>NC_140971.1:3346215-3601215 GCF_056783735.1 Eptatretus burgeri
GCTGGATATGTTCATGTTAGGCTGGATATGTTCATGTTAGGCTGGATATGTTCATGTAAGACTTGGATATGTTCATGTAAGACCTGGATATGTTCATGTTATGCTGGATATGTTCATGTTAGGCTGGATATGTTCATGTTATGCTGGAGATGTTCATGTAAGACCTGGATATGTTCATGCTAGGCTGGATATGTTCATGTAAGACCTGGATATGTTCATGCTAGGCTGGATATGTTCATGTAAGACCTGGATATGTTCATGTTATGCTGGATATGTTCATGTTGTACTGGATATGTTCATGTAAGACCTGGATATGTTCATGTTGGGCTGGATATGTTCATGTTAGGCTGGATATGTTCATGTTAGGCTGGATTTGTTCATGTTCGGCTGGATATGTTCATGTTAGGCTGGATATGTTCATGCAAGACCTGGATATGTTCATGTAAGACCTGGATATGTTCATGTTAGGCTGGATATGTTCTTGTAAGACCTGGATATGTTCATGTAAGACCTGGATATGATCACGTTAGGCTGGATATGTTCATGTAAGACCTGGATATGTTCATGTAAGGCTGGATATGTTCATGTAAGACCTGGATATGTTCATGTTAGGCTGGATATGTTCATGTTAGGCTGGATATGTTCATGTTGGGCTGGATATGTTCATGTTGGGCTGGATATGTTCATGTAAGACCTGGATATGTTCATGTAAGACCTGGATATGTTCATGTTATGCTGGATATGTTCATGTTATGCTGGATATGTTCATGTAAGACCTGGATATGTTCATGTTAGACCTGGATATGTTCATGTAAGACCTGGATATGTTCATGTTATGCTGGATATGTTCATGTTAGGCTGGATATGTTCATGTAAGACCTGGATATGTTCATGTAAGACCTGGATATGTTCGTGTTAGGCTGGATATGTTCATGTTATGCTGGATATGTTCATGTTATGCTGGATATGATCATGTTATGCTGGATATGTTCATGTTATGCTGGATATGTTCATGTTATACTGGATATGTTCATGTTATCCTGGATATGTTCATGTTATGCTGGATATGTTCATGTTATACTGGATATGTTCATGTTATCCTGGATATGTTCATGTTATACTGGATATGTTCATGTAAGACCAGGATATGTTCATGTAAGACCAGGATATGTTCATGTAAGGCTGGATATGTTCATGTAAGACCTGGATATGTTCATGTTCAGCTGGATATGTTCATGTTATGCTGGATATGTTCATGTAAGACCTGGATATGATCATGTTAGGCTGGATATGTTCATGTAAGACCTGCATATGTTTATGTTAGGCTGGATATGTTCATGTTGGGCTGGATATGTTCATGTAAGACCTGGATATGTTCATGTAAGACCTGGATATGTTCATGTTATGCTGGATATGTTCATGTTAGGCTGGATATGTTCATGTTATGCTGGATATGTTCATGTAAGACCTGGATATGTTCATGTTATGCTGGAGATGTTCATGTAAGACCTGGATATGTTCATGCTAGGCTGGATATGTTCATGTAAGACCTGGATATGTTCATGTTATGCTGGATATGTTCATGTTGTACTGGATATGTTCATGTAAGACCTGGATATGTTCATGTTGGGCTGGATATGTTCATGTTAGGCTGGATATGTTCATGTTAGGCTGGATTTGTTCATGTTAGGCTGGATATGTTCATGTTAGGCTGGATATGTTCATGCAAGACCTGGATATGTTCATGTAAGACCTGGATATGTTCATGTTAGGCTGGATATGTTCTTGTAAGACCTGGATATGTTCATGTAAGACCTGGATATGATCACGTTAGGCTGGATATGTTCATGTAAGACCTGGATATGTTCATGTAAGACCAGGATATGGTCATGTAAGACCAGGATATGTTCATGTTAGGCTGGATATGTTCATGTAAGACCTGCATATGTTCATGTTAGGCTGGATATGTTCATGTTGGGCTGGATATGTTCATGTTGGACTGGATATGTTCATGTTGGACTGGATATGTTCATGTAAGACCTGGATATGTTCATGTAAGACCTGGATATGTTCATGTTATGCTGGATATGTTCATGTTATGCTGGATATGTTCATGTAAGACCTGGATATGTTCATGTTAGACCTGGATATGTTCATGTTATGCTGGATATGTTCATGTTATGCTGGATATGTTCATGTTAGGCTGGATATGTTCATGTAAGACCTGGATATGTTCATGTAAGACCTGGATATGTTCATGTAAGACCTGGATATGTTCATGTTATGCTGGATATGTTCATGTTATGCTGGATATGTTCATGTAAGACCTGGATATGTTCATGTTAGACCTGGATATGTTCATGTAAGACCTGGATATGTTCATGTTATGCTGGATATGTTCATGTTAGGCTGGATATGTTCATGTAAGACCTGGATATGTTCATGTAAGACCTGGATATGTTCATGTTATGCTGGATATGTTCATGTTATGCTGGATATGTTCATGTAAGACCTGGATATGTTCATGTTATGCTGGAGATGTTCATGTAAGACCTGGATATGTTCATGCTAGGCTGGATATGTTCATGTAAGACCTGGATATGTTCATGTTATGCTGGATATGTTCATGTTGTACTGGATATGTTCATGTAAGACCTGGATATGTTCATGTTGGGCTGGATATGTTCATGTTAGGCTGGATATGTTCATGTTAGGCTGGATTTGTTCATGTTAGGCTGGATATGTTCATGTTAGGCTGGATATGTTCATGCAAGACCTGGATATGTTCATGTAAGACCTGGATATGTTCATGTTAGGCTGGATATGTTCTTGTAAGACCTGGATATGTTCATGTAAGACCTGGATATGATCACGTTAGGCTGGATATGTTCATGTAAGACCTGGATATGTTCATGTAAGACCAGGATATGGTCATGTAAGACCAGGATATGTTCATGTAAGGCTGGATATGTTCATGTAAGACCTGGATATGTTCATGTTAGGCTGGATATGTTCATGTTAGGCTGGATATGTTCATGTTGGGCTGGATATGTTCATGTTAGGCTGGATATGTTCATGTAAGACCTGGATATGATCATGTTAGGCTGGATATGTTCATGTAAGACCTGCATATGTTCATGTTAGGCTGGATATGTTCATGTTGGGCTGGATATGTTCATGTTGGACTGGATATGTTCATGTTGGACTGGATATGTTCATGTAAGACCTGGATATGTTCATGTAAGACCTGGATATGTTCATGTTATGCTGGATATGTTCATGTTATGCTGGATATGTTCATGTAAGACCTGGATATGTTCATGTTAGACCTGGATATGTTCATGTTATGCTGGATATGTTCATGTTATGCTGGATATGTTCATGTTAGGCTGGATATGTTCATGTAAGACCTGGATATGTTCATGTAAGACCTGGATATGTTCATGTAAGACCTGGATATGTTCATGTTATGCTGGATATGTTCATGTTATGCTGGATATGTTCATGTAAGACCTGGATATGTTCATGTTAGACCTGGATATGTTCATGTAAGACCTGGATATGTTCATTTTATGCTGGATATGTTCATGTTAGGCTGGATATGTTCATGTAAGACCTGGATATGTTCATGTAAGACCTGGATATGTTCGTGTTAGGCTGGATATGTTCATGTTATGCTGGATATGTTCATGTTATGCTGGATATGATCATGTTATGCTGGATATGTTCATGTTATGCTGGATATGTTCATGTTATACTGGATATGTTCATGTTATCCTGGATATGTTCATGTTATGCTGGATATGTTCATGTTATACTGGATATGTTCATGTTATCCTGGATATGTTCATGTAAGACCTGGATATGTTCATGTTGGGCTGGATATGTTCATGTTATGCTGGATATGTTCATGTTATCCTGGATATGTTCATGTAAGACCTGGATATGTTCATGTAAGACCTGGATATGTTCATGTAAGACCTGGATATGTTCATGTGAGGCTGGATATGTTCATGTTAGGCTGGATATGTTCATGTAAGACTTAGATATGTTCATGTTATGCTCGATATGTTAATGTAAGACCTGGATATGTTCATGTTATGCTGGATATGTTCATGTTATGCTGGATATGTTCATGTAAGACCTGGATATGTTCATGTAAGACCTGGATATGTTCATGTTAGGCTGGATATGTTCATGTTAGGCTGGATATGTTCATGTAAGACTTGGATATGTTCATGTAAGACCTGGATATGTTCATGTTAGGCTGGATATGTTCATGTTAGGCTGGATATGTTCATGTAAGACCTGGATATGTTCATGTAAGACCTGGATATGTTCATGTAAGACCTGGATATGTTCATGTTATGCTGGATATGTTCATGTTCATGTTAGGCTGGTTTGGAATTACCTTAATGTTCTCATTGAAAAATATGAATACATGTGCAAAGACATAACAGGTACATGAACACAAACAGAAGCTCAGACAAAACAGCCTTCAGACTAGTTCAGGTGATCAAATACAAACTATGGGACAGACTCACACCTGTACGAGTAACAACAGCGATTGGAGAGTGCGATCCGTGTGTGGTAAGCAGCGTCGTGCCACAGAGCAGTGTGTTTCTCCGGTGTGTGTTGCACGAGTACGTTGCCTGACCGCCAACCACGCCATCCACAATGGCATCTTCAACACCCAGTTCTGTCACCGCACTGTGTGGATCACTAACCTCACCACCTGGCAGGCTCAGCTTACTGACTGGCACACTCTCACCTGCTCATCCACACGTGGGACCACAACAGTGATTTTTTGTTTTTTAAAGTTGGTTTTGGCTAGAAGTACAAAAATCAGGCAGAGTATTTATCATTGATTTTTAAGGGTTGAGGTAAAGTCAGAAAACTTCAGTCAGAACGTTGATTCCATCTTTTCCCCTTTATGCCCCTCCTCGAACCCCAAAAGGTTGTGATGAGCCAGGAAGGCTCTGGTGATACTTTGCACTATCACACTACCATGCAAGGCACCGACTTATGCTCACATTTAAACTCATTAACACAATAAGGACAACACTCAGGAGTATTGATGTTGAAGTACAGCACAGAGTATCTTAACTGATCGAGGAAGTGAAAGAGAGCACAGACAAGCGAGGTGAATGTGGTGAGGAAGTGAAGCTCGACTCGTACCGGTCAGCATGCTCTCATCCATCCTGCACTGCCCCGACAGCAGGGCCGCATCACAGGAGAGCTGTGTGTTCAGAGAAGTGATGGACGGGGAGAGGGACACAACATCTCCTGGAACAAGTAATTTCGAAGGAAGCTCCTCGAGGCCTGGAGAAAACGATGAGGAAGGTAGAGATTGGAGATGCCAGAGGAGGAGTGAGAGGAGGAGTGAGAGGAGGATGATAAAAAAAGGGAAGAAAGAATATATATTAAAGAAGGAAATGCAAAGATAAAGCTTCACAAGGAAGGAAAAAGTAATGGAGTAGAAATTTTAGGAGAACATGTGCATGTGTACATGTACGTGTACCACCATCTGGGCGAAGGACACACACTGAAACATTTGTCTTCACCATGTCTCTCAAAGCTACTGCTTGCTGCAAAGACAAGTACAATAAGAAAGTGTGTCAAAGAAAAGCAAAATGGCTAAAAATGGACAAATATACAACATATATATATATATATATATATATATATATATATATATATATATATATATATATATATATATATATACACACACACACAAGCACAAATACATGAATGGAGTGGAGGTGTGAGGGAGCATGGATGGAAGGGAGGGAATATTGGTGAGTAGGATCGCAGATGGGAAGGAGGAAGCGAGGGTGAGAGGGAGCATGACTGGGAGGGGACTTGGGAGGGTGGAAAGGAGCACAAGCGGGCCAAAGGGAACAAGAGCTGGTGGGAGCACAGGCTGGAGTAGGCACGGGCAGGAGTGAGTGCAAGTGGGATGGAATGTGGACGGGAGGGAGCATGGGCAAGAGCAGGCACGGGCACAGGAGGGAGCACGCATGGGCAGGAGTGTGAATAGGAAAAAGGGTGGGAGCACAAACTGGAATGAGTGCAGGCTGGATGGAGTGCGGACAAGAGCATGGGCAAGAGCAGGCATAGGAGGGAGCACGCATGGGCGAGAGTGTGAGCAGGAAGGAGGGTGGGAGCACAGGCAAGAGTGAGCACAGGCAAGAGTGAGCGCAAACATGAGCGTGGGCAAGAGCAGGCACAGGAGGGAGCACGCATGGGCGAGAGCATGGGCAGTGGAGAGAGTGGGCGGGAGAGTGAACAGGAAGGAGGGTGGGAGTGAGTGCTGGTGGGAGCACAGGTGGGAGTGTGGTTAAGAGGGAGCATATAGGGAGGGCATGAAGGAACAGAGGTTGGGAGAGTTCAAGCATGCCTTGTGAGTCTGATACAATGCGCTCGTGATGGAAACGATTGACAAGATGAGGATGCAAGCAGAATAATAATAATAATTGTCAGCAAACCACAGGGCCAGACTCAGTGCCTGGAACATGTAGAATGGGTTGAGAACCTGTCAGGGGGGAGGGGGGGGGGGAAAGTCAAAAAATCAACAAATCACCATGTCAAGAAATTCATTGTATACAACATTCAGATAGAAAAGCAATTGTTGTAACAAAGGTCGATTCTTCAACAAAGCCATCAAGCAGTGTTCCCTTTTAACAAGCACGAGTAAAAAATGACAAGAAAATTTGTGTCAATCAGCAAATTACAGTGCAAATGAAGGTGAAACATAGGTAACGCCAGTGGATGTGTCTGGGGCGGTGCTGGCGGAGGTGTGTGGGGCGGGGCCGGCGGAGGTGTGTGGGGCGGGGCCGGCGGAGGTGTGTGGGGCGGGGCCGGCGGAGGTGTGTGGGGCGGGGCCGGCGGAGGTGTGTGGGGCGGGGCCGCCGCAGGTGTGGGGGGCGGGGCCGGCGGAGGTGTCTGGGGCGGTGCGGCGGAGGTGTCTGGGGCGGTGCCAGCGGAGGTGTCTGGGGCGGTGCCAGCGGAGGTGTCTGGGGCGGTGCCAGCGGAGGTGTCTGGGGCGGTGCCAGCGGAGGTGTCTGGGGCGGTGCAGGTGGAGATGCTGGGGCGGCACCAGTGGGGGGTGGGAGGGTTGCGGCAGTGCTGGTGGGAGGGTTGCGGCAGTGCTGGTGGAAGTGGTGAGGTCAGTGCCAGTTCGGGTGGTGTGTCAATGGCATTGCTGGTGGAGTTGGAGGTGCTGTTGGATATGGTGTTGGAGGTGGTTGACGTGGTGGTGACTCAAAGTGATTAAGGTGGAAAGTGAGAGTGTGTGTGGTTGTGAAAACAAACCTCATTAACGAAAAGATGCCAGTAAGATGGAACGGGAACATTGATGACATTCTCACCAAAGATGTTGAGCCTGCAATTTCACAAAGAAAGAACCTCTCAATTGCCAACAGGAGCAGATCCCCGTAGTGTCCCACTTCCTGCTCACCGAGCCTCAGGCTTAACTTGCAGAATTGTGGTCCAGAAACAAACCAACACAATAACTTGATGTATGGACGACACGTAACGTATATATTCTTACGCTTTGTTCATTCAATCCAAGATTTTAGAAAAACCCTCTCCAGGTAATTATTCAACCAATCACCGAGTTGGGAACCAAACCACTGTCACTTTCTCCATGGGAACCAAACTACTGTCGCTTTCTCTATGGGAACCACACTACTGTCACTTTCTCCATGGGAACCAAACTACTGTCACTTTCTCTATGGGAACCACACTACTGTCACTTTCTCTATGGGAACCAAACCACTGTCACTTTCTCCATGGGAACCAAACTACTGTCACTTTCTCTATGGGAACCACACTACTGTCACTTTCTCTATGGGAACCAAACCACTGTCACTTTCTCCATGGGAACCAAACCACTGTCACTTTCTCTATGGGAACCACACTACTGTCACTTTCTCTATGGGAACCACACTACAGTCACTTTCTCTATGGGAACCACACTACTGTCACTTTCTCTATGGGAACCAAACTACTGTCGCTTTCTCTATGGGAACCAAACTACTGTCGCTTTCTCCATGGGAACCAAACTACTGTCGCTTTCTCTATGGGAACCAAACTACTGTCACTTTCTCTATGGGAACCAAACTACTGTCACTTTCTCTATGGGAACCAAACTACTGTCACTTTCTCTATGGGAACCAAACTACTGTCACTTTCTCTATGGGAACCAAACTACTGTCACTTTCTCTATGGGAACCAAACTACTGTCGCTTTCTCTATGGGAACCAAACTACTGTCGCTTTCTCCATGGGAACCAAACTACTGTCGCTTTCTCTATGGGAACCAAACTACTGTCACTTTCTCCATGGGAACCAAACTACTGTCACTTTCTCTATGGGAACCACACTACTGTCACTTTCTCTATGGGAACCACACTACAGTCACTTTCTCTATGGGAACCACACTACTGTCACTTTCTCTATGGGAACCAAACTACTGTCGCTTTCTCTATGGGAACCAAACTACTGTCGCTTTCTCCATGGGAACCAAACTACTGTCGCTTTCTCTATGGGAACCAAACTACTGTCACTTTCTCTATGGGAACCAAACTACTGTCACTTTCTCTATGGGAACCAAACTACTGTCACTTTCTCTATGGGAACCAAACTACTGTCACTTTCTCTATGGGAACCAAACTACTGTCACTTTCTCTATGGGAACCAAACTACTGTCGCTTTCTCTATGGGAACCAAACTACTGTCGCTTTCTCCATGGGAACCAAACTACTGTCGCTTTCTCTATGGGAACCAAACTACTGTCACTTTCTCCATGGGAACCAAACTACTGTCGCTTTCTCTATGGGAACCAAACTACTGTCACTTTCTCTATGGGAACCAAACTACTGTCACTTTCTCTATGGGAACCAAACTACTGTCGCTTTCTCTATGGGAACCAAACTACTGTCACTTTTTCTATGGGAACCAAACTACTGTCGCTTTCTCTATGGGAACCAAACTACTGTCACTTTCTCTATGGGAACCAAACTACTGTCGCTTTCTCTATGGGAACCAAACTACTGTCACTTTCTCTATGGGAACCAAACTACTGTCACTTTCTCTATGGGAATCAAACTACTGTCGCTTTCTCTATGGGAACCAAACTACTGTCGCTTTCTCTATGGGAACCAAACTACTGTCACTTTCTCTATGGGAACCAAACTACTGTCACTTTCTCAATGGGAACCAAACTACTGTCACTTTCTCTATGGGAACCAAACTACTGTCACTTTCTCTATGGGAATCAAACTACTGTCACTTTCTCTATGGGAACCAAACTACTGTCGCTTTCTCTATGGGAACCAAACTACTGTCACTTTCTCTATGGGAACCAAACTACTGTCACTTTCTCTATGGGAATCAAATTACTGTCACTTTCTCTATGGGAACCACACTACTGTCACTTTTCCTTGCGAACCAAACCACTGTCACTTTCTCTATGGGAACCAAACTACTGTCACTTTCTCTATGGGAACCAAACTACTGTCACTTTTTCTATGGGAACCAAACTACTGTCGCTTTCTCTATGGGAACCAAACTACTGTCACTTTCTCTATGGGAACCAAACTACTGTCACTTTCTCTATGGGAACCAAACTACTGTCACTTTCTCTATGGGAATCAAATTACTGTCACTTTCTCTATGGGAACCAAACCACTGTCACTTTCTCTATGGGAACCACACTACTGTCACTTTCTCTATGGGAACCACACTACTGTCACTTTCTCTATGGGAACCAAACTACTGTCGCTTTCTCCATGGGAACCAAACTACTGTCGCTTTCTCTATGGGAACCAAACTACTGTCACTTTCTCTATGGGAACCAAACTACTGTCACTTTCTCTATGGGAACCAAACTACTGTCACTTTCTCTATGGGAACCAAACTACTGTCGCTTTCTCTATGGCACCAAACTACTGTCACTTTTTCTATGGGAACCAAACTACTGTCACTTTCTCTATGGGAACCAAACTACTGTCGCTTTCTCTATGGGAATCAAATTACTGTCACTTTCTCTATGGGAACCACACTACTGTCACTTTTCCTTGCGAACCAAACCACTGTCACTTTCTCTCTGTGAACCAAACGACTGTCACTTTCTCCATGGGAACCAAACGACTGTCACTTTCTCTATGGGAACCACACTACTGTCGCTTTCTCCATGGGAACCAAACCACTGTCACTTTCTCTTTGGGAACCAAATTACTGTCGCTTTCTCTGTGAACCAAACGACTATCGCTTTCTCCATGGGAACCAAACTAGTCACTTTCTTTCTGAGAACCAAACTACTGTCACTTTCTCTATGGAAACCAAACTACTGTCACTTTCTCTATGGGAACCAAACTACTGTCGCTTTCTCTATGGGAACCAAACTACTGTCGCTTTCTCCATGGGAACCAAACTACTGTCGCTTTCTCTATGGGAACCAAACTACTGTCACTTTCTCCATGGGAACCAAACTACTGTCGCTTTCTCTATGGGAACCAAACTACTGTCGCTTTCTCTATGGGAACCAAACTACTGTCACTTTCTCTATGGGAACCAAACTACTGTCGCTTTCTCTATGGGAACCAAACTACTGTCACTTTTTCTATGGGAACCAAACTACTGTCGCTTTCTCTATGGGAACCAAACTACTGTCACTTTCTCTATGGGAACCAAATTACTGTCGCTTTCTCTATGGGAATCAAACTACTGTCACTTTCTCTATGGGAACCAAACTACTGTCACTTTCTCTATGGGAATCAAACTACTGTCGCTTTCTCTATGGGAACCAAACTACTGTCGCTTTCTCTATGGGAACCAAACTACTGTCACTTTCTCTATGGGAACCAAACTACTGTCACTTTCTCTATGGGAACCAAACTACTGTCACTTTCTCTATGGGAACCAAACTACTGTCACTTTCTCTATGGGAACCAAACTACTGTCACTTTCTCTATGGGAATCAAACTACTGTCACTTTCTCTATGGGAACCAAACTACTGTCGCTTTCTCTATGGGAACCAAACTACTGTCACTTTCTCTATGGGAACCAAACTACTGTCACTTTCTCTATGGGAATCAAATTACTGTCACTTTCTCTATGGGAACCACACTACTGTCACTTTTCCTTGCGAACCAAACCACTGTCACTTTCTCTATGGGAACCAAACTACTGTCACTTTCTCTATGGGAACCAAACTACTGTCACTTTTTCTATGGGAACCAAACTACTGTCACTTTCTCTATGGGAACCACACTACTGTCACTTTCTCTATGGGAACCAAACTACTGTCGCTTTCTCCATGGGAACCAAACTACTGTCGCTTTCTCTATGGGAACCACACTACTGTCACTTTCTCTATGGGAACCACACTACTGTCACTTTCTCTATGGGAACCAAACTACTGTCACTTTCTCTATGGGAACCAAACTACTGTCACTTTCTCTATGGGAACCAAACTACTGTCACTTTCTCTATGGGAACCAAACTACTGTCACTTTCTCTATGGGAACCAAACTACTGTCACTTTCTCTATGGGAACCAAACTACTGTCACTTTCTCTATGGGAACCACACTACTGTCACTTTCTCTATGGGAACCACACTACAGTCACTTTCTCTATGGGAACCACACTACTGTCACTTTCTCTATGGGAACCAAACTACTGTCGCTTTCTCTATGGGAACCAAACTACTGTCGCTTTCTCCATGGGAACCAAACTACTGTCGCTTTCTCTATGGGAACCAAACTACTGTCACTTTCTCTATGGGAACCAAACTACTGTCACTTTCTCTATGGGAACCAAACTACTGTCACTTTCTCTATGGGAACCAAACTACTGTCACTTTCTCTATGGGAACCAAACTACTGTCACTTTCTCTATGGGAACCAAACTACTGTCGCTTTCTCTATGGGAACCAAACTACTGTCGCTTTCTCCATGGGAACCAAACTACTGTCGCTTTCTCTATGGGAACCAAACTACTGTCACTTTCTCCATGGGAACCAAACTACTGTCACTTTCTCTATGGGAACCACACTACTGTCACTTTCTCTATGGGAACCACACTACAGTCACTTTCTCTATGGGAACCACACTACTGTCACTTTCTCTATGGGAACCAAACTACTGTCGCTTTCTCTATGGGAACCAAACTACTGTCGCTTTCTCCATGGGAACCAAACTACTGTCGCTTTCTCTATGGGAACCAAACTACTGTCACTTTCTCTATGGGAACCAAACTACTGTCACTTTCTCTATGGGAACCAAACTACTGTCACTTTCTCTATGGGAACCAAACTACTGTCACTTTCTCTATGGGAACCAAACTACTGTCACTTTCTCTATGGGAACCAAACTACTGTCGCTTTCTCTATGGGAACCAAACTACTGTCGCTTTCTCCATGGGAACCAAACTACTGTCGCTTTCTCTATGGGAACCAAACTACTGTCACTTTCTCCATGGGAACCAAACTACTGTCGCTTTCTCTATGGGAACCAAACTACTGTCACTTTCTCTATGGGAACCAAACTACTGTCACTTTCTCTATGGGAACCAAACTACTGTCGCTTTCTCTATGGGAACCAAACTACTGTCACTTTTTCTATGGGAACCAAACTACTGTCGCTTTCTCTATGGGAACCAAACTACTGTCACTTTCTCTATGGGAACCAAACTACTGTCGCTTTCTCTATGGGAACCAAACTACTGTCACTTTCTCTATGGGAACCAAACTACTGTCACTTTCTCTATGGGAATCAAACTACTGTCGCTTTCTCTATGGGAACCAAACTACTGTCGCTTTCTCTATGGGAACCAAACTACTGTCACTTTCTCTATGGGAACCAAACTACTGTCACTTTCTCAATGGGAACCAAACTACTGTCACTTTCTCTATGGGAACCAAACTACTGTCACTTTCTCTATGGGAATCAAACTACTGTCACTTTCTCTATGGGAACCAAACTACTGTCGCTTTCTCTATGGGAACCAAACTACTGTCACTTTCTCTATGGGAACCAAACTACTGTCACTTTCTCTATGGGAATCAAATTACTGTCACTTTCTCTATGGGAACCACACTACTGTCACTTTTCCTTGCGAACCAAACCACTGTCACTTTCTCTATGGGAACCAAACTACTGTCACTTTCTCTATGGGAACCAAACTACTGTCACTTTTTCTATGGGAACCAAACTACTGTCGCTTTCTCTATGGGAACCAAACTACTGTCACTTTCTCTATGGGAACCAAACTACTGTCACTTTCTCTATGGGAACCAAACTACTGTCACTTTCTCTATGGGAATCAAATTACTGTCACTTTCTCTATGGGAACCAAACCACTGTCACTTTCTCTATGGGAACCACACTACTGTCACTTTCTCTATGGGAACCACACTACTGTCACTTTCTCTATGGGAACCAAACTACTGTCGCTTTCTCCATGGGAACCAAACTACTGTCGCTTTCTCTATGGGAACCAAACTACTGTCACTTTCTCTATGGGAACCAAACTACTGTCACTTTCTCTATGGGAACCAAACTACTGTCACTTTCTCTATGGGAACCAAACTACTGTCGCTTTCTCTATGGCACCAAACTACTGTCACTTTTTCTATGGGAACCAAACTACTGTCACTTTCTCTATGGGAACCAAACTACTGTCGCTTTCTCTATGGGAATCAAATTACTGTCACTTTCTCTATGGGAACCACACTACTGTCACTTTTCCTTGCGAACCAAACCACTGTCACTTTCTCTCTGTGAACCAAACGACTGTCACTTTCTCCATGGGAACCAAACGACTGTCACTTTCTCTATGGGAACCACACTACTGTCGCTTTCTCCATGGGAACCAAACCACTGTCACTTTCTCTTTGGGAACCAAATTACTGTCGCTTTCTCTCTGAGAACCAAACGACTATCGCTTTCTCCATGGGAACCAAACTAGTCACTTTCTTTCTGAGAACCAAACTACTGTCACTTTCTCTATGGAAACCAAACTACTGTCACTTTCTCTATGGGAACCAAACTACTGTCGCTTTCTCTATGGGAACCAAACTACTGTCGCTTTCTCCATGGGAACCAAACTACTGTCGCTTTCTCTATGGGAACCAAACTACTGTCACTTTCTCCATGGGAACCAAACTACTGTCGCTTTCTCTATGGGAACCAAACTACTGTCGCTTTCTCTATGGGAACCAAACTACTGTCACTTTCTCTATGGGAACCAAACTACTGTCGCTTTCTCTATGGGAACCAAACTACTGTCACTTTTTCTATGGGAACCAAACTACTGTCGCTTTCTCTATGGGAACCAAACTACTGTCACTTTCTCTATGGGAACCAAATTACTGTCGCTTTCTATGGGAATCAAACTACTGTCACTTTCTCTATGGGAACCAAACTACTGTCACTTTCTCTATGGGAATCAAACTACTGTCGCTTTCTCTATGGGAACCAAACTACTGTCGCTTTCTCTATGGGAACCAAACTACTGTCACTTTCTCTATGGGAACCAAACTACTGTCACTTTCTCTATGGGAACCAAACTACTGTCACTTTCTCTATGGGAACCAAACTACTGTCACTTTCTCTATGGGAACCAAACTACTGTCACTTTCTCTATGGGAATCAAACTACTGTCACTTTCTCTATGGGAACCAAACTACTGTCGCTTTCTCTATGGGAACCAAACTACTGTCACTTTCTCTATGGGAACCAAACTACTGTCACTTTCTCTATGGGAATCAAATTACTGTCACTTTCTCTATGGGAACCACACTACTGTCACTTTTCCTTGCGAACCAAACCACTGTCACTTTCTCTATGGGAACCAAACTACTGTCACTTTCTCTATGGGAACCAAACTACTGTCACTTTTTCTATGGGAACCAAACTACTGTCGCTTTCTCTATGGGAACCAAACTACTGTCACTTTCTCTATGGGAACCAAACTACTGTCACTTTCTCTATGGGAACCAAACTACTGTCATTTTCTCTATGGGAATCAAATTACTGTCACTTTCTCTATGGGAACCAAACCACTGTCACTTTCTCTATGGGAACCACACTACTGTCACTTTCTCTATGGGAACCACACTACTGTCACTTTCTCTATGGGAACCAAACTACTGTCGCTTTCTCCATGGGAACCAAACTACTGTCGCTTTCTCTATGGGAACCAAACTACTGTCACTTTCTCTATGGGAACCAAACTACTGTCACTTTCTCTATGGGAACCAAACTACTGTCACTTTCTCTATGGGAACCAAACTACTGTCGCTTTCTCTATGGCACCAAACTACTGTCACTTTTTCTATGGGAACCAAACTACTGTCGCTTTCTCTCTGGGAACCAAACTACTGTCACTTTCTCTATGGGAACCAAACTACTGTCGCTTTCTCTATGGGAATCAAATTACTGTCACTTTCTCTATGGGAACCAAACTACTGTCACTTTCTCTCTGGGAACCAAACTACTGTCACTTTCTCTATGGGAACCAAACTACTGTCGCTTTCTCTATGGGAATCAAATTACTGTCACTTTCTCTATGGGAACCACACTACTGTCACTTTTCCTTGCGAACCAAACCACTGTCACTTTCTCTCTGTGAACCAAACGACTGTCGCTTTCTCCATGGGAACCAAACGACTGTCACTTTCTCTATGGGAACCACACTACTGTCGCTTTCTCCATGGGAACCAAACCACTGTCACTTTCTCTTTGGGAACCAAATTACTGTCGCTTTCTCTCTGAGAACCAAACGACTATCGCTTTCTCCATGGGAACCAAACTAGTCACTTTCTTTCTGAGAACCAAACTACTGTCGTTTTATCAACGGGATCCAAACTACTGTCTCTTTCTCTGTGGGAACCAAACTACTATCGTTTTATCAATGGGAACCAAACTACTGTCGCTTTCTCTATGGGAACCAAACTACTGTCACTTTCTCTCTGAGAACCAAACCACTGTCACTTTCTCTCTGAGAACCAAACTACTGTCGCTTTCTCCATGGGAACCAAACTCGTCACTTTCTCTCTGAGAACCAAACTACTGGTGCTTTCTCTATGAGAACCAAACTACTGTCGTTTTATCAATGGGAACCAAACTACTGTCATTTTATCAATGAGAACCAAACCACTGTCGCTTTCTCTCTGAGAACCAAACTACTGACCCTTTTCTCCATGGGAACCAAACTCATCACTTTCTCTCTGAGAACCAAACTACTGGTGCTTTCTCTATGAGAACCAAACTACTGTCACTTTCTCTCTGAGAACCAAACTACTGGTGCTTTCTCTATGAGAACCAAACTACTGTCACTTTCTCTCTGAGAACCAAACTACTGTCACTTTCTCTCTGAGAACCAAACTACTGACCCTTTCTCCATGGGAACCAAACTCGTCACTTTCTCTCTGAGAACCAAACTACTGGTGCTTTCTCTATGAGAACTAAACTACTGTCACTTTCTCTCTGAGAACCAAACTACTGTCAAAGGACATTCCTGACAAACTCCCTAAATATTGCACACTACTATTGGGAATGAATTTCCTTACAACAGCCCAGTGGAACCGGGTTATCTGGTAGGATCTAATAAAGTGATACAAGAGTACAATACCGGAAATCAAACTGAAATGAAGGATTATATTCACAGACCTTTCTGCACGCTGGTGTTGGTTTAAACCCCCGACCATGAGATGTAGATCGGAACATGTCCAGCTGTCAGACAGGCCACTGTGAAAGGCGTGGAGGTGGTTGTGGGGTTTGGGGGTGGGGAGGGTAGCAATCACATGCAGGCAAGGACATTACGGTACAATAATATCTCGATTCCAATATGTGGTGATGATGGTGGGGTTGCACCATTTTGTGATGACATCATGTGGGTGATCCTTTAAAACTTAATGTAAAAGTGAAATCCAACTTTTGGATCTTTGTTAATGGCAACACATTAAACATACACTGTTCTGAGAAGTCATTGAACTTCAAAGCTAAATGTTTCTTTAGCTAAGTAAAGACGTCTTGCATTTCACAATACTTCAAGTCACAGGAATGAGCATAACCATATTATTTAACCGAACTTCATAAAAGGCAAATAAATGCATACTTTAAGTTTATATACAATTGATTGTACACTTTGCAGTCGCAACAATAATTATAAGAAATATATTCCTTTAAAGTTGATTAGAATTAATTACAGGAATTTCGATTCATATACACGTATCAATTATATATCCTCCATTAAGCTTTTAATTAATTATTTGATAATTGAATGGACAATGTATTACTATAATAATGGCTTTTATTAGAAAAGGGTTAATTAATTAATGACTGCAAAATTGTGAGTCTTGCACTTGTGCACCGCAAGGGTGACATCAAGTGCCAAGCCTCGTGCATTACATTGACATCGCCCAAACCACACGTCTCAACCTTTTCTTACCATTTGAGATTCGTCTGTGGAATTATAAATGCTTTATAATATGAATACAAGTGTCTCATAATGTGCTCAAAAAATAATGTTTAGAGTGTTTATTGTACAAGAAAGCCTTTTTAGAGATGATTTGTTTCATACCTGTATAACAATGAAAAATTTGCAAAATCATCAGAGGTTTGAAAAACAACTGTTGCAATGATGAAGATGTTGAAAGAAATTTCCATATACATTTCTGATGAAACTTGTTGACAACATATCACTTCAAAATGTATAAATATCGATTCTGTGTGGCTGAAAATGTATTTTTATTGGTCAAGGATAATTCAATACAAGCTATAGACTTCTGTCTGTGTTTTGCTTTTGCCAACCAAGCAATAAATGATCGGAATTCTGAACACGAGGCGTTTATTCAATCTAAGGAAATAGATTCCACGACATGAATGACATACCATAGTGGCACAAAGGTTGCCTGGCTTTTGCTCCAGACGGAGCGCCTGTGGTGCGAGTCAAAATAACGAAAGGATTCCACCTGGGAACACAGAGCACCATCCATCATCACCTTCATTATAAATACACAGCACCATCCATCCATCATCACCTTCATTATAAAAACACAGCACCATCCATCACCTTCATTATATATACACAGCACCATCCATAATCACCTTCATTATAAATACACAGCACCATCCATCCATCATCACCTTCATTATAAAAACACAGCACCATCCATCACCTTCATTATAAATACACAGCACCATCCATAATCACCTTCATTATAAATACACAGCACCATCCATAATCACCTTCATTATATATACACAGCACCATCCATAATCACCTTCATTATATATACACAGCACCATCCATAATCACCTTCATTATAAATACACAGCACCATCCATCCATCATCACCTTCATTATATATACACAGCACCATCCATCCATCATCACCTTCATTATAAAAACACAGCACCATCCATCACCTTCATTATAAATACACAGCACCATCCATCACCTTCATTATATATACACAGCACCATCCATAATCACCTTCATTATAAATACACAGCACCATCCATCCATCATCACCTTCATTATAAAAACACAGCACCATCCATCACCTTCATTATATATACACAGCACCATCCATAATCAACTTCATTATAAATACACAGCACCATGCATCATAAATACACAGAACCATCAATCATCACAGTCATTATAAATACACAGCACCATACATTATCACCTTCATTATAAATACAAAGCACCATCTATCATCACCTTCATTATAAATACACAGCACAATCTGTCATCACCTTCATTATAAATACACAGCACCATCTATCATCACCTTCATTATAAATACACAGCACCATCTATCATCACCTTCATTATAAATACATAGCACCATCCATCATCACCTTAATTATAAATACAGAGCACTATCCATCATCACCTTAATTATAAATACACAGCACTATCCATCATCACCTTCATGATAAATACACAGCACCATCCATAATCAACTTCATTATAAATACACAGCACCATCTATCATCACCTTCATTATAAATACACAGCACCATCCATCATCACTTTCATTATTAAGACACAGCACTATTCATCATCACCTTAATTATAAATACAAAGCACTATCCATCACCTTCATTATAAATACACAGCACCATCTATCATCACCTTCATTATAAATACACAGAACCATCAATCATCACCTTGATTATAAATACACAGCACTATTCATCATCACATTAATTATAAATACAAAGCACTATGCATCACCTTCATTATAAATACACAGCACCATCCATAATCAACTTCATTATAAATACACAGCACCATCTATCATCACCTTCATTATAAATACACAGCACGATACATAATCACCTATTTTATTTATACATAGCACCATCCATCACCACTTTCATTATAAATACATAGCACCATCCATCATCACCTTCATTATAAATACATAGCACCATCCATCATCACCTTCATTATAAACACACAGCACCATCCATCCATCATCACCTTCATTATAAAAACACAGCACCATCCATCACCTTCATTATATATACACAGCACCATCCATAATCACCTTCATTATAAATACACAGCACCATCCATCCATCATCACCTTCATTATATATACACAGCACCATCCATCCATCATCACCTTCATTATATATACACAGCACCATCCATCCATCATCATTATATATACACAGCACCATCCATCATCACCTTCATTATAAATACACAGCACCATCCATCCATAATCACCTTCATTATAAATACACAGCACCATCCATCCATCATCACCTTCATTATAAATACACAGCACCATACATCATCACCTTCATTATAAATACACAGCACCATACATCATCACCTTCATTATAAATACACAGCACCATCCATCCATCATCACCTTCATTATATATACACAGCACCATCCATCCATCATCACCTTCATTATAAATACACAGCACCATCCATCCATCATCATTATATATACACAGCACCATCCATCCATCATCCCCTTCATGATAAAAACACAGCACCATCCATCCATCATCCCCTTCACGATGAATACACAGCACCATCCATCACCTTCATTATATATATACACAGCACCATCCATAATCACCTTCATTATAAATACACAGCACCATCCATCCATCATCACCTTCATTATATATACACAGCACCATCCATCCATCATCACCTTCATTATAAATACACAGCACCATCCATCATCACCTTCATTATAAATACACAGCACCATCCATCACCTTCATGATAAAAACACAGCACCATCCATCCATCATCCCCTTCACGATGAATACACAGCACCATCCATCCATCCATCACCTTCATTATATATACACAGCACCATCCATCATCACCTTCATTATAAATACACAGCACCATCCAACCATCATCATTATATATACACAGCACCATCCATCATCACCTTCATTATAAATACACAGCACCATCCATCCATCATCATTATATATACACAGCACCATCCATCATCACCTTCATTATAAATACACAGCACCATCCATAATCACCTTCATTATAAATACACAGCACCATCCATCATCACCTTCATTATAAATACACAGCACCATACATCATCACCTTCATTATAAATACACAGCACCATCTGTCATCACCTTCTTTATAAATACACAGCACCATCCATCATCACCTTCATTATAAATACACAGCACCATCCATCACCTTAATTATAAATACACAGCACTATCCATCATCACCTTAATTATACATACACAGCACTATCTTCATGATATGATCACCTTCATGATAAATACACAGCACCATCCATAATCAACTTCATTATAAATACACAGCACCATGCATCATAAATACACAGAACCATCAATCATCACAGTCATTATAAATACACAGCACCATACATTATCACCTTCATTATAAATACAAAGCACCATCTATCATCACCTTCATTATAAATACACAGCACAATCTGTCATCACCTTCATTATAAATACACAGCACCATCTATCATCACCTTCATTATAAATACACAGCACCATCTATCATCACCTTCATTATAAATACACAGCACCATCCATCATCACCTTAATTATAAATACAGAGCACTATCCATCATCACCTTAATTATAAATACACAGCACTATCCATCATCACCTTCATGATAAATACACAGCACTATCCATCATCACCTTCATGATAAATACACAGCACCATCCATAATCAACTTCATTATAAATACACAGCACCATCTATCATCACCTTCATTATAAATACACAGCACCATCCATCATCACTTTCATTATTAAGACACAGCACTATTCATCATCACCTTAATTATAAATACAAAGCACTATCCATCACCTTCATTATAAATACACAGCACCATCTATCATCACCTTCATTATAAATACACAGAACCATCAATCATCACCTTGATTATAAATACACAGCACTATTCATCATCACATTAATTATAAATACAAAGCACTATGCATCACCTTCATTATAAATACACAGCACCATCCATAATCAACTTCATTATAAATACACAGCACCATCTATCATCACCTTCATTATAAATACACAGCACCATCTATCATCACCTTCATTATAAATACACAGCACCATCCATCATCACCTTAATTATAAATACAGAGCACTATCCATCATCACCTTAATTATAAATACACAGCACTATCCATCATCACCTTCATGATAAATACACAGCACTATCCATCATCACCTTCATGATAAATACACAGCACCATCCATAATCAACTTCATTATAAATACACAGCACCATCTATCATCACCTTCATTATAAATACACAGCACCATCCATCATCACTTTCATTATTAAGACACAGCACTATTCATCATCACCTTAATTATAAATACAAAGCACTATCCATCACCTTCATTATAAATACACAGCACCATCTATCATCACCTTCATTATAAATACACAGAACCATCAATCATCACCTTGATTATAAATACACAGCACTATTCATCATCACATTAATTATAAATACAAAGCACTATGCATCACCTTCATTATAAATACACAGCACCATCCATAATCAACTTCATTATAAATACACAGCACCATCTATCATCACCTTCATTATAAATACACAGCACGATACATAATCACCTATTTTATTTATACATAGCACCATCCATCATCACCTTCATTATAAATACATAGCACCATCCATCATCACCTTCATTATAAATACATAGCACCATCCATCACCACTTTCATTATAAATACATAGCACCATCCATCATCACCTTCATTATAAATACATAGCACCATCCATCATCACCTTCATTATAAATACATAGCACCATCCATCATCACCTTCATTATAAACACACAGCACGATACATAATCACCTATTTTATTAATACATAGCACCATCCATCACCACTTTCATTATAAATACATAGCACCATCCATCATCACCTTCATTATAAATACATAGCACCATCCATCATCACCTTCATTATAAATACATAGCACCATCCATCATCACCTTCATTATAAACACACAGCACGATACATAATCACCTATTTTATTAATACACAGCACCATCCATCACCACTTTCATTATAAACACACAGCACGATACATAATCACCTATTTTATTAATACATAGCACCATCCATCACCACTTTCATTATAAATACACAGCACCATCCATCACCTTCATTATAAATACACAGCACCATCCATCACCACTTTCATTATAAATCCACAGAACCATCAATCATCACCTTCACCACAAACACACAGCACAATCTCTCATCACCTTTACCAAGCAGCCATTGATCTGACTTCAAGCAGACAACACAATCACAAATGAATCTCAACTAGTATGTGTGTGTGTGTGTGTGTGTGTGTGTGTGTGTGTGTGTGTGTGTGTGTGTGTGTGTGTGTGTACGTGTGTGTGTGTGTGTGTGTGTACGTGTGTGTGTGCGTGTACGTCTGTGTGTGTGTGTGTGTGTGTGTGTGTGTGTGTGTGTGTGTGTGTGTGTGTGTGTGTGTGTGTGTGTGTGTGTGTGTGTGTGTGTGTTAGTCAGTCAGTGTCCCCTCCATTACTCCAAAACCATGAAACCTATCAGCCTGAAACTTTGCATGCATCTTCCTATAATTCATCGTCCGTCCATCTGTCTGTCTGAGACGTCTGTTCCCAGGTACCGCAAAAACGGCTCAACCAATTGCAACCATTTTTTGGGTGTGTATTCCTGGGACTATCCATGCATCCATTGGGACCATACTTTGTGCAGAACGTTGGTGCTGCTTTAAATAGCAGTCTCCTTGGCTATTGGGTACAATCCTGGACTAGACGGGTCGCCACTCCGACACAGTATACCAGCATGCTGGCACTCATTTTGCCGACCTCGGAAGGATGACAGGTCGAGTTATTCAACAGGTATTAATTATTATTATTCGAGTTATTATTCGAGTCGAGTTATTCAACAGTTATTCAACTGGTATTAACTCAACAGCGGAGTGGGGTTTGAACTCAGGACCCTCAGATCCCAAGCTTGCCACCCGAACCATTAAGCCAACACCAGGGCATATCCTGGGACCCCTTGGAGTAAAATAGGCATAAATATAACATGACCCCCTTGACGGTTCTCATCGGGAGCGGGTGCTTCTCGTACTAAGAAAACTCCAAAGAAGTGCAAGAGTGAAAATTGGGTTTTTGGGTTAATTAAAACACCTCTTTTGAAGATAATTAATGGCCTTATTTAATTATATCCTGTATCAGGCAATCCTCGGCCACCTCGCTCTCTGGGGTCTTGAGGCGTTTCCTTAGGAACTTCGTTGGGGTCTGAATCCGCCATGTTTTTTGACCTACTCAACCTTATTGAGCCCGGACCGACTCAACTCCAAATAATGAGGGGTGTTTGTGAAGAACGGCATTGTGATTAATGTCACGAGTCATCAACTTGATCACAGGCCAATCAAGTTTGATGAATTCAAGCCAATTACGCCCAAACAATGTCGGCCCATTTCCCTGAATGATCCACAAGTTGAGTTTTCGGGACACATCTTGCACGGATGGCCAAGTTTCCCGCAGTTATGACAGGTGCGGTGTTTGAAACCACACAGGTGCGGTAAGTGCCTGCCCCCACAACGCCAATACGACGATCCACCGCTCTGCTTTGGCACAGACGAGCTCTCATGATGAAACGAGGTGACGTGTCGAGCATGAACTCGGATGGGAGCGTCACTCTCTGCCGCTGATAACACTCAGCCCCTCATCCATAGTCGTGCAGGTTGTTGTGATTGACACAGCTTCAGTCAGATCGAGATATCGGGAACAACCAACAATTTCAACATCTCATCCAACATGGCACCAAATTCACAATGTTCAGCCAATCTGCGACGGTCAGCAACAAACTCGGACACCGACTGACCTTCCTTCGTCCCATGAGTGGACAACTTGTACTGGGACACGATTTTCCCGGGTTTCGGCTTGTGGTGTCTGTCCACAATGTCGATCGGTTCATCGAACGTTTCATTCTTCGGTTTATCGGGAGTAAACAGATCATTCATCAGGACACATGTTGTTTGTCCACACACGAGGAGCAGAACGGCGGGGGGACGATCAGCATCTTGTGCCGCCGCCATCTTGTTGTGTTGTCCCAATCGATCAACAAAGTCTTCCCAGTCCTCATCCGGCTGGTACTCCACCAGAATCCTCACGGACGCCATAGTGAGCAATGCTAACTTGGCAAAGCACGAAACTCGTCACCAATTGTGGTGTCTCCAAAGGATTGTGGGGTGAAAGGCCAGACACCACATAAATCGAAGGTCCACGTTTTATTACCAGGGAGGTGCGTACTGAGCATGCGTGTGGCGGAAGCTTCACAGAACATGACATCATCACTTTTGTAAATATTGTAGTTTTCAAATTCAGAGTTTGGAGTGATTTCATGAATTATATGAAACGATTTTCCACGATCTATTCTAACGGACTAATTAAAGTATCTCATCGAAATATTATTTCGGTTTTGAGGATCGGATATCGTCCGGATTAAATAAACGTCGAAATTTGTTGTGAAATCTGATAATTTAAAGAAACTAGTACGTGCCCGTACGTGCATAGCAGTACGTGAGGAAAAACAAAAAAAAATTCAAACCACGAGCCAGAAACAACCACACAGGCCGTTCCTTCGCTCTCGTAAACGACGACTGGATTGGGGCATTGTGTTTATCTATAAATGCGCAGAAGAAATCGAGAAATTATTAGAATTCACTAAGTCATCATTATCCGGAAGTCCGTACGTTGTAACCCGTAATGGGGACTGAGGCTGAGGTTCTCTTCCCCATTGGCCACGCCTACGCAGCAACGTCTTTTTTTGTTGTTGTTGTTGTTGAGGGTTTAATGGCGTTGTCAGAGCCAAGGAGGCTCTATCCACACCACACACCAGAATCTGATCAAACTCGCCTACAGCCATAGCCCTACAGCCACCCTGTAAGGATTCCAGCACCCTAAATGCCGAAAAAGAGTCCGAGAGGATAACTGCACCAAGAGGATTGAACTCAATTATCCATTCCATAGCTTGGACGATTGCAAATAGTTCCATCGAAAAAACTAGAAGATGGTCGGATAACCGAAAAGCCCTGACCACACGGACATCCAGGATACATGATGAGGCCGAGGGAGAGAGAGGGAGGAGTTTTTAGAGGGGCATCATCGAGAGATTGAGAGGAACATCATCGAGAGTTTGAGAAGGGCATCATCGGGAGATTGAAAGAGGGGCACCGTCGAGAGAGGGGCATCGTCCAGAGAGGGGCATCGTCCAGAGAGGGGCATCGTCCAGAGAGGGGCATCGTCCAGAGAGGGGCATCGTCCAGAGAGGGGCATCGTCCAGAGAGGGGCATCATCGAGAGAGGAGCATCGTCGAGAGAGGAGCATCGTCGAGAGAGGGGGCATCATCGAGAGAAAGGGGGGGAGCCTTCTCCTCAACCGATCACCACCTCATCCGCAATGTATCTTGTCATTGGTTGGTAAATAAATGGCCGCAGCAACGTGTCATGTCATTGGTTGGTAAATAAATGGCCATAACTTGGGAAGCACTTGTCCGATTAATATCAAACCTTGAAAAGGCACATCCTCAGGCCCCCAGCAATATACCTGGCAAGTTTCAATTAGATCAGACCAGTGGTTGTCGAGAAACAGCGGTCACACACACACACACGCGCACACACACACGCACACGCAGCTGGAATTATAGATCGATAACGAGTCTTATAACTAAGCCGATATACCTATTTACTTTAAGCAAGCGAGGCTACGTTCCCTCCTCCATACATACACAAAAATATGTGAAATTTCCAAAGCATTAAACTTATGTTTTTCTTCTGTTTGGAGAATTATATGAAATGAACAAAAAATTTAAGAATGTAACAAAAATTAATTAGCTTCATTGAGCGAAATTATTTAATGTATTCACTGATAGACCTCGCGACCTGTCCCCCAGAGGGACCCCCAGATCCATAACAACTGCCAGATCTGTGTCGATATTTTCGGAGGTTTCGTGAGGTGCTCGACAGGGAATCAAAGTAAATCTGGTTAAAAAAACGGACATAAAAAAAACTATAACGTTTGAGCAGATCCCGAACCGATGTGCCACGTGACGCGTGCACCGACGAACAGGCAAGATGGTGGATTATCTGTGATGTTTATTTAACAGGAGATTGACCTTTGCGATGTCTCCAGGGTTGTTCTGCATTAAGCTGAAACTCATTTGTGGATGAAGTCATAATTTGAACAAATTCATTTTATTTCCCCAATTGCTGTGTGGCGGTGAGACCGGCTTTAAAGGGATCCTATATGATATGCAGCGACAGCCTTCCCAACAGTTTCTTTGCAACCATTTAATTGGAATGCTTAAGCCACTTATCGAACGCCTTGTCGTCAATAGCGGCACCGCGCTATGTCCTTCTGAGCGAATCGGTCACTCACTGGGGACACTTTTGACCGCCACATCGTCCTGGGCGAGTGGTTCATGCTCCGTCACCCTGAGTGAGTGGCTCATGCTCCGTCACCCTGAGTGAGTGGTTCATGCTCCATCACCCCGAGTGAGTGGTTCATGCTCCGTCACCCTGAGTGAGTGGTTTGTGCGCCATCATCCTGAGTGAGTGGCTCATGCTCCGTCACCCTGAGTGAGTGGTTCATGCTCCGTCACCCTGAGTGAGTGGCTCATGCTCCGTCACCCTGAGTGAGTGGTTCATGCTCCATCACCCCGAGTGAGTGATTCATGCTCCGTCACCCTGAGTGAGTGGTTCATGCTCCATCACCCTGAGCGAGTAGTTTGTGCTCCATCGTCCTGAGTGAGTGGTTCATGCTCCGTCACCCTGAGTGAGTGGTTCATGCTCCGTCACCCTGAGTGAGTGGCTCATGCTCCGTCACCCTGAGTGAGTGGTTCATGCTCCATTACCTGAGCGAGTGGCTCATGCTCTGTCACCCTGAGTGAGTGGTTCATGCTCCATCACCCCGAGTGAGTGGTTCATGCTCCGTCACCCTGAGTGAGTGGTTTGTGCGCCATCATCCTGAGTGAGTGGCTCATGCTCCGTCACCCTGAGTGAGTGGTTCATGCTCCGTCACCCTGAGTGAGTGGCTCATGCTCCGTCACCCTGAGTGAGTGGTTCATGCTCCATCACCCCGAGTGAGTGATTCATGCTCCGTCACCCTGAGTGAGTGGTTCATGCTCCATCACCCTGAGCGAGTAGTTTGTGCTCCATCGTCCTGAGTGAGTGGTTCATGCTCCGTCACCCTGAGTGAGTGGTTCATGCTCCGTTACCCTGAGCGAGTGGTTTGTGCTCCATCGTCCTGAATGAGTGGCGCATGCTCCATCACCCTGAGTGAGTGGTTCATGCTCCATCACCCTGAGCGAGTAGTTTGTTTTTCCATCGTCCTGAGTGAGTGGTTTGTGCTCCATCGTCCTGAGCGAGTTGTGAGTGCTCCATCGTCCTGAGCGAGTTGTGAATAACACCCGATTTCGGAGCTGTTTACCATAACACCGCGTTTTCTAAATTACCGAGCCAAATTTTTTTTGCCACCAGTCACATGCAGCTGTTTATAAAGATTAATGTTTGTGAACATATCCCTGAAACGTCTATATAAATGTAACATTATTTTTCAAGGAAAGCTACTCATGGTTTTTGGGTTGTTGCTGATATGAGCCGTGTGTGCATGTGTGCATGCATTGTTCATAAAACATGTGTCTGTGTCTGTCTCTGTCTCTCAACATATCCAGACGGTGGTTATGCCTAGACGGAGTTTGTCTCCGGGGCAGGGTTTGTCTCCAGATGTGTCCGGGTGGTGTTTATGTCTGGATGGGAGTTTGTCTCTGGGCGTGTCTAAGCAGTGTTTGTCTCTGGCCAGCTTGGCTCTGGATGCATCCAGGCGGTGTTCATCTCTGGACGCGTCCAGGTGGTGTTCGTTTCTGGACACGTCCGGGCGGTGTTCGTCTCTGGACGCATTTGTTGTCTTTTCGAATTCTGTACTCTCTTGATGGTGTGCTCATCTCGTGTGGATGGTGGGCTCATCTCTTGCAGATAGTGTGCCCATCTCGTGTGGATGGTGTGCCTCCATTTCTATTTTTCATTTTCCATCTTCGCATTCTTTCACATTTCTGCATTCCTTCACTACGTGTGTATGCCTGGTGTTGGCTTAATGGTTAGGGTGGTGGACTTGGGTTCCGAGGATTCTGAGTTCAAATCCCGCTTGGCTGTTGAATTAATACAACGTGGGGTTGACTCTGCCTGTCATCCTTCCGAGGTCGGCAAAATGAGTGCCAGCTTGCTGGTGTACTGTGTCGGAGTGGCGACCCGTCCAGGATTGTGTCCAATCTATATAAATGTTGGCATCAATGACCTCAAACTTTTAAAAACCCCAGTTTGCTATGAATGTTCGCTTTCCATCAACCATTCTTTTTTTCCAACTTCAGTGCCAACTCACCCCCCTCACCCCTCACCCCTCACTCTCACTCTCAAAGCAACCATCCCACTCTTCTCCCTCCAAGCCTCCCTCTCACCTCTCTCAAAAATTCCCCCCTCACCTTTCTCCCACCTTTCATCCCCTCACTCATCCTTCTCAAAGTTGCCCCCCCTCTCATCCACCAACCTGCCTCCGTCCACTGCCCTCTCTCCTGCATCTCTACAGTGCTCCTCTTCAAATCCTCATCTGCCTTCTGCCTTGTCTCTTGTCCCTCGTCTCCCCCAGCACCACAGAGCCTTTTCTCCTCCTCATTCGGCCTCCTCCCCTCGCTATTCTGCAATACCCCACACTCTTTCAACAACCCTCCTTACCTCCCCCCCTCATCCCTTGTCCTACCCTCCCCCTCCCCCTCCACCCCCTGCACCCAAAGCCTCCTCCCCTACCTCTTCATTAAAAGTGTGGACCTCATATATCCAGGGCCTTCGCTCAAACCTTTCAGATCTTTCAATACAGGTTGCCACTGACAAACCAGACATAATCTGCCGAACAGAAACTTTCCTCTCCCAAGACGTGTCTGACTCGCAAGTATCTCTCCCCGGTTACTCCCTCCTCCGGTATGACAGACCTGAGCCTCGTCCTGGTGGAGGTGTTGCTCTCTTCATCAAAGACTCAATTCCTCACTCTCCATGCACTGCTCTCACTCCCCCACACCCCCAGGAATACCTCTGGCTTCGGCTTCCCCTCCACTCCCACCTCATGTTTATATGTGTATTGTACCGTCCACCGAACAGTGATGACTCCATCTACACCTCACTATCCGAAAACATGGACCATCTTCTATCTTCTCATCCAAACTCTCTCTCTTCCTCTTATGTGGCAACTTCAATTGTCATCACGCCAGTTGGCTCGGTGTGGGTACCTCTCTCACCTGTCATAGCACCTCAGCAAAAGCTTTCTGTGACTCTTTAGGACTGACTCAATCGGTCAAATTCCCGACCCGGATCTCAACCAATGGTACTCCATCTCTTCTGGATCTGATTTTGACAAATTTCCCTGACAATATTTGCTGCTCTTCCTTCGCTCCAATTGGTTCTTCTGACCACGTCCTTGTCAAAGTGGACATCTCTCTGGCTGTTATCAGAGAACCACCTCACCGTCGTCGAGTCTGGCATTTCACTCAAGCCGACTGGCAGGGTCTCCGAGCAGCCATCAAACTTACAGACTGGTCTCCTATCACTACTTTCTCAAACATCAACTCATCCTGGGAATTCTTTCAAAGAAACTTGCTCTCCCTCATGCACAGATTTATCCCCTCTCGTGTTCAGTTGTCTTACCCTTCCTCCCGCCCTTGGTTTACTGAAGCGTGTGGCGAGGCAGTTGTCCTGAAACAACTTGCCTTTGCCTCATGGAAAGCAAACCCAACTGAGGGCAATCTCAGTTCCTTCCACAAAGCTCGGAACAAGTGTGTATCTACCCTCAGGAGAGCCAGAAAACAACATCTTTCTCATCTCAAGTCTGAACTCTCAAACCTCTCTCCCGCCTCCAAATCCTGGTGGCATCTAATCAAATCTGTTTCTGGTGTATGTTCCCCCTCCATCCCCTCCCTTACCTCAAATGGCCGCACTGCTGACACCGCACGTGATAAAGCTGAATGTCTAAACTCGGTGTTTGCAGCTAAATCTTGTGTCCTCAACCCATCACTATCTCTACCCACTTTACCCAGTCGCACCCAACTGTCCCTGGACTCTGTATCCTTTTCTCCTGACAAGGTGGAGAGCTTGCTTTCAAACCTCGACTCAGATTCTGCAACCGGTCCAGACGGCATCAGCCCACGTGTCCTCAAAGCCTGCTCTTCTGCTCTTGCTCACCCTCTCTCTGTTCTATTCACCCTCTCATTTGCTCAAGGTCATCTGCCATCTGCTTGGAAATCTGCTAACATCACTGCCCTGCATAAAAAAGGTGCAAAAACAGATCCCTATAACTACAGACCAATTAGCCTTCTCCCAATCATCAGCAAGGTTATGGAATCCATCATCGCTTCAGACATGAAATCCTTCCTCTTCTCCAATGGCTTGATTTCCGATCATCAATTTGGTTTCAGACCAGGTCACTCTACCCTGGATATGCTGCTTCTGCTCTCCCATCAATGGATGGAGGTCCTCAATGCCAGACAGGAAATCCGAGCCGTATCCCTGGACATATCACGTGCTTTTGACACAGTCTGGCACCCTGCCCTGCTCACCAAACTCTCTTCCCATGGTATTCAAGGCCATCTCCACTCATGGCTCGCAGACTTCCTCTCCTGTCGCAGTCAACGTGTGGCCCTAAATGGAGTTCTTTCATCCCCTCTTCCTGTGCAGGCTGGAGTTCCTCAAGGTAGCGTTCTGGGCCCTGTTCATTTTCTGGTTTTCATCAATGATCTCTCCGACTCTCTGGAAAATCCTCTATTTCTCTTTGCCGACGACTCCACCCTCTGCCGTACCATCTGTCATCCCTCAGACCGGCAAGCAGCAGCTTCTTCACTCACTGCAGATCTGGATAAAATCACAAACTGGTCCAACACGTGGAACATGTCTTTCAATCCAGAGAAATCTCACAATCTCACTATGTCTCTTCAAAAGGACCGTTTCGAAAACCCCCCCCATCCACTTTCTCAACAATCCTCTGGAAAAAGTCTTTTCTTTCAAGCTTCTGGGTCTCACTATCTGCCATGACCTTTCCTGGGAAAGTCACATTTCCAACCTCGCCTCAAAAGCCAGTCGCCGACTGGGAATTCTCCATCGTGCAAAGTCCTTCCTCGGCCCTCTTGAGCTCCTGACCACTTACAAAGCTTTTGTCCGTAGCCTGATGGAGTACTGCTCTCCCCTCTGGGCTGGTGCTCTTGCCTCCCACCTTTCTCGGCTTCACGCTGTCGAAACCAGGGCATTTAAGATCATCGGCATCTCCCGCAATGAAGCTGAGTCTTTGGGCCTCTCACTCAATCACCGCAGGTTGGTTGGTGGTCTTTCTGTCTTCTACCGTCTCCTCTCCAGCCTTGCCCCCCCTGCTCTCTCTGCGATTTGTCCCCACCACATTTCCACAGGGCGCTCAAGATCCGCCAACAACCCCCTTCTCGTAAAACTACTAAAATCACGAATCACTGCTCATCTTCACTCTTTCATTCCTCTTTTTTCCCGCCTATGGAATAAACTCCCTCACTCTATTCTTTCCCATTCTTCCCTCCAGGCTTTCAAAACAGCTGTTCACCACCACCTCTTATCTTCCCCCATCCAAATCCTCGATCTTTTCTACCCCCGATAATCCACCCAAGCCCACTTCCTTCAACTCCCCTGCTTTCCTTCCTGAAAGTCCCTGTAATGTCCATCTTCTCTTCGCCATGTTCCCCGTCCCATCCCCATCCCTCTCCCTTCAACAGTTCACCTAATGTGTCTGTTCCCCACCGTTTTGTCCCTTCCTCTCCCGCCCCTCTTGTCTCATGCCCCCTTGCTGTGAGTTGTGTGTTAGCTCTCATACGAGCCTCGACAAGGTATACAAAGAAAAAAAAATCGCCAAGGAGACTACTCAGGCAGCACCAACGCTCTGCACAGAGTATGGTCCCAATGGATCGGAATTCACAATGTGTGTGTCTGTCTTCCACTCACTCACTCACTCACTCACTCACTCTGTCCACCTTGAATCAGACACTCATCAGTGTGAACCTTTACCTGCTCATTACACTTAATCTTGTTGTGGTTCATGTGATATGTTTGAAGGTTAAATCAATCCTGTCTAATTGTAAACTTGTTTTGACATGATGGAAGAACAAAAATAAAAAAATGGAAACAAAATGGTTTCTAATTGCAAGTTGTCCCTACTCTAGATGTCCAGGGACTCCAGCATGCGGGGTGTGGGAGTGCATTCTGGAGGTGGGGGGGGGGGAAGAATGGGAGGGATGCTAGGGGAGAGAGGGGGGTTTGTGGCAGTGATGTGAGAATATTTTTCCCCCCCAGTGACATGAGGCTCATGGAGGTGCTTACACTGGATTCACATGTCGGACAAGAACATTGGCCATTGGTGTATTTTTACATGAATTACAAGGACATTGGAAGAGAATGGACAAATCAGCATGGGAGGGAGGGAGGGATCTCATCATCATGAGCTGTGGGTTGAGAGAAGAACCCCAAACAGAACTAAACCCTAAACCGCTGTTTTGGTGCAATGCCAGATCCTTCAGACGGAGGTATGAAGCTGGCTGTCCTGTGTGCATGTAGGCTTTGGATGTTTATGTTTCTGCAGTTGGTATCTTAATACAAAGAGAGTAGACAATTACCAAACAGCCTCAAATTGCCAATTACCGATTCATCATTCGAAGAAAGCTTTGTCCATTCAGAATGCTCCACTTCTTCTCCCTCCTCGAGAGCGAGGTTGTCCACCTCATGATCTCCAAACACCTGTCGAAGGCTGAGAAACCACAAAACCACACAATGTCCCACTGTGTCTGGATAAGGAAACCAAAGCATCCTACATATCCTGTATATACCTTCCTGTTGATATAAATCATTCTGGTGTTCACCACATCAAACTGTTTGATTCAAAATGAAAATGTGGAATTTTCACCAGAAAAAGAGGAAGAACTATAACAATGCTTGGTAGAGCGCACACCTCCGCCAGGTGAACAGTTTACGTTTTATATCCACTGATAGGTCTGATCTGAATCTGGACCATTCGTCGTTGTCACACACCAATATCGACTCGGCTTGTTCTTATCACCTAACCAACTCATCCACCAAGTTTCATCTGAATTCACCAACCACATTTTGAGATATCTTGCTCACTGACACAGACAGACAGACAGACAGATAGGAATGAAAACGTAACCTCTATCCAAGGTAACTGACATCATTCAAATGGAGCCCAATGGTCCAACTGCATGAACTGAACAGGCTCCAAATTAGCCTGTACTATTAGAGACTACACTGACTTATGAGGGGATGGAATGATGGAGTGAGGAGATGCAATAGTGAGAGAGAAAAGGTGGAACGATGACACCATATTCAGGTGTAGAATGTTGAGTGGGTGAGAAGATGAGCAGGTGAAAGATAAAATGATACCCGTCCAATTTTATCGTAAAGTTAATCCTTAGAACAAACAGCTTGTGACTCACGTTTCCACATCCACATCCTTTGTCTGCACTGGAGCGATGTACGTGTGTCCATCCTCATCCTGACAACGGAATGAGAGATGAACCCTGAGAGCTGTCCACAAGGCTACTGCCCACCCCTCTTATCCTCAACATTTAAAGGAACATTACAAAGGCAAAGTCAAACAACCGGTGAGCCGCGCGATCACTGGGGAACGTCACCTGCACGAGGACGGTGTCCGCTTTGTGCAATCCGCAATGCTTGCTGTGCAGGCGTAGGCCAACCGTCGGCCACCATCGCACCATGAACCACCACAAGCCCAACGTCAGCACCATCAGGACAAAGTGCAACCATCTGCGCCATCGCACCCTGCGATAACCCTCAATCACCTGCACAGGGACAACATGTGATTGTAAAACAATTGGTGGCATAATGAATAGTTCTTACCACATGTACAATGTCAGAATCACACCTTCTGTTCCCAGTAAGAGCTCAAACTCCGCATTTCTCCTCGCAAGCATGGCCGTCAGTGCTCGTGCAAATTTGTTACCCCACGCACATGAAGTGAAAAGCAGGGTTAAGCAACGGGTTCATGTCCATCCGTCCATCTTATCAGTTTATTATCGTCAGTTTATGATTGAGGAACAACTGATTTAAATTGAAAGGTATATTTTGAACACTGAACAGAATGTGAATAGAAAGACAAGTTTCCTGTTTTACCGTGCGTTGGCTCTGAATTTGTCCCGATCACACATGCACAGACAGATGAGATCGTGTTTTTACTCTGTCACCCTGTCTGGCAGTGAAACAAAATTTAAAATAATTTCAAACAGGAAACTTACCGTTTTTAAGGATGTTATAAAGGACACAAACAACAGGCAAGAATAACTAATGTAATGTGTTCGAGAGGGTGATGTAATAGACTCCGCGGAATTAATCAATTTATACGCTTTTACAACCTTTATTTAAACCACATTTTTTTAAAATTGAACACTGGAGAAGAAAGAAAGAAAATCGCCTTTTCATAATAATTCTGTACTTCCAAGAACCTTGCTGCAGTTGGCCTGCATAACTATTCACCCCCTCCAAAGTTTTCACATTTTGATGCCACCTGAGCTCATTTCATGATGCTTTCAAATCCAACTCTATATATGGAGTCTTCACAAACTACTCCAAAGTGATAAAGATTTTTAAAATGCAGATAAAATGTGAATCGGTTTGATTAACAGAGAGAAATCAGATTATTCTCAGTTGTATAAATATTCAAACCCTTTGCCAAATTAACCCTAAATCACTTCAGGAGAAACTTATTTGTTTGAAAGGTTACAAAATAAGTGTAATAAGCTTCTCCTGTCTGTAATCAGTGGTTTAACGGAATAATTAAGCTTCTGCACTTATCTAAGGCGTTTCAAGGTGTAACTCACTTGGTCAAACAACAAGGTAAACATGAAATACCAACGAACTTTCCAAAGAAGTCAGACATAAGGTGGTGGAGAAGCACCATTGAGGAGAGGGTGAGAGGATGATTTCAAAATCACTCATTAACCCTTTGAGTACGGTCAAATCGATCATTAAAAGTGGAAGACATATCATGTCCGCCTATATGGCGATGTATGATGCAAATTGATGATGCTTTCTATGATGATCAATAAAGCCTTCATCTCTTAAAACTGTGACTCAACGTCATCGTATCACAATGTATAAGGGTGATATCGAAGACTGCTTCGGAGCGCTAAACTTCCGGATGTTATGTTTTATTGTTTCCTGTGTACATAGTCCAGGCTCATTATAAAGCTAGTACACTGAACAGATCATGACGTAACACACAAAAACAGGATGCAAAAGGAACAGCATAGAGAAAGGGAAAACACCACCAGCAGAGTCGAGGGTCAAGACAGAGGGAGACTTGGACAAACAATGTGTGTCGGGAGGAATGGGGGCAGGAGACGATGCATGGGGTGGACAAGATGGATACAGAAGAAAACTCTCAGGAGGAAAAAACTGGATATTTAGAAGGAGGGGGCATTGGGGTGGGAACTAGCGAGGGTAGAAAAGATCATGGTTTAGGATGGGGGACAATCTGACATGGTGGTGAACAGCTGTGCTGAAAACCTGGAGGGAAGAATGAGATTGAAGAGGATGTGGAAGCTGATTCCACAGGTGGGAACAAAGAGGAACAAATGAGAGGAGGTGAGTAGTGATCCTGGATTGAGGTAGTTTAACCATAAAGAGGTTGATGGTGGACCATGTGTGCCCGACAGAAACTTGGGGGGTATAAATCACAGAAGAGCAGAGTGTGCAAGACCAGAAAGGAGGCAGTAGAGGGCAGAGAGACCACCGACCTGTCGGTAATGATGAAGTGATAGGCCCATAGACTCGGATTCCAATGATTCCAATCTTCCACTCGGAAGATTCCAATGATTTTGAAGGCCTTGGTTTCCATGGCGTCAAGCTGAGCAAGATGTGAGACAGGGAAGTCAGCACAGAGGGGAGAGCAGTACTCTATCAAGCTGCAGATGAAAGCCTTGCAGGTGGATGAGAGTGCAGGTGTGCCAAAGAAGGACCTTGCATGATGGATGATGCTCAGTCGGTGCTTGGTGCAGGGCTTTTTTATTTCTATTTTTGAATATAGTGTCGAGGCTCGGATGAGAGCTAACACACAATGCACAGCAAGGGGGGGGGGCACGAGACAAGAGGGGCAGGAGAGAGGAGGACAAAACTGTGGGGAACAGTAACATTAGGACATCTGTGGAAGGGAGAGGGATAGGGTGGGGAACATGGGGTATACAAGATGGACATTACAGGGACTTCGTACACCTAGATGGGAAGGACGGGTAGGCCTCAAGTTGTCCGATAAGACAAGATCCACAAAAACTCACAAAATAGCACGATTTTTGAAACAGAACTGAATTAGGAACACACAGTAAACATGTAGGTGAGAAAATAAAAAGATAAAACATGACAAATAATGACCGGAAACTTAACTCTAAACTGCAGTTTAAATCCAGGAGATTGATACCATCCTTGCCTTGGCTGGATGTTGGTAAGCTCAAGGATGAGAGGGTAGCTGAGGAGCTTGCGAACAAGCTGAGTGGAGATTTGGGGGGTCTGGGTGCTTTGTGGCATCCTGAAGAGTTGTGGAGTGCCTTCAAGACCACCGTCCTTGATGTCGCTGGTGGACGTCATGGAACTCACTGTAGGGCGGAGAAGAATTTTGGCTCTCACAAGACACTGGATACCATTGACCAGAGTCGTAGGGCCAGGCTTAATGAAAGAGCTGAGCTGTTTGGGAAGTTGAGACATAAAACTGTACGTGCGCTGAGGGTGGACAAGGGGGCCTATGTATGAGGAATCTGTGAGGGGGAAGAGCATCACCTGTGGTCAAGTGATTCTCGTCCTGTTTACTGGGGAATTTGTGCATTGCGTTCATCTAAGCCCGTCCCTCGGTGTACTGCAGTTAGAGCAGAGGGTGGTAGGCTCTTGACAGAGGAGTCCGAAGTATAGGCTCGCTGGGCCGGATACTTTGAGCAGCTGTACCAGACTGATCCACCAGCTGATGAGTTGGATGTCAGGGGTGTTACTGTCCCTATTGCTGACCCTCCAATCAACTGTGATGCACCATCTTTTGTGGAAACACAGGCTGCGGTGAACTGATTAAAATGGGGTAAAGCTCCTGGGATATGTGGCATCCATGCTGAACTTCTCAAGGCTGGTGGAAATGCTGCACTTGTGTTGTTGCATGCAGTTCTGTGCTCTGTTTGTAACACACATCATCCCAACTGACTGCAAAAGGGGCCTTGTTGTCCCTCTCTTGAAAGGGAAGGGTGATCGCCAGGACTGCAACAACTACCCAGGGGTGACGCTGCTCTCAGTGCCTGGCAAGGTCTTTGCTCGAATAATTCTTGACAGGGTTCACCACCATGTTCTTGAGCACCAGTGCCCAGAGCAGTCAGACTTTACACCAAAGAGGTCAATGATTGACCGTATCCTTACTCTTCAGGTCCTCACCAAATGCAGATGAGAGTTTTGGCATGGGCTGCTTGCAGCCTATGTTGATCTCTGCAAAGCATTTGGTTCAGTGAATCAGGATGTCCTCTGGAGGATTCTTGATCTTCATGGGGTGCCACAAAAACTGATCGTTCTGACGTCTGAACTCTACTCTGGTACTGAGAGTGTTGTGAGATGTGGTGGTACCATCTCTGACTTATTTCCAGTTGTTGCTGTAGTTCTTCAGGGGTGTGTGCTGGCCCACACACTTTTCAGCGCTTGTATGGACTGGATTCTGGGGAGGATGTAGGAGAGATCAAGCTGCGGTGCATCGTTTGGGAATGTCAAGATCTCTGACCTTGATTTTGCAGATGATGCAGTCATCTTTGCAGAGATTCTGGATATCCTTTTGGAGGCCCTCAAAGTGCTGAATGAGGAGTCATAGCCACTGGGGTTATGGGTTTCCTGGGTCAAAACTAAAACCAAGGCTTTCAATGACATATTGGATGTTGCTATCTTGTCTGTACCTGTTTGTGGTGAGGATGTTGAGGTCGTGGAGAGATTCACTTGCCTTAACAGTGATATTAGTGTCACTGCTGGCTGTCAGCCAGAGGTCAATAGACGTCTGGGTCGGGCCTGCGGAGTCATGGATTCACTGGATCATTGGGTGTGGCACTGTCGGTAACTGTGCAGGAGAACAAACATCCGAGTCTTCACATTATTGGTGCTTCCAGTCTTGCTCTATGGATGTGAGACTTGGACTCTGACCAGGGATCTGAGACAGAGACTTAATACCTTTGGTACCAGGTCTCTTTGGAGAATTGTTGGCTATCGCTGGTCAGACTTTGTGTCCAACGAGTGGTTGCTGAGAGAAACTCAAATGAGATTTATTACCTGCATCGTGCATGAGTGTCAACTGTGGCTGTATGGACATGTGGCTCGTTTTCCTGATGCTGATCCTGCTCACCAGATTTTCTCAATGAGGGAACCTCGTCATTGGAGGAGGCCAATGGGCTGACCACATTCCTCATGGTTGCAGGTTGATCAGTATCTCAAGGAGATGGGGATGGGCTAGGCATCTGCCTGGGAGATGGCCAGATGGAGGCCGTGGAGTACCGGTGGAAAGTGGACGCAGCGACGCGCTGCTCCAGCGCATGTTTCCGTACCAGACGTGACTGCTGAGAGCCCTATGTTGGCGAAAAGATTGGAGGAAGAGAAATGGAATTATTTCATATCAACTACAATGATGAATTCCATGACCTTGCTGAGGATTGGAAGTAAGCTAATTGGTCTGCAGTGGAACTCTGCCCTTGTGCAGGGTGAACTGGATGGTTTCCAGAATGTGGGAAAGTTTCCCGGCAGTGGGACGGCTCAAGACAGCGGGATGGCTCCCGGGCTGCGCCCGAGTGCGGGACGGCTTCCGGATCAAGGGACGGCATCTGGACTAATGGATGGTGTTTGAACGAATACAATGAAGAACTTGTCTTGCTGGTGAAAGCAAGTGTCGCTCTGTGTCGGCAGACACGTATAAGAATGGACTAAATCAAGAACACGTTTTTCAAGGAATGCTCACCACTGTGGAAGTGAGGAGAAGGTGACATTTTAGGCGTTAACCCTTTGTCAGAATAAAATATAAAACTTCTGCAGGCATAGGCTACCACCTGTCTAGATATGGTCCATATATACAGGGTGTTCCAAAAAGATCTGGAAAAATTTGGTTGTTAATATATTTAGAACCACAAATGATACAACGATACCCTTTGGTGTATATGTTACAGAAACTCATAAAGTTTGGATCCACTTCAATATGAGCTCCGTTTGTCATGCGCAGGACATCAAGGTGGTACACGAGTTCTTGACATGTTCGGCTCAGCATGTTTGCGTCCACCAGTGCGCATGCAGCTGTGGTCCGAGAATGAAGATCTTGCAGGTTTGCTACCTTGGTGTTGTAGATAACAACTTTGACAAACCCCCACAAAAAAATTCAAGGGGGGTAATGTCTGGTGATCATGGGGGCCAGGCGGTTGGTCCATCTCGGCCAATCCAGCAACCTGGAAATTTTTATTTCAGAATGGCTCAAACGACTAAGGCCCAATAGTGGAGAGCACGATCCTGTTGAAAAATAATATCGGGTTGTAGGTCTTCAATCTGTGAGAAGGCGAATCCTTCCAACATGTTCAAGTAAATTGTTGAGGTCACTGTATCTTCCACAAAGAAAAACAGACCCACCAAGCGGTCTTGGAGAAGGCCACACCACACATTGACCTTTGGACTGTCGCGTGTGTTCAATGACCGTGTAGGGGTTTTCAGAGCTCCGGGTCCTCACATTGTACCGGTTGACCTTCCCCCAATACATGAAAGCAAGCTTTGTCTGTGAACTTGACCTTTTTCAGGTAATCTTTGTCATCATCTATGTAACTGAGCATTTCCAAGGCAAATCCCTTGCATTTGGGTCCATCTTTTGGTTTTAGTTCCTTCAGAATCTGCACTTTGTTGACAGAAAACACCAGTCTTTAATTTAAAAATCATGTGTGCAGTGGTGGTGGGTCCCAGTTCTCTGGATACACGTGAAATTTATTTGCTGGGACTTTGTTGAAATGATTCACGCACTCGTTCAAACAATCCTCTGCACTTGTGCTTGGTAGACCAGTACTTTTCTGTTTCTGACAACTTCCAGTCTCCTTAAACCTCCTGTACCACTCTCTGATACTAGTCTGCGATGGCGAATTCCTTCCATACCTTGTACCAAAATTACGCTGAACTTGCGTGTCGGATCTCGTCTCAATGAACCATTTGATGCACTGCACTTTCTCCTGTGGAGTCGCCAAGTTCCTTTTATATCAAGCCACCAGACGTGAAAATATTTTCTTATGAGTTTTTCCATCATGTAAAACAAAGGGTATTGTTGTATCATTTGTGGCACGAAATATATTAACAACCAAAGTTGTCCAGGTCTTTCTGGAACACCCTGTATAACGAAATCTGTGAATATGAAAGTCTCCAATCAAAAGGTGTTAATAAAAGGTGGTATCGCTGTAACGAAGCAGTTTTTTGCATAAAAGATAGAGGCTCATGGAAGAGCAAGAAAACAGAGGGTAAAATGGCAATGTTCTGACATTGGGGTATAGCTTTATTCCACAAGGAAAGTAATGAATGAACTTGAAAAGTGGAGGGGAAAAATACAGAAACCTGAAAGCCAGTTAATAGGTTGGGGGGGGAAAGGATGTAAATAGGTATACAAATTATTTTTGGTAGTGATGGTTCAAGATGGTGGTGTTCAGCCAACTATTGAAACCAAGTAGGGAAGAGTGCCATGAAGGCAGCTTCACAAATGGGACAAAAGTGGAAATGAAGAGTGGAGTTGTGCAGTGAATGTGGATCTTGGGGTTACTGAAAGAACATGTCCATCCTGGAGGAGCTGGGGAGGGATGGGGGGCTGAGAGAGCTTAGGGAGCAACAATGGAGGAGAGGTGGTAAAAACCAGAGACCCTCTGACCTGGGATGGCTTCTGGGGAGCGGGACGGCTTACATACAGTGGGAAATCTCTGAAAAATCCTATTTATCGATTTCCTGATGACTCCACCTTGTGCCGTCACATCCCTCATCCTTCAGACAGGCAAGCTGCAGCCTCTTCCCTCTCCTCAGATCTTGAAACAAAAAAATCACAAGCTGGTCAAACACTTGGAATATGTTTTTCAATCCTGACAAATCTCACACTCTCACTATCTCTCACCGAAAGAGTGATCTGACAAACCCTCCTATGGATTATTATCACAACAATCCTCTTGAAGAATTTCATTCATTCAAACTCCTGCGTCTCACTATCAGCCATGATCCATCTTGGGAAAACCATATTTCAAAGGTGGCCTTCAAAGCCAGCCGCCAACTGGGCATCCTCCGTCATACAAAGTCCTTCCTTGGTACACCTGAACTCCTTTCCACCTAAAAGGCTTTCATCTGCAGTTTGATGGAATGCTGTTCTCCCCTCTGAGCTAGTGCCCCTGCCTGACACCTTGCTCAGCTTGACGCCATGGCAAAAAAGGCCTTCAAGATCATTGGCATTTTCTGTAATGAAGCTGAGTAGATATCCCCCCCACCCCTGCCATATACGCACACCACCCAGGTATCTGCAGGGCTCACATGGTTCACCGCCATCCCTCTTCTGATAAAACTACCTAAATCCAGGATCACTGCTCACCTCTACTCATTTCTTCCTCCATTTTCCCACCTGTAGAACCAACTTCCACATCTTCTTCAATCTCATTCTTCCCTCCAGGTCTTCAAGACAGCTGTTAAGGCCTAGGTCACATTTGCCACGGCGGCCGTGGGGTGTCCAAAATCTACGGCCACGAGCAATTATACGGCGGCCGCAGTATTTCCACGATCACGCAATGTAGCAGTCACATATGTTTTTATTTTTCGGGGAGCCGCACGGCGTATTTAGGCCCAAGTCACATTTGCCACGGCGGCCGTGGGGTCTCCAAAATCTACGGCCATTAGCAATTATACAGCGGCCGCAGTATTTCCACGGTCACACAATGTAGCAGTCACATATGTTTTTATTTTTCGGGGAGCCGCACGGCGTATTTATAAATTGTGGAGACCGAAAACGTGGGGTTGCCTTTAATTTACGGTCTTTAATTTGATGTCGCACGGTGACCTTAGGGCGTTCCTGCGGCGGCCATAGAATTTTCAAGGAAGACGCAAGGTGCCCGCAAGGCGACCGCAGGGGGACCACAGGGGGACCACAGGGGGACCCTAAGGCGAACGTGCGGCCAGACGGACGGTAATGAATGGGTTAATTTTTTTAATTTTTTTTTTTTACCATTTCTTTTGTTTCGGCTTGTCGAATTGCTACGGCGAACGTAGAAATGAAAAAACTTATAACTCCGCATTATAATTCCACAGCGACCTTACAGCATGTAAAATATAACCATACGGCATAGGGCCACCCTGAGGCCACCTCAGAAACTCTGCGGCCGCCGCATGTTTCTGTCAATTCAGAGGACGTACGGCCGCCGTATCCTCGCCGTAGAGCAAATGTGACTTAGGCCTTGGGTCTTAGAAATTGTGGAAACCGAAAACGTGGGGTTGCTGTACTGTCTTTGATTTGATGTCGCACGGTGACCGCAGGGGGCCCTAAGGCGAACGTGCGGCCAGACGGACGGTAATGAATGGGTTAATTTTTTTAAAATTTTTTATCATTTCTTTTGTTTCGGCTTGTCGAATTGCTACGGCGAACGTAGAAATGAAAAAAGTTATAACTCCGCGTTATAATTCCCCGGCGACCTTACAGCCTGTAAAATATAGCCAAACGGCGTAGGGCCACCCTGAGGCCACTGCAGAAACTCTGCGGCCGCCGCACGTTTCTGTCAATTCAGAGGGCGTACTGCCACCACATCCTCGCCGTAGAGCAAATGTGACTTAGGCCTCACCACCATCTCAGACTGTCCCCCATCCTAAACCATGATCTTTTCTACCCACGTTACCCCCACCCAAATCTCTTCAAATTTTAAATTCTATCTTCCTTGGAGTTTCCTTCTCCATGCATGTGTTTTGGGTCCTGTTTTTGTCTGTTCCATCCTGATCCATTCAGTGTGCTAGCTATTACATGAGCCTCGACGATGTGTACAAAAAAAACAAGAAAAATAGCAATCAGATATTGCAGACCCTCACCAGGACTTGTTTTGTGTAGTGTTTGTGTACTGGTGTGTGGTGTGTTTTGTGTGGTGTTTGTGTGCTGGTGTGTTCCATAATTAATAATAAACATAATTAGAACTACCACTTTATAACTGCTGGCAGTGATGACTGGGTCCCAAGACGTCTCACCTTGAAACAAACCCCACTTTCAACGGACACCCGACCCTGACCCGTGACATTTATTATTATTCAGTTGAATTGAGAATGGGATTAAAATAGATTCAATTAAAATCAAAGGGAAGACCAAATAGGTACAGTCCTGCATTGGAGTAATCAGAAGGAACCCAAACAAGTGAAAACCAAAGATGAAATCATCAGGAGGAACCTGGATAGGATTCACATTTCAGCTGCTACTCCTCTACTCTCAAACACATGCAGGCACAGCCAAGTGAGCCTTATTCAATAAATAAATAAAACAAAAGAACCCAGATAAAAAAATAAATAATTCTGGCTGCCACACCATGTGTGCGATCAAGTTGAAATTTAAAACGCGTATTCCCCATCACTCCTATATCGTAATTGTGAAGTTTCATGTCGCTTGATTAAGGGGTTCAAGAGAAAATATATATTTTTAAGATTTTCGCTCAATACAATATGGCTGCCAGATCGTGTGACATCAATTATTTGTGACTACCCGGGTATCCCCAAGGCTTGGGGAACATTTGTGTGAAGTTTTGCCTCAATCCGTCCATCCGTTCTGGAGAAGATTTGTATAGGTTTTTGGGTAAATCCAATATAGCTGCCAAACCATGTGACCTCTGACATTATATGCATGCACGTTTTGTTCCGCATGGATAGGCGGTCATACGTGTAAAGTTTTGCCTCGATCTGTTCAGCCATTTCAGAGAAGATTTTTGAAGGTGTTTAAAAAACAACAACAACAACAACATGGCTGCAAAATCACGTGACCGATGACGTCATATTTTTTTTGTGTACCAATTTATCCCTAAATGGCCCTCAAAAATTTTCATACTAATCAGATGTAGACCTCAATCTTATACCTCAATGTGTTTAGTTGTTTTAGAGAAGAAGGTTTTCTTTTTAAAAAAAAAAAAAGAAAAAATGGCTGGTGAACCAAATGACCAATGAGGTCATCAATTTTTTTTGTCGACCAATTTATCCCAGGATGACCCTCAAAATTTTTCATACTGATCGGATGTAGCATTCCACATATGAAATATGATGTCATAATGAAGGCACCTATGATGTCATAAAAACATCACACTTGTTCCCCATGGGGAGTACTTTCTATTTATTAAGTTTCAATTATTTCCTTGGTGCAGTTTCAGATATATAGAGGTCCAAAGTTTTTTTTCCGTTTTTCCAACACGGCTGCCACACAACCTCACCTATGACGTCATAACTATCATTCAAACATTCTACCTGAGTTGTCACTTCCATGGTGAAAATTTCGTGTCAATCCGACAAGCGGTTGCAGAGAAAAACACAAAAGTTCTGTGTGGCCAAACAAACAAACAGACAGACACGTGAAAAATCACTCGTAGAGTGACACTTGGCGAAACGGAACGGCACTCGGTGGAGAACATACCTCCGCCAGGCTGAATAGTTTACATTGTGTATGCCACTGATAGATCGGATCTGAATTCGGACCTTAACCAATATTGAATCGGCTTGTTCTTGTCACCTTAACCAACTCATCCACCTCGTTTTGTCACAAGTCATCCACAACTTTTAGAGATAGCATGCTGTACATAGTTTTTAGCCCCATCTCTCAATGGTGAAGAATCAACTGAAAAATTAAATAATGCTCGTATCTCGATCAAGATTCGGATCTTCACCAAAATTGAATCAATTATTCCTTTTCACACACCCAACCTGTCCACCAAGTTTCGTGTAAATCCATCCGTAACCTTTTGAGATATTGTGCTCGATGTCGTTTTTGGCCCGATCTCTCAATGGTGAAGAATTGCTTTAAAAATTCTCGAATCAGCATCTGGATTCAGATCTTCACCAAAATTTAGCATTACCGTCCTTGGCCGGTCAACTAAATACACAAAAAATTTCAGAACGATTGTTTGAGAACTGTGGCCAAAAATCTGGTGACAAACAGACAGACAGACAAAAAAGACAAACAGACAGACAAATGCTACAGACCAATATACTTGTCAAAAATTTTTTTCGCCAAGTCACAAGCAACAACGGAACAAAATGTAATACTCTGTCCTCAGGCGAGGGTTATAATAAATTAATGAGTTTCAAAGTTCTTCATTAACTGATTAACAAACGCCAGTGATCGTCATGGAAACACCGTGATGGGGGAATAGGGGGATGGGGTACCTACCGGTCTCACCATATTCTTATCACCTCATGACCCCATTCCCTGGAAAAAAAGACACACACACATATACACACACACACACACACACACACACACACACACACACACACACACACACACACACACACACACACACACACACACACACACACACACACACACACACACACCTGCAATTATTATCCGAATGTGTGTACAGCAAACCACCCTGAACCCCTTCCACCTCCTCCCCACCACCGTTCCCCTCCTTTCTTGGTCTTCCCCCTCCATCCTGGCCCAAATATACAGTTTGATACATCCAGCTCGCTCGTCTCGCAAAATGAGTGTGACACACAGGCAGATCGACATGACACGCACGCACATAGACAAAGACATGCACACAGATAGACAGTGACACACACGCACAAAAACAGTGACACGCACGCACAGACAGTGACACGTAAACAGATAGACAAAGACACGTAGGCATATAGACAATGACACGTATACAGGTAGACAGTGACACGCATGCAGATAAACAAAGACACGCACACAGCTAGACAGTGACACGCACGCACAGACAGTGACACGTAAACAGATAGACAAAGACACGTAGGCACATAGACAATGACACGTATACAGGTAGACAGTGACACGCACGCACATAGACAATGACACGTATACAGGTAGACAGTGACACGCACGCACATAGACAAAGACATGCACACAGATAGACAAAGACACATAAAGAGATAGACAGTGACGCACGCACATAGACAAACACACGCACACAGATAGACACTGACATGCACACAGATAGACAGTGACGCACGCACATAGATAAACACACGCACACAGGTAGACAAAGACACGTAAACAGATAGACAGTGACAAGCACGCACATAGACAGTGACACGCACGCAGATAGACAGTGACACTCCACACATTCCAAAGAAAGCATACATAGTCCATTACAGGTGAAGGTGAAACGGGACGTTGAAGGTTGAACCGTTGATCTCAGGTAGAGAGGAAAGGGATCGCCGGTTCAGAGATTGGAGAGACAAAGGATCTTGAAAGGAAAGTTAAAGAAACGACATTAAATGGCGTTGAGTGGGAGGACGTGTTCAACCGGTTTAAACTCCTCAAGGTATTTATGTACAGGTAATGACACCACTGTACTTACCTGTTCCTGGTTTAAAGCTAGGTTAATATTCTCAATCAAAAATAACTGTTTGTTCTATTAAACAATTACTCTTGTTATTCTATAATGTGTACGTGGTGTGGTGGATCCATGGTGTGTACATGGTGCAGTTACACAGTATGTATGTGGTGTGGTTCCACAGTGTGTATGTAGTGTGGTTCCACGGTGTGTATGTAGTGTGGTTCCACGGTGTGTATGTGGTGTGGTTCCACGGTGTATATGTGGTGTGGTTCCACGGTGTGTATGTGGTGTGGTTCCACGGTGTGTATGTGGTGTGGTTGGTCCATGGTGTGTATGTGGTGTGGTTCCACAATGTGTACGTGGTGTGGTGGATCCATGGTGTGTACATGGTGCAGTTACACAGTATGTATGTGGTGTGGTTCCACGGTGTGTATGTAGTGTGGTTCCACGGTGTGTATGTGGTGTGGTTCCACGATGTGTATGTGGTGTGGTTCCACGGTGTGTATGTGGTGTGGTTCCACGGTGTGTATGTGTGTGTGGTTGGTCCATGGTGTGTATGTGGTGTGGTTCCACAATGTGTACGTGGTGTGGTGGGTCCATGGTGTGTACATGGTGCAGTTACACAGTATGTATGTGGTGTGGTTCCACAGTGTGTATGTAGTGTGGTTCCACGGTGTGTATGTGGTGTGGTTCCACGGTGTATATGTGGTGTGGTTCCACGGTGTGTATGTGGTGTGGTTCCACGGTGTGTATGTGGTGTGGTTGGTCCATGGTGTGTATGTGGTGTGGTTCCACAATGTGTACGTGGTGTGGTGGGTCCATGGTGTGTACATGGTGCAGTTACACAGTATGTATGTGGTGTGGTTCCACGATGTGTATGTGGTGTGGTGGGTCCACGGTGTATATGTGGTGTGGTTCCACGGTGTGTACGTGGTGTGGTTCCACGGTGTGTACGTGGTGTGGTTCCACGGTGTGTACGTGGTGTGGTTCCACGGTGTATATGTGGTGTGGTTCCACGGTGTGAATGTGGTGTGGTTCCACGGTGTGAATGTGGTGTGGTTCCATGGTGTGAATGTGGTGTGGTCTCACAGTGTATATGTGGTGTGATTAGACAGTGTACACGAGGTGTGGTCTCACAGTGTATACGTGGTGTGGTTCCGCAATGTACACAAGGTGTGGTTCCACAGTGTATACGTGGTGTAGTTCCACAGTGTACACATGGTGTGGTTCCACAGTGTATACATGGTGTGGTTCCACAGTGTACACGAGGTGTGGTTCCACAGTGTACACATGGTGTGGTTCCACAGTGTACACGAGGTGTGGTCTCACAGTGTATATGTGGTGTGGTTCCACAGTGTGCACATGGTGTGGTTCTGTAGTGTACACGTGGTTTGGTTCCATCTTTATTCTTCCATTTCTTTGTAAACTCCTCCTCTGTCTCCTCTAACTTCTCTTAGATTTCTTCTTCTTTCAATACTTTATTCATTTACTCGCAAATATAACCCCTCGTTTCACTGACTGGGGTATTAATGAGGGGGGGAGGGAGGAAGAAGGGGAGGGGGAGAGAGAGGAGAGGGAGAGGAGGGAGAGATAAGTGAAGGGAGGGAGAGAGGGGAGGAAGGGGTGGGGGAGTGAGGATGGGGGAGCAAGTATGGGTGGGGGAGCTAGGAGGGGATGAGGAACAAGGAAGCGGGGAGGTGGGAAGAGCGAATCCTCACCAAACGTCACTATATACTTTGGGAGGGAGTTGGGAGCGAGGATGATGGGGGAGAGATGAGGATGGAAGTGTGGAGTGGGGGGGGGGTGTAAGTTTGGGAGGAGGTAACCATGAGGGGAAGGGGTTCTGAACTTGCTGTTTGGTAGGGGGACTTGTGGAGAAAGGGGGGGGGGGTTGGTTGTGGTAGTCCATGATTGAATGAAATGGGGTACGATAAAACAGCAGGTTAATACAACACGCGGAGACCACCCAGAGATGTCCACGGGGGGGGGGGTAGAGAGGGGAGAGGGTTTTGGGAGGAGGTACGCATGGGGGGAGTGGGAGGGAAGGCAGCATGATGGGAAGGGAGGGCAGCAGGAGGGGAGGGGATGGGAAGGCAGTGTGATGGAAAGGGGAAGGGAAGTGAAGGCAGCATGAGGGGAAGGGAAGGTGACATGAGGGGAGGGGAAAGGAAGGAAGTGTGAGAGAAGGGGAAGGGAAGGTCGATAAAATGTGCGCGAACAGAAACATATTCTTTTTAACCACCGGGTTCTAAATTGCACCCTGTGTGGGAGCATTTACAACCTACACTATCTTCCTGGGAAAGGCCTGCCTGCCTGCATGCTTGCTCGCACATGCAGCGACCTTTGCACTCCTCTGTTCGGCTCACTTCGAATCTGATTTGTACATGCTACACAAAGGGGAAGCCGTTTTGAATTCAAAACTAAATTGTCAGTCTTTAACACTCCCCTTAAGAGAAGGGGAGGTTTGGCAGAGCAGGGAAGAGAGTGAGGAATTGGAGAAAGAGGAAGAGGGGTGGGAGAGAGCGAGAGGGGTGGGAGAGTGAGGAAGGGTTGAGGAAAGGGGGGGGCTCGGAGAGGGAAAGAAGCAGAATGGAGAGAGAGAGAGAGAGAGAGAGAGAGAGAGAGAGAGAGAGAGAGAGAGAGAGAGAGAGAGAGAGAGAGAGAGAGAGAGAGAGAGAGAGAGAGAGAGAGAGAGAGAGAGAGAGACAAAAGGGTGAGAGAAGGAGAGGGGGTGAAAGAGTGAGAGGGGTGAGAAATGAGATGGGGGAGGGGGAGAGGAGGGTGATTCCGGCAGATGTGACGTCCAGTTTAACGTCCATTTGAGGGACGGCACACACATTGATGAATCACCCTGCCTGTAAAATACTGGGATGACAGTCGATGGGATAGCTGGGTCAGGATTTGAACCCAGGCTAGAGAAAGTGCCTTCAAGACTGCCATCCTTAGAGAAAGTGTGCATACCTCCCAGCTATCCTGCCGTGGTGTGGCTATTCCTTTCTTTGTCACAACTGAAACATTTTCACTCATTGCAATCATCTAATTTATTTTGCCTTCCTAACTCCAGAGATGTCCACATGGAGAACTGCACTAAAATATCACTATTGAAGTTTGAAGAGTGCTTGCCAAGTGATTTAAACACACAAGCAAGCGCTCCAATGATACGGTTGAAGAAACTTTTAAAAACAAAACGTTAAATTTTTTATATGTATCTATCTACGCTGAAGTGATGGATCATTTCATAAAAGATGATTGTACAAAAAGGGGAAACACGGTGTAAAATAAAATTACACATTTTCAGCAAGCGAACCACCACCCAAACAGAGGCGAGTGGGCCGTGAACTTTGTTCAAGTTGATTGAAAGATTCAGTGACAGTGTGAATATTTAAGGAGGAGGAGAGGAGATTGGGACCGTACTCTGTGCAGAGGGTTGGTGCTGCTTAAGCAGTCTCCTTGGCTATTGGGCACAATCATGGACAGGTCGCCACTTCGACACAGGATAGCAGCATGCTGGCACTCATTTTGCAGACCTCAGAAGGATGACAGGCCGAATATTGTAGAGTTCTCGCCAAGTGGCTAAACCAATCAAACAAACACTCCAAGGAAATGGTTGCTAAGGAACGGCTGGCTTGGCAAGCAATTAGCGATCGCCGATCGGTCGAATAAACACCATGCATCTGGATGGCCGTTGGTTCACAAAGAACTCCTCAAAAGGCAGGGAAGCTACTCGTGAGCCAACGGCCAACCCATATCTGGTGCAGAACTGTCGACGGATGTCCTCCTGCAGTTCAGTTACCTTTTTCTCGAAGCTTGGTGGCAGGATTTATGAGACTAAGGATTCCTCACTCCTTGGGTGTCGTTTCCCTGGTCTCTGGAAATGCTCTAACTGAGGTGAGTGATCTCACCATGAAGGATGCATTCTATACCGTGATCGAGTCTGTGGTTGATCAGTAAACCCAGGCGAGATACTCTCCTCGTCTATGGGGATTTCAATGCATCGACTGGCATGGATAGGGATGGTATTGAGATGTGTGTTGGTCCACATGGGTCTGGAACTGTGAACCAGAATAACACTAAGTTCCTTGACTTTGCAAGAAGTCATGGACTTAGGGTGGCTGGTTCATGCTTTCAGCACACACAAGCTCATCGCTGGACTTGGTATTCCAACGCTGGTGGTGTGGCAAAGGAGATTGACCATGTCCTCGTTGGTGGTCACTGGAGGATTATCCAGAACTGCAGGGTCTACCAGAGTGCTCAGTTCCTCAATACTGACCACCGGCTTGTTGTAGCAACTCTGAAGTTGCACCTTAAATCATCCCACCCGAGAATGGTACCATCCCACCCGAGGCTGGACGTTGGCAAGCTCAAGGATGAGAGCGTAGCAGAGGAGTTTGCAAACAGGCTGAGTGGTGATGTGGGGTGTCTGGGTGCTTTGGGGGGTCCTGAAGAGTTGTGGAGTGCCTTCAACACCACTATACTTGATGTTGCCAGTCGATGTGTTGGAACTCACTGTCAAGCGAAGAAGAATTTTGTACCACAAGGGACACTGGATACCAGTGACCAGAGTCGTAGAGCCAGGCTTAATGGCAAAGCTGAGCTGTTCAGGGCATAAAACTGTACGTGCGCAGAGGGTGGACAAGGAGACCGATGAGGGAGGAAGCTGTGAAAGGGTAGAGCATCACCTGTGGTCAAGTTATTCTCGTCTTGCTTACAGAGGAATTCGCGCATTGTGTTCATCCAAGCCCATCCCTCGGTGTACTGCAGTGAGAGCAGACTTTGAGCAGCTGTACCAGGCTGACCCACCAGCTGTTGAGTTTGACATCAGGAGTGTTACTATCCCTATTGCTGACCCTCCAATTAACTGTGATCCACCTTCGTTTGTGGAAACACAGGTTGCGGTGAACCACTTGAAATGGGGTAAAGCTCCAGGGTTCTGTGGCATCCATGCTGAACTTCTCAAGGCTAGTGGAATTTCTGTACTCGTGTCATTGCATACAGTTCTGTGCTCTGTTTGGAACACAGGCATCATCCCAACTGACTGGAAGAGGGGCCTTGTTGTCCATCTCTCGAAAGGGAAGAGTGATTTCAGGACTGCAACATCTACCAAGGGGTGAAATTGCTCTCAGTGTCGGGCAAGGTCTTTGCTCGGATTATTCTTGATGGGTTCGCACCATCTGTTTGAGCACCAGTGCCCAGAAGAGTCAGGCTTGACACCAAAGAGGTCAATGATTGAACGTATCCTTGCTCTTGGGGTCCTCACCGAATACAGATGAGTTTTGGCAGGGGTAACTCGCAGCCGATGTTGATCTCCACAAAGCGTTTGATTCAGTGAATCGGGATACCCTTTGTCGGATTCTTAGTCTTCATGGGGTGCCACCAAAACTGATCAATCTGATGTCTGGACTATACTCTGGTACTGAGAGTGCTGGGAGATATGGTGATACCATCTCTGACTTATTTCCAGTAGTTGTTGGAATTTGTCAGGGGTGTGTACTGGCCACCACACTTTTCAGCACTTGTATGGACTGTATTCTGGGGAGCATGTCGTAGAGATGAAGCTGCAGTGCATCATTTGGGAATGTCAAGATCTCTGACCTTGATTCTGCATTTGATGCAGTCATATTTGTGCAGATACTGGATATCCCTATGAGGGTCCTCAAGGTGCTGAATGCGGAGTTGGAGATTTTGGGATTATGGGTTTCCTGGGTCAAAACTAACATCAAAGCTTTAATTGACATATTGGATGCTGCTATCTTGTCTGTGCCTGTTTGTGGCGAGGATGTTGAGGTCACAGAGAGATTCACTTACCGTGGCAGTGATATTCATGTCTCTGCATGTTGTAAGCCAGAGGTCAATAGATGTCTGGGTCAGTGTGGCCACTCCTTGGCTTTTTCACAAGATCTTGGATATTCGTTGTTCACCTTGGCGTCTTGGTTTTCTATAGGTTTTCTTGGCATATAGGATTTCTATTATCATCGCTTTTCCGAAACCTTGTGAATTCTTGGCTTTTTTCATTGGCTCACCTTGGCATTTATGAAAATGAGGAGTGGTCACACTGGTCTGGGTTGAGCCTGGGGAGTCATGGATTCACTGGATCATGGGGTGTGGCACTGTCGGTACCTGTGCAGAAGGATGAAAGTCTGAGTCTTTAAGTCCTTGGTGCTTCCAGTCATGCTCTACGGGTGTGAGACTTGGACTCTGATCAAGGAACTGAGACAAAAACATAACTCCTTTGGTTGCAGGTCTCTTCGGGAAATCCTTGACTCTCGTTGGTTAGACTTTGTTTCCAATGAGCGGTTGCTGACAGAGATTCAGATGAGATTTGTTACCTGCATGTACGTGAGCGTCAGGTGAGGCTGTATGGACATGTGGCTTATTTTTCCTGATGCTGACTGATCCTGCTCACCAGATTCTCTCAGCGAAGGAGCATAGTGAGTGGAGGAGGCCAACAGGCCAACCACATGCCTCGTGGTTGCAGCAGGTTTATCGGCATCTCAAGGAGATAGAGATGGGCCAGGAATCTGTCAGGAGGGTGGCCAGACGGAAGCCCATGGAGCTTGACGTAGAGCATGACGGCAGAAAGTGGACGCAGCGACGCGCTGCTTTGGCACATGTTCCCATACCTGACCTGACCCCAAGATGCCCAAAACGTCAAGCGATGTCCGAATTGTACAAATTAACACTTTTTGGGGGGAGTCGGAACTCTTGTTTGAAGTGGACAAAAAAGTTTAAATTTTGAAATTTGGCTCAGATCAAGAGATTCTTGAGTTATGGCATGTGCGGAAATTAAATAAAGCCACGAACGCTGGTGTCTCCAGGCATTTTAAGCATTGTAATGTGTCCAGCGATTTGTTGGTATGATGAACAAGCATTCGATAATATGAGGAAAGTGAAAAAAACAAAAAACTTTATCGTTAAGAAATCATTGGGGCCTGTTCCAAGTGAAGGCATTGTTGAGCAGGCCAAAAAAAAATGGTGTATGAAGATCCCAGCGAGAGACAGCGAGGTGACCAAGGATAAACCTTGATAAAGGATAATTAAATGAGGCCGTTAATTATCTTCTAAAGGTTGTTTAAATTAACCCAAACACCCAATTTTCATTCATGCACTTCCTTGGAGTTTGTTTTGTTTGTTGTTGCACATTTCACAACAAAAACATGATTCATACAATCAGCAATAAAATTCAAAATAATGCAAAGAAGTGAATTAAATCAAATAAGATATGAATAATTAATCAGTGTAAAATATGAGGAACCTCCATGAAATTCTAAGCTTGTAAGTGGAAGAACGTAACAACAAGATGGAGGTGGAGAAAAAGTAAACACTCAAAAAATGTCTTCCAGGTCATTGAAAACATGATGGAAGGACATGATATGAGAACCTATGTGGTCCACAAAGAGAACCATTTAGTTTAATGAAAAGATTCGTTTATCACTCTTTGGTACCACCTGTACAATCCAGTAACAATAGGATATTGAAAATGTTCACATCTACATTTGAAAGGTAACACCTGAGCTTTTGCTTCAAAAGATTGATTGAGGGGGTTCAGTTAGTTCAGCATTTAAGTTGCTCCAGAGTTTTGGTCCAGTGAACATACCCTCACCAGAGGAGAGGACATTGCATTTGAGTCCGCTTGTCAGACAGACAGACAGACAGACAGACAGACAGACAGACAGAAAATTTGTTTGTTTGTTTTCTTTATGTACAAATAACTTGAGTATGGTTTTTCTCTGTAACCACTTGTCGGATTGACACAAAATTTTCGCTATTGGAGTGACTATTCATGGAGGATGTTTTAATGTTAATTATGATGTCATAGGTCACATGGTGTGGCAGCCATGTTGGAAAAAAGGAAAAACTTTGGACCTCTATCTCTGAAACTGCACCGAGGTAAAAATATAAACTTGGCACGAGGCAAGTACTCCTCATCGATACTATAAGAGATATATACACACTATATACTATCGATACTGTGTGTGTGTGCAGGGGTGCAAATTAACGGCCGCCCGGTCGCCAATGGCACCTAACTTTTGTGCTGGGCGGATACACAATACTGCCTTACCTCCCCGGCTGGCGAATCACCGGTGATTCCTGTTAATTTGTACAATTTGTACTAGCTTCTCTACTAGTTTTCTCAACTAGAACTACTGTTTTTGTCCGCAGAAATCCGTATAAATCACCGGTAATTCTGCGGCGGCCATTTTGTCTGTTTTCAACTCGTTTCAAATCACGCGTGATTGCGCGAGCTTTGACGGTTTGGACGCATTTTCTCATGCCCAGGTTGGTTAAATGAGTGAATTTGGGTGAATGAGTGAGTTTCATGGGTGAGTTTGATGAGGCTTTTGGGCTAATGAGTGAGTTAGATGAGTGAGGTTAGATGAATGAGTGAGTTTCACACGTACAAGGACCTCTTCATCGGAGTCATTCCAAACACGGTCAAATCAGATCAAATTACCATATACAGTGCGGTGCACATAAAACCAACACTCCATGAGAGGCAGTCTCATTTTCAGAAGATTATGGAGATTATACAGCGTTAACGAAGAGATAGATCAAATCATCTCCTGCACACAAGTTTCCTTCATTTCCGCCGTGAAGCTGCAGACGTTGCACCCTTATTTACCTTCGAGTTGTCCAATCAGAGTTCGATTCCGACCGCACCATGAACTGTTGGAGTACCGTTTCGAAGGCAGGAAGGTTCATCGCAGTGCTCCGTCCCCTCGGAGAGCAGTTAATCTGGCCGTCTCGTCTGCTAGCACGAATCGGGGAACGTTACATATCCCACCGTTGTCTTTCACAAAGAGGAAGTGAGTTGTTGCCGGAATCCTGAACAAATTACCACCCAAATCGCCTTCAGTCGAACTCCAGGCCGAGCCAGCCAGTTCGTGAAAGAGTTGGGCCCCCGCTCCCTCGAACTCTTTGTCTTTCACGTCAGTGAAGCGACTTTGATGGGTGAGGTTAGGTGGATGAGTGAGTTTATATGTGATGTTGGGTGGACGAGTAGTACCCCCACCATTGTCCATCACCCACAACCCCCCCCTCCACCCCATCGTCCATCACCAACCCCCCCCCATCGTCCATCAGCCACAACCACCCCCACAACCACCCCTTCATCCACAAAAATGCCCCCAGCACTACTCACAACCCCCTGCCCCCCATCACCCACACAAAAAGGTCCCCCCATCACCCACAACCTCCCCCTCCCTGCATCATCCCCCCACACCCACCCCACTCATCAAACTCACTCATCCAACCAACCTCACTCATCAAACTCACTCATGTGAGTATATTAAAAGTGTTTGATATCAAATTTGTGACTTTTGTCTTTATTTTATTGGGCCGATAGAAATTCTGCTGGGCCGGTAAGTTTTTCTAGTCACCGGCTCTGCTGGCCGGTGAATAAAAATGTTAATTTGCACCCCTGGTGTGTGTGTGTGTGTGTGTGTCACCATTTTTCTCAGAGATGGCTGAACGGATCTTCGTCAAACTTTAAGAGGTCATTAGGGTACGTCAAACACAAATAATTTTGTGCCAGTGGGTTGCTAAGCAACCACAAGCACAGATTGGTACTGCCAATCCAGCAGGGTTACACGGTTGTCGTGATAACTTACCTGTGGAAGGCCGCACCAAGGGGGGTCTCGTGCCCTCAATGCGTACTTGCATTAACTTACCTGATCATGTGCAGCCGAGTGGAGCTGCCAAGTACTCACCGGCCAACAAGAGCCGATCGGTGGGGTAAAACATCCTCATTAGCTTTGTGCGGACTACGCTGGATCAATGAAAGAAAAGACGTGACAAATTGGGTACACTTATAACAAGCACGTTTATTTATAATTTAGGCAAGGAAAGGGCATGTGGCACAATAATCAAAGCATTTATTACAAAAGCAATATGTACAGCAGGGGAAAGCAAGGATTGATGAAGTGCGCAAAAGAAATGCAGCTATATACAAAAGAGAAGACACAGGGCAGAGCTAAACTGAAACTAAACTTCTACAATCTTACAATCTTAACAAACAGCCCAGAGGAAACAATTATTAACCCATCCCCCTTGCAGCAGAAGATGGGGTTTTGTAATCACTTGTGTTTGTCTGTCTGTCGGGGCCATAACTTTTTTTACCATTTGAGCTTTTGTCATCAAATTTTCAACAAAGCTTTATTATGACAATATGGAGAAGATAAATTAATCATTTTGTTGAAATAGTTTTCATTATTGTTTATACAGTATTATTATTATTATCCGATGCTTTTTTGGCCTTTTTTTTTACTCTATTATTTTTTAACATTTTTTTTCTCCGCAACCACTTGTCCGATTGACACAACATTTTCAGAGTAGGAGCGACACCCCGTGCAGAATATTTTAATTATAATTGACATTGGTCACGTGTTATGGCAGCCATCTTGGATTAAACTTAAAAAATGAAAGAATTCTATTTCTGAAGCAACAGCCTTATTTAATTCTATCCTTCATCAGACGATCCTTGGCCACCTCGCTCTCTGAGGTCTTAAGGTGTTTCCTGGGTAACCTCACTGGGGTCTGAAGCCGCCATGTTTTTTGGCCTGCTCAACTACGCCTTGACTTGGAACAGGCTGCAACGATTTATTCACGATAAAGTTTTTTTTCACTTTCCTCACTCATATTATTGAATGACTGTTAATCATAGCTACAAATCGCTGGGTACATTGCAATGTTTATGAACACCCGGAGACGTCAACATTCATGGCTTTATTTCATTTTTGCACAGGCCATAACCTTGAGAATCTCTTAAACAAAGCCAAATTACATAATTTAAGCTCCAGAATTAAACTTAGCAGCAGTTCCGACTTCTAGAAATGTTCATTTGTCCAATTCAGACAAATTTCATACTTTGGGCATCTCCGGGAGGGTGTGTGTTTAATATGACAGTTCAGTGATTGCTAATCGCATGCCAAGCGAGCCGTTCCTTATCAACGATTTTGTTGGAGTGTTTAAGCCACTGGACGAGCACTCGACAGTATTAGCACTGTCACTGAATGCTGTGTATTGATCGACTTAAACAATGTTCAGGAGGCACTCGCCTGCATTGGCCCAGTGTTGTTCTGCGGTGTGTTGGGCGACGACTGGCTCGCTGAAAATGTGCAATTTCCCCTTTTGTATGATATTCTTTCATTATACGACCCGTCACTTCGGCAGAGATAAATACAAGAAAAAAGAAACATTTCATTAATATCATGGCAGGATAGCTGACAGGTATGCATGCTCTATATAAACTGTGTCACCTGGGTTAGAATCCTGACCCAGCTGTAAACTCTCACCCCGGTGCTTTACAGGCAGGTGATTCATCAATGTGTGTGCCATTAAATTGGATGTCACATCTGCTGGAATCCTCCACTTTCCTCCCCTCTCCCCCTATCCCCTCACCCACCCTTCCAATATCTCTTCCACTCTCCCTTCTCTTGTTTACCCTGTGTGACCCACCCTATCCCTCTCCCTTCCACAGATCTCCTCATGGCTCTGTTCCACACTGTTTTTTTTTCCTTCCCTCCCCCCACCCTCATCGCCTGCAACCCTTGTTATACGTTCTGTTCGCTCTCATACGAGCCTCGACAGTGTATACAAAAAAAACAACAACACTTATTTAATTCAAGTTGCCTTTTACACAGTAACTACAATACTTAGCATTTCCAATTATATAGGATTCACTAATCTGTAACACTCCACACATATCTGCACGGTGGTTATCACCGCACATATGCTGATGGTGATTATGTCCGGACGGACCCTCCTCTCACAATACCTTACCTTCCTCTCCCCTGCCTTCCCCTCATGCTGCCATCCCTTCCCCCACTCCCTCTTCGCTCCCCCCTCCTTCATCACTCCCCCACCCTCCTCACTCCACCCTCCTTCCTCACTGTTGCCCCCCTCCTTGCTCCTCCCTCCCCTCACCCCATCTTAATATATCCCTATCAGCGAAGTGACGGGTTGTATTTGCAAGCAGGAAATAAAGGATGTAAGGATGACGTCATCAGTGAAGTGGTAGACCAGCCATAAATGTTTTAATATAAATGCTTATTTACCATTGAGATTCAGTGTGTATGTCGAGGATGTAACATTTTTACTAATTGAGCTTTTGTCATCAAATCTTCAACAAACCTTTATTATTAGATTGTGGAGAACACTAATAAATAAAATGTACAATTTTTTTTTTTTTAACTTTCGTTTTCGTCGTTTAGTTTCAGTACAAAGCGGATGCAGACGGGCTTTGCATTTTGAGATGCTTTCTAGTTGTGATCTTGTTTTGAACATTAATAACTGCTTTTTAAAGTTTTGTTGCTGTTGGCAAATCAATGCAGGAAGAAGCTTGAAGAGGGTCCAATTTCAAGATGTGTATATCTAAGAAAATGATTTTCCCAATGTTAAATCCACCTCCTTCTGTGTTATCAACATGTATTTCATACCTCTGAAGTTTATCATAAACATGACAATCTTGAAAATCTTGAAATGAAGAAATTAAATGAGGGTTTGTTCTCATATAAGGCTTCTTTCATTGCTTTCCTTTGTCAAATATAATTTTACTCTCACATAGAATTTAATGGTATTAAATTCCCTCAGGTTCTTGAAAATTAAAGTTTCAACAGCCAAACAAAATTTTGGCTGTTGAAACTTATTTTCTCTTTTCCGTTATCTATCTCTCTAAGGAGAAGTGAATTATTGCAGAAATTTTACTGTAAGGCTCACTTGGTTGCGCCTGGATGGGTTTGAGGGTTGTGGAGTAGCGGCTGAAACATAAATCCTATCCAGGTTCCTCCTGATGACTCCATCAGGTTCCTTCTTGGTCTTCCGTTTGATTTTGCAATTGCTTCAGCTACCAATTTTGGTTCTGGCTCTTCACTGTAAACCTAAAATTTCTTATTTCTGTATGATCTTTAAATGTCGCATCAGTGTTTTCAATCACAAACCTAGCTGTATCTTCTGAGTTTTGTTTGTGTTTGCATGGTTGAAGATGTCTGTTATAACTATGTTTTAACAGGTCTTTTGAGCATACATCACAATGTTGTTTTTCTTTCTCTACTGGTTGGATTATTTTGAAATATATTGAGTGTGTGTTTGCATGATTGTGTTTGTTGCAATATTTGTAATTGTTATTACAAGCATCGTCATTATTTATATTCCCCATATTTATATAACAAAAATAAATGGTTTTTCTAGGAGGTACTTGTATATACCTTTACGTTTAAAATAAAATTTTCTTCATGAAATCCTTTGCTAATTTATGTCGACTTTTATGTTTAAGATAAAATTTTCTTAATGAAATCCCTTGCTGATTTATGTTTACTTTTGTGTTTAGAATAAAATTTTATTGGTGAAATCCCTTGTTAATTTATGTCGACTTTTATGTTTAAGATAAAATTTTCTTAATGAAATCCCTTGCTGATTTATGTAGACTTTTGTGTTTAAAATAAAATTTTCTTGGTGAAATCCCTTGCTGATTTATAAATACTTTTGTGTTTAAAATAAAATCTTCAAAGTGAAATCTCTTACTGATTTATAGATACTTTAGGGCTTGAAATAAAATTTTCTTGGAATTTCAAAATTGATTCAGAAAGGCTACCAATGAAAATTTGTTGGGTTTGTAATTTATTAAATTGTCTTGTTTCCGAAAACTCTCATCACCGTCGAGAATGTTGATAAATAAGATGTTGGGGTTTGGTTCTTGAGCTGAATATCGTTGTTGAGTGGAGATAAAATGACAAACTTCAGTGAAGCGTTCTGCTCTGAGCTCCTCCTGAACCACATATCATTTTAAAATTGTATTAAATTATTTTTCCATTGTTTTGTTTACATCCATTAAATGTTTTTTTAACCTTTCAGTCTGTGTGTTCTATTTACACTTGTATTGGTTATTTCTTTGATTAGACTTTTTTGATATCATTATGCTTCCATTTAAATACCAAGGTTGTGATTTTCTCCACTCTTTCGCTTGGTTTTTTTCTTGGCTCTACACTCTTCCAGGGTTTTCAGGTCATTTATATGAGTAATTTTACTTTAAAAGATTTTTAAAGGGATTACATATCTACAGCAGAGAGAGGATAGTAACTTGATGAAGTGGGGCAGAGTAAAAAAAAAAAAATTTCTGCATACATAGTTGAGGCTCATGGAACAGCTATGTCCTAGAACCAATTTAATGTGGAGGAGAAGCTGGTGCATGAGAGGAAGAGGTGGGAGAGAATCTCTGGTCCCGTTCCTCCGAATCTCCCGTCCCGTTGCTCCGAATCTCCCGTCCCGTTGCTCCGAATCTCCCGTCCCGTTGCTCCGAATCTCCCGTCCCGTTGCTCCGAATCTCCCGTCCCGTTCCCCCGAATCTCCCGTCCCGTTCCCCCGAATCTCCCGTCCCGTTCCCCCGAATCTCCCGTCCCGTTCCCCCGAATCTCCCGTCCCGTTCCCCCGAATCTCCCGTCCCGTTCCCCCGAATCTCCCGTCCCGTTCCCCCGAATCTCCCGTCCCGTTCCCCCGAATCTCCCGTCCCGTTCCCCCGAATCTCCCGTCCCGTTCCCCCGAATATCCCGTCCTGTTCTGTTGAACCTCCTGTCCTTGTGCTATGGCAAAACATCCGCATGTTCTACTGTCAAGTTTTCAGCCACCTATACCCTGAAGCCCTCTTCAACACATTCTGATACCTTCAACACCTGCCCGACTCCAAATCTCCTCTCCGCGTACCGTAATGAAACATCAATGCTCTCTGCCACCTCAATGTGTCTCCCACCTCTACACCTACACCTGGAAAGGAAAACATTCAATCAATTTCCTCCCCCCAAAAAGGAACTCTGTAGGCACACTCAAGAGAGATTGATCAGACCTTCATTATGCTCTGCGATTAAAGTAGTCATAACCATGGGAATTGGGCTAGCAGGATGGCCTTAAGGTGCTCACACTTGCCTCTAAGCTGTCTCGCCTGTGTGTGAATCACGACCCTGCGATAAACGTTTGAATTCATTTGGGTTTGAATTCCTTCCCAATCATCCCTGTGTTTCACAGGCAGGGAATTAATCAATGTGTGTGCCATCCCTCGGATGGATGTTAAACTGGGCATCCTGTCTGTGGATGTTAAAGATGCCACGGTGTCCTTCACGATGAGGAGGCAAGTTATCGCCGGCACATGAGCTGAATTCCAGCACCCCAGCCAAATTCCAATTTCCTGCCCTAACCAGCAGGGAGCACTGCATTGCATCAGCAGCAGAGCCACACTCCCAACAGTGATGCAAACGAGTAGCCAGAAGCTTCACATTAAAATGAAACGAATGATCGTGCAAATTCAAAATTTCATGACAAAAACCTTTTCATGGAATTAATTCCTCTCTTTCATTTTAATCTTCCAAGATAGTGTGATCTATTTATGATGGATGCAAATGGAGGCATTTTTGATCCATGAATGCATCATAGATCAGGTCAGGTCAGGACAGGTACGGGAGCATGCGCCGCAGCAGAGCGTCGCTGCGTCCACTTTCTGCCAGTACTCCAAGGGCCTCCGTCTGGCCATCCCCTAGGCAGATGCCTGGCCCATCCCCATCTCCTTGAGATGCTGATCAACCTGCTGCCACCAAGAGGCACATGGTCGGCCCATTGGTCTCCTCCACTTTAGAGACTCCCTTGCTGAGAGAATCTGGTAAGCAGGATCAACGTCAGGAAAACGAGCCACATGTCCATCCAGCTGCAGCTGACGCTCACGGACTATGCAGGTAACCAATCTCATTTGAGTCTCTCTCAGCAACCGCTCATTGGACACAAAGTCCGACCAGCGATAGCCAAGGATTCTCCGAATAGATCTTGTACCGAAGGAATTAATTCTCCATCTCAGATCCCTTGTCAGAGTCAAAGTCACATCTGTGGAGCAAAACAGGAAGCACCAAGGACATGACTCAGACTTTCTTCCTCCTACACAGGTAGGGACAGCGCCACGCCCCATGATCCAGTCAATCTGTGACTCCCCAGGCCCAACCCAGACGTCTATTGACCTCTGGCTGACAGCCAGCAGTGACATGAATATCACTGCCAATGAAAGTGAATCTCTCCGTGACCTCAACATCCTTGCTACAAACAGGTACAGACAAGAAAGCAGTATCCAAGATGTCATTGAAAGCCTGGATCTTAGTTTTGACCCAGGAAACCCGTAATCCAAGCGGCTCCAACTCCTCATTCAGCACCTTGAGGGCCCACACAAGGATATCCAGAGCCTCCGCTAAGATGACTGCATCATCTGCGAAATCAAGGGCAGAGATTTTGACATTCCCAAACGATGCACCACAGCTTGATCTCTCTGACATCCTCCCCAGAATCCAGTCCTTAAAAGCATTGATAAGTGTGTGGGCCAGTCCACACCCCTGACGAACTCCAGTAACAACTGGAAATAAGTCTGACATGGTACCACCACATCTCACAGCACTCTCAGTACTAAAGCATAGTTCAGACATCAGATTGATCAGTTTTGGTGCTAACCCACAAAGACCAAGAATCCTCCAGAGGGCATCCCGATTCACTGAATCAAACGCTTTACAGAGATCAACATAAGCTGCAAGCAGCCCCTGCCAAAACTCTCATCTGCGTTCAGTGAGGACCAGAAGGGCAAGGATACGGTCAATTGTTGACCTCTTTTGTGTAAAGCCTGACTGCTCTGGCGCTGGTGTTCAAGCAGATGGTGGCGAACCCTATCAAGAATTATCTGAGCAAAGACCTTGCCCAGCAATGAGAGCAGCGTCACCCCGCGGTAGTTGTTGCAGTCCTGGCGATCACCCTTCCCTTTCCAGAGAGGCACAACAAGGCCCCTCTTTGAGTCAGTTGGGATGATGCCTGTGTTCCAGGTTGAGCACAGAACGGCATGCAACGACATGAGTGCAGCATTTCCACCAGTCTTGAGAAGTTCAGCATGGACCCCATATATCCCAGGAGCTTTACCCCATTTTAACCGGTTCACTGCAGCCTTTATTTCCACAAATGAAGGTGAATAACAGTTGAGTGGAGGGTCAGCAATTGGGACAGTAACACCCCTGACATAAAACTCGACAGCTGGTGGATCAGCCTGGTACAACCGCTCAAAGTAACCCGCCCAGCGGGCCTTCACTTTGGACTCCTCTTTCAAGAGGATACCACCCTCCGCTTTAACTGTAGTGCTCCGAGGGATCGGCTTGGATGAACGCAATGCATGAATTCCCCTGTAAGCAGGACGAGAATCACCTCACCACAAGTGATGCTCTACCCCCTCACAGATTCCTCGCATATAGACCTCCTTGTCCACCCTCAGTGCACGTACAGTTTCATGCCTCAGCTCCCTGAACAGCTCAGCTCTGCCATTTAGCCTGGCCCTGCGACTCCGGTCAATGGTATCCAGTGTCCCTTGAGAGACAAAATTCTTCTTTTCCCTGCTGCGAGTTCAAAGACATCAACTGGCAACATCAAGGACGGTGGTCTTCAAGGCACGATCGAATGATTATGAAGTGTAAACCAAGTCATTAAACAGTGTGGCCCTTATTCAGATGACATCACCGGTCATGTGACTGTGGCAGCTCCACCATATTGAGTGGTAAGAAAGTATACCGCGTCCATATCAACCGATAGTCTCCACTTCAACTACACCATTATTTCCAAGCAAGCGATTTTTTTTCTGCAAATGGATAAGAGTTGTTGTGCCCCGGGATGTACTCAGCGATATACTAAAGGCTCTGGAGTGCAGTTTTACCGCTTTCCCACCGAAATATTCGGATATCGGTTCTGAGAAGAGAAAAATGGCGACCTGGCGAACGTGAATGGTTATGTTGCCTTCATTTTGTCTCTGGTATGTAACTAATTTCTGATACGTTATTTCAGTAGTTGGTATTAAATAGCGGTGGTTACAAAATATTGTCTGATTTGTATCATTAAAATGCATTATATCCCTTGTTTTTTTTTGACAGAATGAGATAGACAGCTGTTAGAAAGGTGATCTAGCCTAACGCGCACAGTTCTGAGTTGTTTCACTACATAAAGTCACATCGATATGTATAAGGGTTGTTTCACAATGAGGGTATCAAGTTTGTCTCACAACCACTAAAAATTCAAACTCAATATTTTTATATTTTTATTTCTCCAAATCCAACATTGTTTATTACAATACTTAAATCCAAATTTTTGGAGCATCTGAATGAATAGTTCTTATTAAAAATAATACCCCAAGGATGTTAGGAGAGTATTTTTTTTAACCTACAACAGTCATTAATACAATTCAACTATAACCACAAAATAACAACACTATCAAACTTCAGTGGTTTCCATATGTTTTACTGATAATGGATATTCATGACCATGTCAACCTTACAAAACATCAAAATTTATAGCCAGCAAGTAGTTTCCTTATAACTCGTGGCAGCAGTTTAGGTGTTTCCGTGGAGGCCACATTTTTGACGGACACATGTAAGGCAATCAGTGCAGGCCATGCAAATAGAAGGTTATTGGTTACACTCAAACTTTGTAGCATAATATCAGTGCAGTTATATACACACAATAAACTTTTAAAAAAGACCCTTTATTTATATTAAAAAAAATTCTTCTACAATATGCATTTTCGGAGAGGACATTTTTTGACGGACGAACGGTGGGACATATTTATTGAGGGTGAAATAAATATTCATAGTCTGAAATGAATAATATGTTGTGGACAAAGTACAGAAGAGGTATTAAATTGATGCAACAACAAATAAAAGTCCCAATTTCTGCTTGTATTTGTTTATACACTGTAAATGCAGTCAGTGTACCTGGAGAAAATGAGACAGCTATTTGTCAAATAAAATGGCAATTCTTATGCCATTCTGCCAAAAATTGACATTTTTTTTTTGTCAAATAAAAAGTGGTCCAAGTTGTAGCCATCACTAGTACCAACTGCTGGCCCCAATGACAGAGATACTACAGCCTCTCATTTAGCTATTTAGCATGCAAGGGTACAAAATACCAGAAATGACAATGACCGTGAAACAGCCCATAATACATTAAAAAAAACTAGCACTTGGAAGCACAAAACGATTTGAGGCCAAAATTTCCTTTCAGTTGTCCATTTATCCTTTGAAATAATATAAGGATGTTCACGAAGACCGCACGGCTCCAGTTTATCGCGGTACCTCTTGTTAGAAATGTCATCTAATCCATGTAAATAGCCCAGAAGTTCGCGTGACACGTGCGTGGTAGCCATGATTTTTTACCACTCAATATGGCGGAGCCTCACCTCCCGCTGTGACGTCACTCGCTTAGTGCATCGGGTCAATACACCGTCAATGGGGTTTGTTCGCGCTAAGTTTCATTTAAACACGTCAGGTATGAAGGAAGTTATGAACTTTGAATCACCAAACACCTGAATCTGGATCGCAAGGCTTCCCATCTCACTCCACGTCGAACAAAGGCCGAAAAATCGACTGTTTCCCCATTTTAAACAAGGATAAACGTGTCCAAGAGCCGCGTCCTAAACGCAATAACAACACCAACTCCCAATATTTAGTCACGTGCCTTGATGGAGCCAATAGCGAGACCCGTCATGGAGGCTCCTCGTTCATGACGAGAAAATCGTGTATTTACGAAATTACAACACATTAAATAGAATAATCTTTAAATAGTGACGTGAACTTTTCGAAACTTTAAAGCAAATGTCCGAATATATTTAAAAGTTCATGATAGACGCTCTCAAAAGGCACCGTCAATGCGAGGATGTGTTGAGGTGTTTAGTATTTAAGGAGATCCGGATCCTGTATGTAAAAGAGCCGAGTCCGAAAGATTTAAGAAGAAGAAGAAGAAGAAGAAGAAGAAGAAGAAGAAGAAGAAGAAGAAGAAGAAGCTCGAGCGTTCTCCTGGAGCCACGTTCGCGAGACGTGGCTAAAAATCCACATAAATTCCTTAATATTAACCCGAGTACAAGGATTTACACATCACCAAGCACACTTATATTGATTTCTGTAGAAAAAGTACTTCACACACCGACAAATAAGCTAATAGAGCGCTCGCCAAGCGGCTTAAGCACACAAGCAAGCACCCCGTCGATAAGGAACGTCTGGCTTGACAAGCGCTAAGGCAGCTGCTTGGCAACTGAACACCGGGATTATTTTTTTTTAAAAACCCCAATAAACGTGGAAGAAGGGGGAACGACGGAGGAGCTCGGCGATTACGTCGAGAACACACCCTCAAATGTATTACGGCTGCACACGCTGAGGGCAAGCTCAACGGGTAAACAAGTCAAGCAGGAGAAAAAGCGATGAAATGCCCCAAAAGATTAACATCAACAAAATACTCGGTGAAAGGAAAAAATAATGTTTTTGTCCTCCATCTTGTCCTGGCGGAATGGGGAGATGGTGTTGTGTTGTTCCGTTCTGAATCTGGTACGAGTGAGATGTACAAAGAAGTGTGTCTATGTGTGTGTGTGTAAACTTGAGTGGTGCTGCGAAAGAAGGCCCTTCCGTGACCAAAAAAAGGCGATTTTCGTGGAGAATTCGAAGGACAACTCTTCTTTCCACTCAGTAACACACATGGCGTTTTCTCATATTTATGAACGAGGTCAGGCCTTCAGCTCAGTGTTATCATCAAATTAACTCATTAATCCCGATATGCAATGCGTTGACACATTTATACATATATATTATTTTTTTTGGTACGTGGCGTATCTAGATCCTGACAAAGGACTTCCTGACGGTTTTACGACACTTCGCCTCTTTCCGGCAGTCTTGCCTTTTGCGGCCGTCCCGACGAGCCACAATGGCGGCGCCCATTGAAGAGCAAGATGAGGTGGACGATGGAGACTTCTACTCGCTGCTAAACGTCCGTAGAGAGGTGCGGACACTTTGCCCGAGATAAGACACGCTCAGACAGATTGTTCGGACTTTCTCAGGTCCAGATGAGAGCCCACGAGGTTCTTGTCTCCAGGCAACGTCCAACCATGAGGCTTATCCGTGACCTAAACGATTATTTATTGTCCACCTGTACCTCTGTACCGCCCGGCGCGCACGTATGCTCCTGGTTTCGTATGTAATTTATCGACGAGGGCGGTTGGGATCATCAATTGTTTCAGAGAGATAAAGTCTAACTAAACGATGCGTGCACGACGTACTCTGACTACTCCAATTTTACAACGAACCGACAACAGCACATTGAATTGTCGGGCGATCCGTTTCGTGCGTGACCGTCACACCTCTTCAGGCCCAAGTTCAAGCCCCAGCCGATGACTTGCCTTGTGTGCCCTTCGTGTCCATCTCATGGTTACCTGCCAATGAGGGTAGCATTAAATTAAAGCAACTCATCGGAATGGATAGTCTGCTCAATTAAGGTTTGTATTTTTTTATTTTTATGTTTCCGGGTTGTCAGTCTGTCCGTCCGTCCATCCGTCCGTCTGTCCGGATTTTCGTTGACGCGATAACTCAAGAAGCAAATTGTAGAATTTCATCAAACTTGGTTAAAAAAGGTAAAGTAAGACGGGGCAATTAAGTGATTAGATTTTGGGCCAGATGTGATAAAGGTCAAGGGTCAAAGGTCAAGGTCAAACTCTGAAATTTTACCGTTTACATCCGAACTCAAGAAATATTGGACAGAATTTCAACAAACTTGGTGCAAAGGTAAAGTTAGACAGGGCAATTAACTGATTAGATTTTGGGCCAGATATGATAAAGGTCAAGGGTCAAATATGTCGGGAGAGCGGAGGCATACCCATCGACTGCGCGCAGTCGAATTACTCTAGTTTATACTTCTGATACAATATCGAGGCTCATGGAAGAGTGCCTTGATGGAGGGTAAAAGGCATCAGTGGGGCAATGGTTGCGCACAAGAAAGGGGATGAACGAATGGGAAAAGATTGTGGTTGGGGGGGGGGATGATATGATATATGGTGGTGCCAGAAGCTCTGGAGGGAAGAGTGGCTTTGGGAAGGTGGTTCACATATGGGAGAAAAGGGGGACAAAAGATTTGAGGTGAACGGTAAGCCTGGATTTTGGGGGTTTAACTAGGAGGAGGTTAATGGAGGAACGCTTGTATCTTGGAGGAGCTGGCGAGGGTCGGAGGCCTGGTAGTGCAGAGGGAGCTCGACTGGAGAGGTGGTTAAAAAACCACGTAACGTTTTGCTACAACCTGGAATCGTAATAAACTCGAACGCTGCACATACACGTTTGCTATCGAGATGGTGAAGGGGTGCATTGTCGCCTGTCGGTGAGAAGGGATAAATATATCTGATTAACCACAAACCACGGACTGCAGCCCCCGCCCGCCCCCGTCACACATTGATTGTATAACCATGTGCTGAATAATCAAAACTACAAACTTGAGTGTGCGCGTGCAAACCCGTCGTGATACGATGGCTCGATCACCTGCCCTACCCTCTCAACACACTGTCGTCGCCGCACACCTTGACTTTGATTAAATTTGCATTTCTCAAATCGTAAAGTGATTATAAACAATGGATTTAATAAACTCAAACACGATACGAGTAAATACTTCGAGTGTTAGCTCTTCATCGGAGCAAAAAGGGTTAACGCTCGGAACATCAGCTGCACCTTGTTTACCGTGGTGGTTACCTGTAGTTAACAAAGTGGGATTGTTTATCTCGATCGCCGACACAGACCGATAGCAGCCTTCATACAGACTCGTATTCCGTAATATAAAGCGATTATTCAGATACACCACCAACCTACGTACAAAACACAACCACTTAAACATACCATGTTCTAATCATGTTATTGTATCTTGATTCTTATGGCTTATTCACCAAAGTGTTTCCTTTCTTTACATTGAGCTCTTTAAATGCTTCCAGAAGCATTGAATGTCGAGGTCACATGACTGTCACACATCTTATGAAATCATCCATTGCCATTGGTCATGAAAAACGCTTCACATTTTGCCTCTTATTCAACCCAGGCCACGCCGGAGGAGCTGAAAGCCGCTTACCGGCGCCTGTGCATGGTCTACCACCCGGACAAGCACGCGTCTGCGGAGGACAAGCGGCACGCCGATGCCATGTTCACGCGTCTGCACCGTGCTTACGAAGGTAGGACAATCGTGACCGGCCGATACACTCGGGCATTTGCTTCGAGCGTCCTGACGCGAAGCAACTGAAGCGTTTTTGATCCGTGCCCGTTTTGATGCCTTTACCCCCTACCCTAGTTCTGAGTGATCCTCAGACGAGAGCAATCTATGATATTTACGGTAAACGTGGTCTGGACATGGAGGGTTGGGAGGTACAGTACACCACACACTTTCAAATGCTACTCCCAACCATCTCTCATAGGCACGTTATCCTCCATCTTTTACATTTCGTGAAGCAAAACTCTTATTTTCACTTAGAACCACAACATGTGATCATTATACAATGTTTCACTTCATATTGTTGTCTGAAATATAAAATGACCCATTAAGTATTATATCCAACCCAGTACATTCCCATGGAGGCAGCCACAGCTTGCTTGTGGTGGCCTGTGGTGGCCCTAACGTGTGCTGCATCCACAATAGAGAGAGTGTGTATGTGTGTGTGTGTGTGTGTGTGTGTGTGTGTGTGTGTGTGTGTGTGTGTGTGTTCACCCGCGTGTGTGCACACAAGGTGGTGAAGCGTACCCGCACACAAGCTGAGGTGCAGGATGAATTTGAACAGCTGAAGAAGGAACGAGAAGAACGTCGGTTGCAGCAACGGACAAACCCGAAAGTAGATGCAGTCTTGATCAACTTCCCATGTTGAACTAATTTACGAACTCGACTTGTGCTGTAAAGCATAATGTTTGATGTTATTACTAAATAAATAAATAAATAAAGTGTTGTGAAACAGTCATTTTGTCGTTTTAGGGAACAGTGTTGCTGGGGCTCGACCTCACGGATTTGTTTGACTCTTATGATGATGAAGATGGTGAATATACCCGAACGACACAGATGGAAGTCAACCGCATGGCGATTGCACAGAGTATAGAGGTAACGGCTTGGCGATTACCCAGAGTATAAAGGTAACGGCATGGAGATTACCCAGAGTATAAAGGTAACGGCATGGAGATTACCCAGAGTATAAAGGTAACGGCATGACAATTACCCAGATTGTAGAGGTAACGGCATGGAGATTACTCACAGTATTGAGTTAATGGCATGGAGATTACTCACAGTATAAAGGTAACGGCAAGGCAGTTAACCAGAATATAAAGGTAGCGGAATGGCAATTACCCAGATTACAGAGGTTACAGCATGGCAGTTACACAGAATATAGAGGTCATGGCATGGCAGTTACCCAGAGTATAGTGTACATACTCATCTGTCCACTTTCTTGCCCATCCTTTCATCCAGGCACCTTTAAGTTTGAGAGACACGGTGTCCCTCGCGGGATCCCTTTGTACGCAGAACGGGACCGGTGGTGGTTCCCTGACTCTTGTTCTTCGCCGCCTTTATCCCTCATGGGGCTGGGCAGAGGTAAGTGGTGGATATGAACAAATATAAAGGAGTTGTACATGTGCGAGAAATTGTGGAGTACGAGTTGGTTCCTTTGTTCTTCAGGCAGATTTGGAATTGGGTGACGTAACTGGGCCAACTGTGGGCTTAAAGGTTCATCAGAACTTGTCGGCACGCAGGTTTGAGACAGCACGGCACAATATGCCTCAAAGTGGTTTAAAAACAAATTAGTTTCACACTATGAATGCAACACCACAAACCCACCACCTTCAAACACCCTTCCATAACCACAAAGGCCCTCTACAACATGATTCTGTTTTACTAGTCACTCCTTCCTTATCTCCAGCTCGGTGTCATGTCGGGGGGCGATTCTGGCCTCGGCAGGGGGAATACGCCCTGGAATCACGTGCGTTATGGCTCGCCGTTTAACACCACACACCACTGGCTCGCTCACGTGGAGATGGGGCCTCATATCTGCCATGAATGCTTCAATAATACGAGACACGGAAAGCGCTCACCTGGCGCTCACTTTGCAGGTAAACACGTGTGTGTGTGTGTGTGTGCGTGTGTGTGTGTGTGTGTGTGTGTGTGTGTGTGTGTGTGTGTGTGTGTGTGTGTGTGTGTGTGTGTGTGTGTGTGTGTGTGTGTGTGTGTGTGTGTGTGTGTGTGTGTAAGCGCGCGCGTGCGTGCGTGCGTGCGTGCGTGCGTGCGTGTGTGTGTGCGCGTGTACACACGTGCTCTGGAATTTAACAATATACTGGATATATTATTAGCTCACCTCAACTTTAGTCCGGTGGGCTTATGCGATCGAGCAGTATCCTTAGGTAAATCAGTCAGTCAGTAAACACTTCAGACATTATCGCTTGAGCCAAACAGTTTTGATGAAACTTGGGGAAAAAAATCCTTCATATCTGATGCCTAACGAAGGTTTGTTGCCCGCATCTGCGCTCATTAAGGGGTTGAAATCGGGCCTAAAACGCTAATTGGCTGTGTGATGCTTGGTGCAATTTTATTGGCTCCTGGCAAGATTGAATAATGCATTGTATAGACTTATTAAAAGCTGATATTGGAAATCTGATTCTGTATTTGATGATCGAAACTCGGAGCCCAAATAATTAAGTTAAAATCTAGAACTAAACAAGTCTGAAGACGACGATGGTTCACGAGCGGTATTTGACGATGTAGATTGCTTCAGAAGTCAAGGATGAGACAATGTGATAATGTTTCACCAAGTTATAAAAATGATCAACATGATGTGGTATGAGTGACAGGTTATTAGCTGCAAAATGTCGAAAACCCGGTTTCGTTCAACAACTTGAAAAATTTGACCTTTGCATAACCTTTAAAGGACACAAAACAATGTTGTGGACATTAAAATAAGGAAACAGGGTAGGTGCTATAGCTTATTGGAGTTAGTTCGTCGAAGAAGGTCGAAAACCCGGTTCGATTCCCACAACTTTGAAAATTTGACCTTTGTGAACTTTAAAGGTCAAAGGTCAAGGATTATGACCTTTGGTGCAAAACTTCCTCTGGAACATTCCAGGAACAATATAACATCATATCGGCTTTATGGCATTTCGCACTCCTCGGATAATCCATACTTTGATGAAATCAGTGGAAAAACAAGCTTGAAGGGGGCGCCACGGGCAAGGTGTTCGAGATAGAGAAAAATGGTTTGAAGACTTTAGGTGGGGAATGACCTCAAGATTATGCATAAAAAAGATTGTCATCCTAGCTCTCAAAGTTTGGGCGGTCGTATGATTTTTTTATGTTAAAATTCGAAATTTTCTAAGTTCGTGACCTTTTGACCTTGGGACGAAAATGAAAAATCGATCTCCGTGGGGCTATGCAGGTGCCATTGGGCGAACCAAATACTGAAACCCCCATCAGATTCGACAAACCCCCAAGGAGAAGATGCAAATTGAAATCGGCTACCCCCTGAAAACACATGTTTTTTGGACGTGGCTCCGCCCATAATGGGCGCAACACGCCCATTTTCAGGAAAACACAACTAGATCATGATATAAACCTCCCACCAAAATTTTATCAGGCTCGGATCAAAAACCCATGGAGCTATGCTCGGGACAGACAGACAGACAGACAAGACTGTAAGCGGACATGGGTAGTCGCCTCCCCAATATAACCTGACGCGATGGGCCCGTTCGATGGGGAATGACCTGAGGATTAAGCACAAGAAAATTCATGATTCTAGCTTCAAGGGTTAATGCTGCAGATTGTTTTTTCGTTAAAATACCCCCACATTTAGAGGTTTTTTGGCCGATGCTAGGCAACGGAGGGGTCCATAGCAACGGTTCTTTCTCACACATAACTAGGACATACCATGAACCTACCATACCAGTTTCATGTATATCTGACTCATAGTCTCTGAGATATAACGAACTTCGTTTTTTTATTGTTTTCGACCAGGGTTCATTCAAAGTGTATCTTCTCCGACAGTTTTCATGGGATCCGGCTGGAAATTTTTGACAATATGGCTGAATGTACTGCCCACAGTCGCTCGTGGCCCGATTTTTGATTTTCGAAAAAATTAATTTTTTTATGATTTTTCAAAAATTTCAAAGTCCCGTCATTAGGCAACAGTGGTGCCCACAGCAACGGTTCTCATTTGCACACAACTAGGTCATGGTATGAACCTACCAACCAAGTTTCATCGAAATCGCCATTGTATTGACTGAGCACTGGACCGAACAGAGGGACAGACAGACAGATAAACAAATCGACGGAAAAACTGATAATAGGGGTAGAACAAATTTCAAATTTTTTTTTTCGACGAGATCGACTACCCAACATACAGAGACAGACAGACAGACATAGAGACACACACACACTCACACACACACTCACACACACACACACACACACACACACACACACACACACACACACACACACACACACACACACACACACACCAATAACGAATATAGTGGTCACTTATTTTTTTCGTGAAAATATTTTTTCACTTTTTTCGTGAACCAATTGGGGAAAAATTGGGAAAGATCTATTTTTACTAACCTGATATAATTAAATAATAACCTCCGATATTAAATACGAGCAAATATCACCCATCGCTTCGCTGACGGGAATATTAAAACAGGCGAGGGGGAGTGAGGAGGGGGTGTGAGAAAGGGGGGAGAGTGAGAAAGGTGGGGAGAGCGAGAAAGGTGGGGAGAGCGATGCCTCACCACACGTCGCTATACACTCCAGGAGGGGAGAGGGAGTGAGGAGGATGGGGGAGAGAGGGAGGTAGTGGGAAGGAGAAGGGGGTGTTCTGGACATGTTTGATCGGGGGACTTGAGTGAAAGTGGGGGAGGGGGAGGGAATAAGGGGAATGGTCCACTTTTGCCAGCATTAGTACAGGATTGAACGAAGTTGGGTAGGTTAAAACAGCATGTTCAAACGGGTCGTACTAAACAACGCCTGGACACCACCCAGAAGAGTCCGTGGGGGTGGAGGGTCTATGGGAGGAGGTAAGTGTGAGGGAAGGTGAAGGAAAGGAAGGGCGTTTTCCTTCAATCCTCGAAAAAGCTGCTCCAGTGTTCATGCCTTTATTTAATTTCCACACATATGATAAGCTCAAGAATCTCTTAACTTGAGACGAATTGCGGAATTGATCCGAGCAGCAGTTCCGATTAAAAAAAAGAAAAAAGGTTTCATTTGTCCAATTTGCACATTCTTTGACATCCCTTCCTCTCCTCGACCTCCAGAGTTGTATGGTGTTGGAGGGGTTTTGGAAGGAGTATAGCATGAGGAGAGGGGAGGGGGCAGCATGAGGGTGGGGGGCGGAGGCAGCATGAGAGGAGGGGAAGGAGGTAGCGTGAGAGGAGGGGAAGGAAGTAGCGTGAGAGGTGAGTGAGGAGGTAGCGTTTACATTTAGAAATTAAAGACAAATTTACAATTGCTTTTAGTGCAAATGCTGTTAGCATTTGAAAGTGGAAGAGTGCACCAGGAAGTGCTCGTCTTGTTAGCCATGAAACATAACAAGCGGTTTGAGAGAGGAAACTATGACTCGGTCATGCGAAGCACAGAGACTATGCATGGGGTTTTGGACGAATGTCTGAGCTCGTTGGTCTGGAAACTGCAAGGTTGTGTTTTACTTCCTTTTTCATGGAGGGAGCAGTTGCAATCTGGACCGGTAACTGGAATTTCACAATCATTATCCCCATGCTTTTTGAAAAAAATGGGGAGGATATTGTAATCGGCTCCATCCGTCTGTCTGTCTGTCCGTCCGTCACGCTATCTCCTCCTAAACGGTTTGGCACAAATTCACCAAACTTGGTAGTTATGATCACCACATGGCAGGAAGGTGCAAGATCAGCATCATTTTTGCCCAAATGAACAGTACCGAAGATGAAATACCAAAAATGCAATTCCAGGAACATGTTTTAAAATGAAACTCAATATGCAATCACCATTGGGGGAGAATGCATGAAATATGTAACGATTTTTTTTTTGATTTGACCACCAGTTCATATCCCGATGGGTGGGGACTTGGGGGTCAAAATGGGGGGGGGGGGTGGGGTGAATATTTAACTCGAAATTTGATATTGGGTCATTCCTGGTGAAATTTTTTGACATCTTTCAACTTTGCTTTAGGTGGGAAGTGTGGGGATCTGCAATGGCACGCCGTCGACTTCACTCCAGTTTAAAACTTGAATTCATCTTTTGAGTCTTTTTAAACCACTTTTTTGTTGTTGTGCGATAAAATTACTGTTGGACTGTTGCAATTTGATTTTGCGGTTTCCGCAAGTATCATTGGGATTTCCCCATTGTTGGGCTGAATGTAATCTCTTCCCATCCCGAAGGAATAACATGGCTTCTCACTGTGCTCAGAATGGCATGTTTCTGATACTGATGTACTGTGCCGTCGCAGTTTTAGCGCTCGTTGTTATTTTGCCATCACAAACATGGATCTTTGTCAAAGCACCGTAAACAGAACTTCGTTGTCAATATCGATCAATAATAATCACAGCTTTCCATGTACGTATTTTACTCACCGTCCTTTATCCTCTCTTAAGCTTGGAGTTCCCAACTCCTTTGTGCTGCTCAGCGGGCAGTACAAAGGCCAGGATGAGAAGCGCACTCGCCTCAAAGCCTCACTCAGGTACAACCCATTGTTCTACACAGTCGTATCGGTGTTTTTAGTCCAACACTGTGATGTCGTCACGGATCGTGTTTCGGGATATTTTGTGTCGTGGTGACATGTAATAAATTGTGATGTATAGTTTCCGTCATACTGCTTGTAAGAAGTATCTTATCATTGGGTCCATTCATGTGCATGATGCGTCACCAACTGACACACCGCAGAGTGGGCATGTTTGGTACCGTGTTGGAGTACGGCGCAGAGAGGAAGATTTCACGGCACAGCACCCTCGGTGCCTCTGTCAGCCTTGGCCTACCTCATGGCGTACATCTTCGTCTGAGGTACCCCAATGCTTCTTCAAACTACTCTTTAGCCTTTTAAATACTATTTAGATACACGTTTGCGTTTTCTTTCATGACCTTAGTCTGTTTCATCCTCGTGGTTTCCGCAGGTTGAACCGTGCCAACCAGATGTACACAATTCCCGCGCACCTGGCTAGTGAGGTGTCCCCGAGCGTGGTACTGTACGCCACAGTGACCCCTTTGCTGGCATACCTTGCCCTCGACAGACTGGTCATACAGCCGTATCTCCGTTCACGGAAAGAGAGGTAAACGAATGCTACCCTCTGTCGGCACAGCTAATCTATTCCCAGCTGTTGATAAGAAGGCCCGAGATTTGTGCTTTGGGCAGAATAATTGCAGTCACCTGGAAACTGGCAATCGATACTCTGTGACTTTGTCAGGACATCTTTGGACCTGTGGCTTGGCCTTGGGGTTAGTGGGACGACCTGTAGGCTTGTGGATCATCATTTTGACTTTTTAGGTTTATTTTTGTTGTTTATTTTTAGCTCGCGTTTTGAGTACCATATTTTTGGTGTTTCAGTCGATGTTGAGTACAAGTCGAATTGGCTAATTTTCCAATTTTCCCTTCCTTCATAGATAAGTCGATGTGGAGTACAAGACGAAGCAAAATAAACTATGATAGTGAGCAAGACTGTCAGTCAGAACAAAAGAGGTGTTAATTCCTCCCTGACACTCATAAAACACCGCCGCTTCATTGCTGCCCATGGTACTTCCAGGATCATGAATATTGTGACGTCCACGGGACTTGAACAGTCCCGCCAACGTAGAATGAGCCGAAACGATGGAGGCGGTTTATTTATTTATAACCCAAACATGGCGGTTCTAATCGCTCTACCGCAAACGGGACGAGGAAGGTGGCACGAGTCGCTTTTCACTGAGTTAATAATGTTTATTTCTCTAACAGAAATAATAATAAGACTCGGCAAGAGGAGGGATCCGGGGCGATTCGACGGGATGGTGGTGTGGGTACGGGCGTGGGGAAAACACAAACGATTCCAATGGATATACAAATCTCAAACCCTCTAAGGCGCCAGGTACACACAAACACACACACGCACACACACGCACACACGCACACACACACACACACGCACACACACACACACGCACACACGCACACGCACACACACACACACACACGCACACACACACACACACGCACACACGCACACACACACACACACACACACACACACACACACACACACACAACGTAGCTGGTCCTGGTGGTCAGGCTGGCCCGTGGTGTAGACGCAACAGTCCCTGGATTGGCGTCGGACGAGCTGGCGTTGCGCTCGTCTGGTGCAGGAGACACCGTGGTGCTGTCGACCTCCTGGTGTCGGCCAAAGTCCGCTCACAGCCGCCAGGGAGCCAGTTCTGGCGCCAAGTTGCGAGCAGGAGAGGGAGGCAGGTCCGCCCGCCGTTCGACCCCGTACTCTGAGCCAGCAGAACCCCAGAGCCAACCGAGGTGAGGCACGAGGAACAGCAAGGCCACGAGACACGATGAATCCAGGAACGAACCAGCGCAACAATCGAGCACGCTCCGAGCACAACAGCCTCCACCAAAACGCTTTTTCTTTATCGATCTTCTTCTTTCACCCCTTTTCCCCGAACAGAACCTTTTTATCCTCGAGTCCTCGTCACTTCCATTCGAGCCGTTTTATTGGCCCTCCGCCGTCGCCTTCCGCCAATCGTGATCACGGGGCGGAGCCATCCGCAGCACTGTCCTGTGACGTCACGGCAAGCCTCCAGGGAATACTAAAAGGGGTTTACGTAGACACACTTACCCTAACCCGTCTCCCTATCTAATTACGCGACAATTATCATTTCCCCCTTGAAGAAATGGACATTTACTAGACAACTTATCACCACTGAATTGCTACTTATTACATCGAAATCCTGGTACAACTCGAACAGCATGGCATACCTAATTAAACATCCTAATTACCCTTTGAATGCATACCCACCCCCCTCAGACATAACAATATTAATGAGCTGTTTTGCGCATATTATTTTAATTAGCAGAGTACCCCCCCCCCCCTCCCCTACGGGCGATCCTGTTCCAATGCCGGGTTCATAAACCTGAGTTTATTCTTAAGTTTGTTTTCATTCCTATTTCTCTTCAGTTCTGGTTGCACTGAAAGTAATTTTCTCCCGATGTAAACATCCGCTGGGATTTCATATGGTCCTCATTGTTGATTGTCATGCACGTCTCATGCCCGCTCCACGAAATGAAAAATGCGTGAACATGTTTTCATGTCGAGTGGCGTGAAAACGTAATCACGCGAAAATCTCCACTTTTACAGTATTGTATTATCTTTCCAGCAGTCCCGTTTTTAGCTCGCCTGTTCGAAGAACAGAGAGCTATAGCGATACCCCCGGCGTGAGCATCAGCGTGAGCGTGAAAATGTTAGTTTTTGGTGCAAGTTATTTTTTTCCTTTCTAATGTTTTTATTACCACACTATTTTTTATACGCCCGATATATATATATATATATATATATATATATATATATATATATATATATATATATATATATATATATATATATATATATATATATATATATATATATATATATATATATATATATATATATATATATATATATATATCGGGGTGTATTATGTGATACCGGTCGTCCGTCTGTCTCTCTGTCTGTCTGTCTGTCCGTTCGTTCGTTCGTTCCTGTCCACACGCTAACTCCCAAAGTTTTCAACTTTCACGTTTCATATTTGGTACATAGGTACAGACTGTGGAGACGGTATTTCGTGACATACGTTCGTCATCTAAAGTGGTTGCCATGGCAACCAGGATGCTGTTTCCAATCCGTTCCTGTCCGCACTCTAACTCCCAAAGTTTTAAACTTTCACGTTTCATATCTGGTACATAGGTACAGACTGTGGAGGGTGTGTCGCAACATACGTTCGTCATCTAAAGTGGTTGCCATGGCAACCAGGATGCTGTTTTCCATGTAGCAGCACAATTCTGTATATACCTTCTTGTTCGGGCGAATATTGTGCTCACTTGCGCTCTTGTTACTGATTACAATATACAAATACATATGTTGCTTTAAAATTATTTGGATCAGACTTCACTGCAATGCTTTATAAAAAATATTAATTATTAGACGAGTCTGAAAAACGATAAATGTATAAACAGGCGAGCATTGGGTGGCTTTGACACCAACTCTCTGGTTCTTCATCTACCGCCATAGGAACCCTTTAGAATAACACACACACACACACACACACACACACACACACACACACACACACACACACACACACACACACACACACACACACACACACACACACACACACACACACACACACACACACACACCGAAGCTTGTTTTTGTAATAGATGAGCCATTGTAGCCCACCAGATGGATGATGTAAATTTTTGATTTTGTGACATTTCCTTTCAGTAACCCTGATGATGAGTTGATGGGAAGGTGCTTCTGTTTTGGGTCCTGTTATGTACGTGCAATGATGGTTACCTGTGATGTGTGTGTCCTGGTGACAGAGAAGTGAAAGAGCAAAGGGAGAACCGTTCAAGTGAAATGCAAAGACATAAGGAAGAAGCAGAGGCAGTGGTCAGTACCACTAAACCAACAATGCACCACCGCACATGGTTACAGGCACTCCCTCGCTCTGCTTGACCTCAGAATGATTGTTTTGGTGGTGGTGGTGGTGGGGAGGAGAGGTTGTTTGTCCATGGGGCACATCACAGGGAAGTGTTGCAAATGTTTCATTCAATCAGAAGTGTCCTTGTTTACATGTTAATGCCTTGTTTTGGGACTCTCTGCTCGCTTCATGCTGTCTTGTGTTTAGTCTGGAGGGGTTTTCCTGCTTTTAGAACTACGACGATGCTGGTGAATTTTTGGTCATCAATAGAAAACGCAAGTGTCTTCCTTTCTACAAGAGCACTCAGCCATGCTGCTTGAAGGATTTACATGATCACGGGGTTTTATCTTGGCACCACTCGTCAGGCTCTCGTAGAATAGACCAATGATTTCACGATCCATGTCATCAAGTGATGTGATACCAACACACCCAGAACCCATCAAATTTTTCCCACGTGATAATTCGATCCATCGTTACGTCGGAACATGCAGTGATTTAGCAAGCCTGTAGAACTACACCGATGCAAGTCCTCTTACGGAAACTTCACCGTGTCTTCAAGGAGGAACAAAAGTTAAAATTCAGAATTGCGGGATCTGATAATGATCAGTTTTATTCACTTTCTATCATTTAATGTGCAAGACAACCATCATTAAACAGTAACACGGTCTTGAGTGAACTTCCTGGTAGTTTAGGTGGAGGTCAGCACGTCTTGCCTCTGTGGGTCCCTGATTGGCTATGAAACCAATGTGATGTGGATGTGTTCTCTCTTTCTCTCCCCCTCTCTTCCTCCCTCCCTCTTTTCCTCTCTTCCTCTTGTGCTCTTCCCACCAGGTGGTTTGCCTTTGCCTTCGTGTGGTAGTCAGGGCAGGCTTTAGTAGTTTATCCAGGGTGCCTGTGATAACTCACATCCACCAACTAATGCCAGATCTTTAATGGCCATCACTAATGCTGGCACACAGGACACCCGGCTTAACATTCGTCTGAAGCGCACTTGGTGATGTATTGCGTTGCCTGTGAAGCACCATTCCGATGGGTTATCGTCAGGTGGGACGCCCAAATTAGATGGCTCAAAGGTAAGTGCACTACTTCTCCACCACCATGTCAGATGTGAAAGCCTATCGGGGAAAAAACCCACAGAGGCAAGACGTGGGACTGCAGATTATACCTGACTTCAAATGTGCTGTTTTTGCAGGTAAGCTAGTGACTCCAGTTAGAGCAGAAAGGTTAGTTTATGGGGATATATCTCTGGAATGTGTACATAAATTCTTTTACCTTGGTGATATGATTAGTGCAGGTGATGGTGTGGAGGCAGCAGTGAATGTAAGAATTTGAGGTGGCTCGAGGAAGTTTAGGGAGTTGTTACCCCTATTGACATCGAAAGGGAACTCTCTCCGATTCAAGGGAAAGCTTTATGTAGCTTGTGTTAGAAGCGTGATGTTGTATGGCAGTTAAACATGGGTGATCAAAAATGAGGATGAACGGAGGTGTGAACGAAATGAAATGAGAACGGTGAGGTGGATGTGTGATGTGACACTGGAGGATAGGAAATCAAATATGGAATTAAGAGATAGGTTAGGTATAGAAAGCATTAGTGAGGTTATGCGTCGGGGTAGGTTGAGATGGTTCGGACATGTGGAAAGGGTGTGGGTAGGTAGCTGTGTGAGGAGGTGTATAAATATGAATGGCAGGAGAGCTGGAGGGTTTGCGAGGAAAACATGGGATGTGTTGCTGAGAGATGATCTGAGAGTGAAAGGCCTAACAAGAGGGCTAGCAAGAGATCGTGCAGCCTGGAAAGCAACCATTAGGTGAACCACAGCTTACACATGCAAGCATGAAAATGGCTGTAAAACGACGACGATGATGATGATGATGATGATACAGAGTTGAGGCTCGTGGAAGAGCGAGGACACTGAATGGATCGGGATGTAACAGAATAAAAGGAAAAGTCGAAAGAGAGGGGGGGAAGAAACACCAACAGCAGGGTTGAGGAACATGATTTGATTGAGGGAAACTTTGACAACATGGGATGTGGAGAAGAATGAGAGGTAGTGAAGGATGCAGTGTGAACAAAATTGATACAAAAGCAAACTCTCAGGAAAGCTGGAAAGAGGTGAGCTTTGGGGGGGGGGGTTAACGAGGGTAGAAAAGATAATGGTTTTGGATGGGAGATGATCTGATGTGGTGGTGAACAGGTGTCCTGAAGACCTCGAGGGAAGAATGAGGAGATGGAAGTAAATGTGCAAATGTTGAACGTTAAATGATAAAAAGTGAATAAGATTGATCATTTTCAGATTTGATAATTCAGAATTTTAATTTTTTTTTTATCTTTTGTTTCTCTTTAACCCACACTGTGACTGCATTCACTTTTCTCTCTCATCATTGTCATATCCCCTTGTGTTCCTTCACTTTTCACCATTGTACCCTTTCATTCCTGAAGCCTTCGTCATTCACTTTGAAAATCTCGTGCACCTTATCACATCAACTCTTCCAACGATGTTCCTTGCTCCGTGACAGATACGACTTATGCAAGAGACTGTACGGAGAAATGTGGAAGCTGAGGAGGCGAAGATGGGTGAGGAACCTCTCCGTCTGTTCCACATAGCTCCTTTTCACCACCCACAACCCCTCCACCACTCAATCGTTCAATTCTTCCACCCACACACCATGTCCTATCCTCCCATTCCTCCATCTACAATGTGGTGGTTGTGGTTTCCGTCTGGAGCTCCCTTTTCCATAGCCCCTGCTCTGCTCCCCCTCCTCAACTCCTGTGGAATATCTAAGGATATACGTCCCTTTCAGTCGCAGTCTTGTTGACTTGCAGCCAGGCTTTTTCTCTTTTATTTATTTATTTATTTAACTCTCTTTTATTTATTTATTTATTTGTTTGTTTGTTTATTTATTTATTTATTTATTTAACCATGGCCACCTTGCACCCCTCCCAAAAATTTTCTAATGCACCCATGTTGTCCACCCTTTACCCCTCGTCGTTACCTACATCCCTTATATGTCCGTCTCCGTCTACTTTCTCCCCCCGCCCTGCTGTTGGTTTTCACCTTTCTCTTGCTGTTCCTTTTGTCGTGTTGTGTTCTGGTTTGTTCTGTGTCATAGCTCTTCCACAAGCATAGAGCATGTATAAAAACAAACAAATAAAGTGTAGCAGCATAGCAAACCTGTTGTGCATTTTGTGATACAAGCACCAAATTTGGCACAAATGTACATTAATATGTTGCGAACATTTTCAGATATTGGGCCACTTGAAATTCTCTCTTTATATCCGCCATACTGGATTTCAAAATGGCCGCCACTTGAAATCTACATTTGCTATTATCTCTGGACGTAATGCAGCTATTGACTTGATTCTGGTATCTAAATGTATGTTTTTGGGGGCAAGGAATCCAATGGTACCATTTTCAACTTAATATTATCTATCACAGTCTGTTATATAATTTTATTTGGAAATTATCTCGGCAAATATTGGATTCAACACAATACTTTGAAAAGAATGTCTTAGTTCTGTAAATGTCTTAGGTATAATACTGACATGCTACATGGTCTAGTATTTGAGGCTAGGTGTACTGGTATCTGAGGCTAGGTATATACCGGTACTGAAGATACGTGTACATAAACAGTGTCATGTTAACAAGTTCAGCATTTCCACAAGTACATGTATGTTGTTGACTCATCATCATGTGCAGTCCCCTTCACACACACAGAGGGCTGTGCACTGAAGGGCAGCCTTTTTGCACTTGCAGCGCCTCACACACCCTTTCTTGCACTTGCAAGAAACCAGCTCAATGCAGCTGTGAGCTGCCTCAGTTAGCCTGGTCCAGTAAGGTGTGTAGTGTCCTTCTCCAGTCCTTGACCAACCCCAATTGGTTGGTGGAGGGAGTTCTGGTGCTGGCAGCAGTATCTGACCCCACACATGTCCACCTTGATACACTGCCCTCTTGACATGTTCCTCCAGAGCTGCCTTCGTTGGAGGGATGAGCTGCACATTGTTCTTCCTTGCGAAGAGTTTCCTCCTGGCCTTGTCAATGTCTGTGCATTTGCTGGTTCGATCATACAACAGGATCACGAACCTCTCGATGATGCGCATTGCATCGTCTGGTATGTCACGAGGTGCAGAGGACAGCAGCAGCAGCGCCTCAGTGAGTTCTGGCAGTACCGTCCAGACTGCCCACGCAGTCTTCTTGCCATATCTATGAAAACTAGACACAGTGTCTCATCCAGTTAGAGCGTGGAACATTGGCAGTGCACGAGCCTTCTCTCGTCCCAATCCAGCTGCTATTTCGTGTGCTGCTAGGTATCAGAAACTCTGGCCTGTTCCGAATGCCAGCCACAGTTTGTCTTCTGGTTGCAACTCCTGTGCAAGGGACACTGCCAGCACCACAACATCGGTGTCTACAGTCCGGATGAGTATTGCATGGTGTCCATGCTGGACTGCGTGAGATGCATGCAGCAACATCCAACTGTCAGCTTCTTCATGGTTACATGGGCGAGTGAGGTCAGATCTGGCAGTAGTGGCTTGCTGAGCACTGCCTCTCCATCAGTAATGACGAGTTGCTTGTCCTCCTGGTCAAACCATTCCATGAGAGCTGCTGAGAGGAACCTGAACAGCTCGGTCTTGTTGCTGTCCACTCGTAGGAAGTTCTGCCAGTTTCCTGGTATGGCTGCGGCAGCCACCACACGACTCCGCACACCTTGTCCCCGCTTTGCACGTGTACTACCTTTCAGTGAATCAGCAAGGTAAGTATCCCAGACCAGATCCAGGCGTGACACTGTTTGCATCTTCGTGGACATATATGGGATGAAGATCTGTTGTGCATACTCTTCAAAGGTCTTTGATGCAGCCGGCTTCAGCATCTGGACGATGGCTGCTCCATCAAGCACAATACAGGTCGTGACAGGAGTCTCTGTCTTTGCGTCGGAGACTTCTTCCAAGCATGTGAGGAGATCACTCTTGGTACCAGTGCAGAGGCTTCCACCATCAGACAATGCAGGAGGACATGCTTGATTCTCGTGACAAAAGAACTCCTCAAGGTTTCCATCCCTCGTCTGGCAGCCAATGTACAGGCGTGCGAAGAGTTCACGGTCATTCTTGATGGAGGCGAGCTGTTGCTGACCTATGCTCTGGCTTCTTGGAGTGGAAGTGCTGAACACCTTCAGCTTGTTACGAGGAATGGGTGCGTCCACTGCCTTTGTTCTGTCCAACAGACACTCTCTGGTGAAAGCCTCAAACTGCTCTTGGCCAATCCTCTTGGCATTCATCACGGTCTCCACAGCAGCAGGATCTGCGATCTCCTTTGTGTCCAGTTTGACTACATCCTGACTCTCCTCCTCAAATGGGTTGCCCATCTCCTCTACGACACCGACGAGAGAGCGAACATCTTTCACAAATGAGGCCTGTACACTTGGCATCTGATCATGATGACGTGTTTCTGCTGTTTGCCGTCTCGAGTGTTGGTTCCCATCCTGGAATTCTTCAATCACCCTGGCAACTTCTGGTCCCACAACCATCCAGCGACGTAGGGCACTAGGGTTGTCAGTGAGCCCAACTGCTCCACCGTCTCCTTTGATGCAGGCATTATTCTGCTCATGTGCCTGGTCAATCGGGATTGAAGAGAACACCCTCTGTGTTTTCTGAATGGTGAAGTGGCTTTCCCTGAATTTCCTGGCTACATCTGGGTGTTTGATGGTGAGTTCGGCCATGTCCTTCAGGTGCACTGGTATCCACCTAGCATAGTGGGTGTGATCCAGTGCATGGAACCAGGGGACCAGCTCTGTCAGAGCATCGAGGTACATCATTAACGATCCCTGCCTGAGAGAACGCACATACACTAGAACCAACAGTTCTAGTTCCAGCACGGTTGCCCAGTCGTGAAACTGGGGGATGTCTTCTCCTCTCTGGCAACACCAGTCTTCAAACTCCAGAAGGTCCTCTGCATCCCTGGTTTCTCCCAGACAGTAGTGGTTGTAGGCACGGTGTTGCAGTATGTACAGTGCTGCTGCAGTCACTTGATGTGCTCTTCTTGTGCGCAAGACATGGGATGCTCGCAGGAATGAGTCTGCTGTCTATGCTGTCACAATCTCGGCTTGCACAAGTGCTTGCACCCAACCACTCCCTTTCAGCCAGTCCCCCAGTGTCCTCAGTGCCGCCATCTCTATGTGGAGGCCACCAAACATCACCACTATCTGGTCTTCACCATAGCTCTCTGGCCACTTCCACTGTATCTGCTTGGCCAAAGCAAACAGTGGCTGATCAACGGTGACCACTGGTGTCTGTCCAGGATTCAGGTGTTCCACAGCATTCTTCACGACGTCCATGGCCACTGTGTGGGATCATGTGTGAGTGCCGGATCACTGTGTGAGTGCCGGATCACTGTGTGAGTGCCGGATCATGGCCACTACCATTGGATTCCTTGCCCCCAAAAACATACATTTAGATACCAGAATCAAGTCAATCGCTGCATTACGTCCAGAGATAATAGCAAATGTTGATTTCAAGTGGCGGCCATTTGTCATTCATGATATGTCCAGCCTTATCCAAGCTGTTGGATTCCTATCCCATGTTTACCCTAATGGATTTTATCAGCTCAAAGGCGATAATAGTATGTTCACTGCTCTGGGAAGTGAGATGTGGCTGATGTTTCAAACTTTAACCCTTCGTCAGAGCACAACTGGTATATTTCCCCTATTGGTCTGGCCTGCACACTGCTGTCTCTTCCATGTACACATCTGCTATCTCTTCATCTCTGGACATAGTGTCTCCTTTCTCAATACCATCATTTCTTTCATTGGTTCATATCTTCACATTTCCAGCTATCTTGCCCAACACCCTATCCCTGGTACAACAATCAGTGTGGTGAGGCAATTGTCAGAAGGAATCTCGACTGTTCCTCCTGGAAAGCCAAACACACCGGTGGGACAATGTGATTTCTCCGAAATTGAAGGGTGAAGGCCACTTGAGGGGTGACCTCGGTCACTCACCACCCACAAAAACCTGGTGGCAGTTTGTCACGTCCCTTACTGGACAACGCACCTCACCTGTTCCTTCACTTTTGAACGATTGGGTCATGACAGACATTGCTTATGCTCAAGGTTGAGTGCCTTAACTCTACCTCCCTGTAATCACTCTGTTCCTTTACCTATCCTACCCCTCCCCCCCCCTTCCCCAATTGAAAACTTCCTCCAGCATGAGCTTCCCTCCCACAAAGTTGCAAATTCCTAAAAACACTCTACAGCTGGTAGACCACTACAGCTGGTCCTGATGCTATCAAACCGTTGATATCCAAGACTAGTTAATCTGCTCTGTCTCCACTTCTGTCTGCTGCCCGCCACCGCCTTGTGGTCTCCTATCCCACTTTCACCTGAACTTTTTTACACCTGCTGAGACCCCGTTCCCTTTTCACCTGCAACTCTTCTCACGCTGCGGTGCATGCGTGCATTCTTGTGCTTCCGTTTCCCATGCACTTCCATTTTGTTTATTTGCTGTCACGTGTTGTTCTGCTCTTCCATGAGACGTGATACCTATATGAAAAATAATAATAATAATAATAAAACATTTGGATGTGGCAGTGTGCGACACGCACCCTTCTTTCACCCCTTTTCCATCTCAATTACTTAACCAAACGAATATGCTCAAAGATGACACTGATATTAAAAGTTTTGAATGTGTACATCAGGTTTGGTGATAATGCAGGCGTGGTACGGACGCTTGGTGCTGGATGCGAGTGCACCTGGAGAACGGGCACGAGTCATCGACGTCACGGCACCGCTGCAATGCCTGGTCCGGCAGTCGAAGCTCGTCGTCACGGAGGCTTCTAAGGTATTACCGCGCAACATCGTGGTGTTCGTACACCATGTAAAATGGGGCCGAGTAGGTCAAGCGGTGATGAAGAGCAACACATAACACTTTTTATCTTTCAATTTGGTTCTCGAGTGTTGTCAAGATTTTTCATGTTTTTCCTTTCAACAAAGAGCTTTAGAGATCGAGTTTTGCAATAAAATGTTTTCTCTTCAATCTCACCGGTATTCCCACCAGGTGGGCCTGCCGGGATTCTACGATCCGTGCATTGGGGAGGAGAAGAGCCTCAAGGTGTTGTACCAGTTTCGTGGTGTGCTCCACCAAGTCACCGTGGGAGATGCCGAGCCGCTCAAGATTCCACGGCAGTGTAAGTATCTCATTCGGTTACAAACCTGTTTTATTAACTTTTACCCCCTCACCCTTTAACTTTTACACCCTCATCTTTTAATTCTTACATCCTCACCCTATAACTTTTACATCCTCACTGTTTAACTTTAACACCTTCACCCTTTAACTCTTACACCCTCACTGTTTTAACTTACACCCTCACCCTTTTGATTTCATCCACATATTTGGACACACATAGTCCTCAGGCAAATAATAGATAACTCAGATAATTGTGAACATGCACGTAAGACATGGAGTTTGAACATGCCTGCATTTGGCCTGACTACCCATTCGTGATGGCATCAAATTACTTTCACATGGTCATGTACAGTGCCTTCAGAAAGTATTCACGTTTTTTTTACTACATCCTAAATTTAAAATGGATTAAATTTAATTTTTTTTGTCACTGATCTACACTAAATACCCCATAATGACAAAGTGAAAACATGCTTTTAGAAATTCTTACAAATTAATTAAAAGTGAAAAGATGAAATTCTAGTGTCAATTTAATTGGTTCACGAAAAAATATTTCCACGAAAAAAACAAGTGACCACAATATTCGTTATTCTTGTCTGTCTGTCTGTCTGTCTGTCTGGCCCGAGCATAGCTCCGTGGGTTTTGATCCGGTCCTGATAAAATTTTGGTGGGAGGTTTATATCATGATCTAGTTGTGTTTTCCTGAGAATGGGCGTGGTGCGCCCATTATGGGCGGAGCCATGCCCAAAAAACGTGTTTTTAGGGGGTAGCCGATTTCAATTTGCATCTTCTCCGAGGGGATTTGTCAAATCTGACAGGGGTTTCAGTATTTGGCTAGCCCCACGGAGCTCGATTTCTTTCATTTTCAGCCCAAGGTCAAGGTCACAAGGTCACGAACTTAGAAAATTGCGAATTTTTGACATAAAAAATTTTCTTCTCTGAGGGGTTTGTCGAATCTGGCAGGGGTTTTCGGTATTTGGTTAGCCCCATGGCACCTGCATAGCCCCACAGAGCTTGATTTTTCATTTTCAGCCCAAGGTCAAGGTCACAAGGTCACGAACTTAGAAAATCGAGAATTTTTGACGTAAAAAATTTTCTTCTCCGAGGGGTTTGTCGAATCTGGCAGGGATTTCGGTATTTGGTTAGCCCCATGGCACCTGCATAGCCCCACGGAGCTCGATTTTTCATTTTTGTCCCAAGGTCAAGGTCACAAGGTCACATACTTATAAAATTGTGATTTTGACATAAAAATCCATCTTCTACGAGGGGTTTGTCGAATTTGGCAGGGATTTCGGTATTTCGTTTGTCCAATGGCACCTGCATATCCCCACAGAGCTCGATTTTTCATTTTCATCCCAAGGTCAAGGTCACAAGGTCACATACTTATAAAATTGTGATTTTGACATAAAAATCCATCTTCGACAAGGGGTTTGTCGAATCTGGCAGTGGTTTCGGTATTTGGTTAGCCCAATGGCACCTGCATAGCTCCACAGTGCTCGATGTATTTTTCATTTTCGTCCCAAGGTCAAGGCCACAAGGTCACGAACTTAGAAAATTGCGAATTGTGTTTTTAGGGTGTAGCCGATTTCAATTTGCATCTTCTCCTCAGGGGTTTGTCGAATCTGGCAGGGGTTTTCGATATTTGGTTAGCCCCATGGCACCTGCATAGCCCCACGGAGCTCGATTTTTCATTTTCAGGCCAAGGTCAAGGTCACAAGGTCACTAACTTATAAAATTGTGATTTTGACCTAAAAATCCATCTTCTCCGAGGGGTTTGTCGAATTTGGCAGAGGTTTTGGTATTTGGTTCGCCCAATGGCACCTGCATAACCCCACGGAGCTCGATTTTTCATTTTCAGCCCAAGGTCAAGGTCACAAGGTCACAAACTTAGAAAATCACGAATTTTTGACATAAAAAATTTTCTTCTCCGAGGGGTTTGTCGAATTTGGCAGAGATTTCGGTATTTGGTTAGCCCAATGGCACCTGCATAGCCCCACGGAGCTCGATTTTTCATTTTCGTCCCAAGGTCAAGGTTACAAGGTCACAAACTTAGAAAATTTCGAATTTTGTCATAAAAATCATACGACTGCCCAAACTTTGAGAGCTCGGATGACAATATTTTTTATGCATAATCTTGAGGTCATTCCCCACCTAAAGTCTTGAAACCATTTTGCTGTATCTCGAACACCTTGCCCGTGGCGCCCCCTTCAAGTTTGTTTTTACGCTGATTTCATCAAAGTATGGATAATCCGAGGAGTGCGAAATGCCATATAGCCTATATGACGTTATATTGTTCCTGGAATGTTCCAGAGGAAGTTTTGCACCAAAGGTCATAATCCTTGACCTTTGACCTTTAAAGTTCACAAAGGTCAAATTTTCAAAGTTGTGGGAATCGAACCGGCTTTTCGACCTTCTTCGACGAACTAACTCCATTAAGCTATAGCACATATCCTGTTTCCTTATTTTAATGTCCACAACATTGTTTTGTGACCTTTAAAGGTTATGCAAAGGTCAAATTTTGAAAGTTGTTGAACGAAACCAGGTTTTCGACATTTTGCAGCTAATAACCTGTCACTCGTACCACATCATGTTGAGCAATTTTATAACTTGGTCAAACATTATCACATTTTCTCATCCTTGACTTCTGAAACGATCTTCATCGTCAAATACCGCTCGTGAACCATCGTCGTCTTCAGACTTGTCCATTTTATATTCAGCCTGTAACACAACATGTGACAAAAGTCAAGGGGTTTGAACACTTTCTGAAGGAACTGTCATGGCACACGTCACCACCTTACACACGTAGATTTCTTAGACATGGTCATGTATTTAACAGCAAGTCACCACCACCTTACACATGTAGATTACTTACACATGGTCATGTATTTAACAGCACGTCACCACCACCTTACACACGTAAATTACTTACACATGGTCATGTATTTAACAGCACGTCACCACCACCTTACACACGTAAATTACTTACACATGGTCATGTATTTAACAGCACGTCACCACCACCTTACACACGTAAATTACTTACACATGGTCATGTATTTAACAGCACGTCACCACCACCTTACACACGTAGATTACTTACACATGGTCATGTATTTAACAGCACGTCACCACCACCTTACACACGTACATTACTTACACATGGTCATGTATTTAACAGCACGTCACCACCACCTTACACACGTACATTACTTACACATGGTCATGTATTTAACAGCACGTCACAACCACCTTACACACGTAGATTACTTCCACATGGTCATGTATTTAACAGCACGTCACAACCACCTTACACACGTAGATTACTTACACATGGTCATGTATTTAACAGCACGTCACCACCACCTTACACAGACATTCTCATTCTCTTGTTTGCAGCTCATCGAATCGACAGCTGATCCGGTGACGTCATTCTCACCACAGTATGGACGTGGATCTTCGAGCCCATTGTACATAAATAAAGAAAAAAAGTTTATTCTCTTTTTCTCTCTTTGTTAAATTCCGTGCTTCATCAGTGTGTGTTACCAATCCGATGGAATCTACGAAGGACAATCGCACGTTTTCCAAGAAGATTACGTGCGGTACTTTAAATACTTACCGTTGGGTCAAAATAGCTGACGCTATCACCATCCTTCCTCAAATGATTCCCAAACTCGGTGTTTGCCAGTTAACAGGGCTGGCAGGATGGCCTAAAGGTACATACACTCGCCTCTAAGCCATCTAACCTGGGTTTGAATCCTGACCCAGCCATAAACTCTCATCCTGGTGTTTCACAGACAGGGTAATTCATCAATGTGAGCGACATCACTCGAATGGACGTGAAGTCGGGTGTCCCGTCTGCCAGCATTAGTTGGTGGACGTTAAAGATCCCATGGTGTCCTTCGTGAAGAGAAGGTGAGCTATTGCCGGCACCATGAACAAATTACAAATTCCTGCCCGAACTACTTTGTTGAACATCAGGCCTGGCCAGTCGGTTCATGAAAGACTTGGGCCAAATATCCCACCCGGCCATCCCCACAAGCACGTGGGAATAATTGTGGCCGTCAAAGGATAATAAGAAGAGGTGTTCACCAGTAAACTGATTCCCAAGTCAGTAAACCAGTGAAACCGGTTGATCACTCCATTCCCTTGCAAGGACGTACAATGAGATGACAGGAATGTTGAACATTCATCTTAATGTAATCAAACACAGTTGTTGTTTCTGTTTTCTATGTCAAGACTTCATTTTCCATGCTCAGTACATGAATGTTCTTGTGTTCGAATCATTGGTTGTGTATATAAGTGACAGCAGGACCAACGCAGCATGTAGGGTCGACGCTTTGAGATGGAGCTGCGTCGGTGGACCCAAGTGTATTACTTTTTTTCTGGTTCAAGGAGATCTCAGTTTCTGAAGCATTGTGTGATGAAGAACCTGTTTTTGTAACGCCCAACACAGGTAACATAACATGGGTGTAGTTTTTAGCCGTTCATTTTAGCAAAGCCTAGCCATTCGTCTCCACGAATAAGTTCTGTTCCTGGTTAGCGTGGGTTTCATTTCATCTTCAAGGAAGTCTCGCTCCACTCCTGGAGCAATGTCAATGCCTGGATTGCTTTGGTTGTGTTGCATCCTTCAGTTAATCCTTCATTTTCTTTCCAGAATTCAACCGCTGCCTTTAGAGCCTGCAGGCCCTCAGCGGCTCATACTTTGTCTGTCGGTGGGGAAGTGATGGAGGGAATGTGTGGCAATGAGGAGATAAGATTGAGGTTGTAAGTGAAAAGGAGGTTGTACTGGAATAAGGTTTCAATTTGGGTAACAGTTAATGAAATGCAGGCCAAAAACGACTTCTTGATGACATCGAGGAAACAAATCTAACTGATTAAATGTGACGAGGGATTATCTATTAATGGATGAATATATCTTCTTTCTTCTGAACCTCAGTGCATTGCCCACTGGTGCACACACTGCATCATACTGGGATACTCGTGGTGCATCGCCCCACCCCCAGGGTATTTGTGGTGCATCGCCACCTCGCCTCCCCCCCCACAGGGTACTCACGGTGCATCACCACCCCATCCTCCCCCCCCCTCCCCCAGGGTACTCGCTGTACATTGCCATACTGGGGTATTTGTGGTGCATCATGACCCTGCCCCCTTCCCCCCATGAGTAACTGCAGTGCATCTTCTCCCTGGGGTACTCACGGTGCACCCTCAGGTACTCGTGGTGCACCACCTCCCCTCCCCCCGGGGTACTCTCGGTGCATGGAATGCAAGGTCAAATGAGTGAAGTGTGGCTTTGGATCAGGCATGAAGATTAACTAGATTTAAAGTCTAACTGTAATTGTATCACCCCGCTCCCCCTCCCTGCTATCCCACCCTTCAGAATGACCCATTGATGGTAAAAGGTGGACCAAGCTGCAAGGTGATTAGGTAGCACATGAAACGAGAACGGCACTCTTGGAGCGCATACCTCGCGCCAGGAAAAGAGTTTACCTTTTGTATCCCAGTGATGGGTTGGATCTGCATCCAGACCTGATCCAAGATCGATTTGGTTTGTTCATGTCACCGAACCAACTCGTTCACCAAGTTTTATCCGAATCCATCCATAACTTTTGGAAATATGCTCACAGACAGACAGACGGGGGAAAACAACCTCCGTCCAGCTTGGGTGGCGGAGGTAATGACTTACACTTTCGGTCGTGAGCCATGAAGGCAACTTACCCAACTCATCATACACATCGATATCTGTGATGTCTTCGGTCTCAGTCCCTCAGGAGTCTGATCGCTCGAACGTTTCCTTTGGATTTGACACTGGACTGAACCCAATGGCACATTCATGGTCCTTGATCATCGGTCTCTGCTCCTCGACTCCTCGCCGCAAACCTGCGTAGGTACCCTGGTTCAAGTCTACAGACTCTTGTGCTGCAGATAATCGAGCCAGACATCTCCAACCTGGACAAACAGCAAGGTCGTTAATAAATGTAGCGTTCCACCGAAGCACAGCATTTGCATCTGAACAAGCTGAGTACAAAGCTGGACGGATGGACCGGACAGGCAGACAGACTGGACAGGCAGACGGACGTTATGCAACCCTTTTATACAGAAACCCGCCCTCAAGAATGTACATCCTCATTTCAATCTTCACTCCTCAATTGTGTTGCATGTAGATTTCATTTATCCATTCATTCGCTTTTGCAAGTGAGTACAAATGGGTACAATGAGGTGTGATAAGGATGCTGAACCGTTATGTCGGAGTTCGTGGGTTCAAATCGGATTGAAAGTGGCAGTATGTATTAAAGTGGAGCTCAACTGGAATTCCAAAAACTTTACATTGATACATCCGAGCACGACAGGTTGATAGGATTCTTTAAAACTTCACATCCTCTACATGTACGATGGAATGGTAAGTGTGCACTCGGTGAGTTTCCCAGTCGTCGACATGACATGACATGAAGGAAGCATGTCTGACTTTTGTACATTCCTCAGTAGGAATTCAAGCCTTCTGGACACTGAGCTAGTCTCAGAGGAATCGCCATAAGATTGTTAGATAAAAGCAGGATCACTGATAACATTCGGGAAGGAGGCAATCTGCCTGCCGTGGCTATTCGAGTGTTAAATGGTGTTCCACAATTTGTGGCAATCTGAGAATGAAGTGCTCGTGCTGTCTCCCAACTGAAACAGGGTATAAGCCCATCTTTCCCCCCCCCCCCCACTCATCCCGCCTTACCTTGCTCCTCTTTTCATGTCACATTATGAACCTTTGTGTTTGAATTTGGTTGTGCACTGTAAGGTGTCTAATAAATACACTGGCCTGATGCGCTCTCAACATGAAAGAAGCATTTCTGTCCTGCACAGCCTCGTGTCATTGACTCGAAACCTGTATATGATGATGAGCACGGACAGACGGCGAACCTGTGAAAACACTGCGTCCGCAGCAGCACGTACGGGCCTGTTGGCCAGCGCTCGAGCGAAGTGTGAGTACTCGGTGGCGATGCGTACATCACGAGAACCATACGCCTCGGTGCTGAGGTACACCTGCATGCACACTGATGCGCCTTTCGTATCTCGGGTTTAAAAACTCGAGTTAAATTCGAGTTAAAAGAACTCGAATTTAAAAAGGAAAACTAAACTCAGCTCAGTTTCTTTTTTACAATTACAAATCGATATCAATAATAATAAAATTCCACACCAAATGATTTGATGAACGAGATGATTTTCTATTCCACATTTAGACCGGGAGCCCAGACGATATATTCATGTGAAAAATGGCAAAACGTTTCACCTCATGGACACATGGGAATGCTAAACGGACATGTAACATATGCATTGCTGCCAGGGTGGAAGTGTGGCTTTAAACCCCTAAAACCACACATAATGGGCCCCCAAAAAACGACATTTATTGATGTGAAAGATGGCAAGGGAAAAATCGATCTCAAATCTTACAATAAGGTCCCCTGAATAATAAATGACCAATGACAGGATATTTGGGGGAGGCCTTGACCTTGACAGCAACCCTAAAAGGTGATATCATCCACCCGAAGTGTACAAAAGCTTCACTTTGACAGTCGATTTACTCTGAAACTAAGCCATGTAGACTGAAGAGCATAATCCATCCATCCATTGGGACCATACTCTGGGCAGAGCGCTGGTGCTACCTAAGCAGTCCCCTCGGCTATTGGGCACAATCCTGGACAGGTCGCCACTCCGACACAGGATACCAGCAAGCTGGCACTCATTTTGCCGACCTCAGAAGGATGACAGGTAGAGTCAACTTCACCTGGTATTGTTTCAACAGCTGAGTGTGATTTGAACTCAGGATCATAAGATCCCAAGCCCACCACCCAGACCATTAAACCAACACCAGGCAGAGAACATAATAATGTATTATCAACTAATATAAAATGGTACCTAAAGTTTACAAGAAAACTTTTCAGAGTCATGAGTGACGATGTGATGATGTAATGGCTCGTATTATATGTCATCCAATTGGTGATTTTGAATCTTTCTCTAACATAGGTGAGTAAGGTGTCAGATGAAATCTAACGAAGAAAGAAGGTTAATAATAACTATAGTTTCATTGATTCAAACAATGCTTTCTTCGTCTTCTCTCTCACCACTATCCTTGCTCCATTTATTGTCTGAATCACCATCTTCCGTAGTAGCTTTACAGTGTTTAGTTTGATCTCTTCAGTTATGAATAAAAAAAAGTTCATTTGAAAAAATTGTTTCCACATAATTCGTAATTTATCTGAATTTGGCATTATTGGTAGGGGGTGAATACTTTTGTAGGCCACTGTGAGAATCATGATTATTATCAGTCTCCATTTGTATTCATATGTGCCATTTTGAAGGGTAATGACAAGTAGCAAAAATGAAAAAAACACATGGTACTCAGAAAAAAACACATGGTACTCAGAAAAAAACACATGGTACTCAGAAAAAAACACATGGTACGATCAACCATTAGTAATGACGTAATACCAACGTGGATTCACTCCTAAAAAATAGTTATACGAGATAGCTTGTACCTGGCATATGGAAATGAAAATCTTGTCTCACTGCCTTCTACGAGTTTTCTCATAATGTGGGGTTTCCCCAGCAATCGATAGGAAATGAACTTAGATTTTCTCATAGAGGGTAAAATTTAAAAATAAAGCACTGTACATGCACATGCATACTTGGCTTGCGAATGGGAGTGATGTATACTATAAGAGTTGGCAGTCAACGTGTTAATGAAAGTTAAAATAAATCCGGAAGTTTTGCATGACTGAAGCAGTCTTGTGAATGTACACAAATGAATGGTGAGGTTTCATGACATTGCCATTAAGCCGCGACTATAATACCCAGTCGCTACTACAATCACTTACAAGAAAGCATCACAAGATCAACTGAGAGTGATTCCTGACCGAGTATGGACAGCAATTGAATATCAATATGATATGTGCCGCACTGTTAATGGTGCACACATTGAAGTTGTGTAATACCATTTCAAAAACCTTTTGAAACGGATAAAACTACAATGTACAAAAACCTTTTGAAATGGATAAAACGACAATGTACGAAAACCTTTTGAAACGGATAAAACTGCAATGTACAAAAACCTCTTGAAACAGATAAAACTGCAATATACAAAAACCTCTTTAAACGGATAAAACTGTAATGTACAAAAACCTTTTGAAATGGATAAAACTACAATGTACAAAAACCTTTTGAAACGGATAAAACTGCAATGTACGAAAACCTTTTGAAACGGAAAAAACTACAATGTACGAAAACCTTTTGAAACGGATAAAACTGCAATGTACAAAAATGTTTTGAAATGGATAAAACTACAATGTACAAAAACCTTTTGAAACGGATAAAACTGCAATGTACGAAAACCTTTTGAAACGGAAAAAAACTACAATGTACGAAAACCTTTTGAAACGGATAAAACTGCAATGTACAAAAACCTCATGAAACGGATAAAACTGCAATATACAAAAACCTCTTGAAACGTATAAAACTGCAATGTACAAAAACCTTTTGAAACAGATAAAACTGCAATATACAAAAACCTTTCAAAATGGATAAAATTACATTGTAGAAAAACCTGTTAAAATGGATAAAACTACATTGTACAAAAACCTTTTGAAACGGATAAAACTACAATGTACAAAATCCTTTCGAAACGGATAAAACTACAATGTACAAAAACCTTTTGAAACAGATAAAACTAATATTCAAAAAAAAGTGGTTGTTAATATTCAAAACAAAGATAATAAATGTTTTCTATGGTCTGTTCTTGCTCACTTACATCCTCCACTATGGAAACCTGAAAGGGTTGAACATTATAAGAAATACGAGAATACATTAAATGTTGAAGATTTGAAGTTTCCAATGTAATTGAGAGATATTGCTAAATTTGAGAAAATGAAGAATCTATCTGTTAATGTATATGGATTAACGGATACAAACAAAGTTCAGATATTAAAAATTTCAAACAACTATAAAAATGATGAAACACACATTGAGCTTCTCTACTTTACTTCAAAGGAAAAAAATCACATTATGCTTTCATCAAAAATTTATCAACATTAACCAAATCACAACTATACAAGAGAAAATGTAAAACGTACCCCTGTAAGAGATGTCTCAACTCCTTTCATACAAAAGAATGTTTAAATCAACATTCAAAATATTGCAGTAATCATCAATCAACCGTCATCAATTTAGCAAAAGCAGGTTCAAACATATCATTCAAAGATTTTAACAAATCTATAAAACATCCGTTTGTGATATATGCTGATTTTGAAAGTATCCTTGAAAAGATAGATACTGTTTCTCCAAATCCAAATAAATCATACGCAAATAAATATCAAAAACATACTCCTTGTGGTTTCTGTTATTATATCAAATCATCTGTCAGTGATGAATACAAGTTAGAACTTTATAGTGGAGAAGATGCCTCAGAGGAGTTTGTAAGATGATTGTAAAAAGACTGTATTAGACGAAGAAAAATAATGGTTAAAACCTATAAACCAATGCCATTAACAAAGGGAGAGAAAAAGGAATTTAGAAAGAACAGTATCTGTCATATTTGTGAGGAGAAAATTGAGGGAGAGGTCAAAGTTAGGGATCATTGTCATTTTACTGGAAAATATAGAAGTCCAGCTCATTCCTGTTGTAATCTTAATTACAAGCCCCCAAACTTTATTCCTGTCTTTCTTCACAACAACGCTCACTATTTCACACATCTATTTATAAATGAACTTTCAAAGACATCTGGAGATATTTCTGCCATTCCTAACACAGATCAAAAATACATCTCATTCACAAAAACAATTCATACATCCCCCATATCAGATTTCTTGACAGAGACAAGTTTATGGCAAGTCTATTATCTAACTTAGCATCAAATATTAAAAACTTACCGAATCTTAAATCATATTTCTCAAATCAGGAAGAGATTGATCTATTATCAAAAAAGGGAATATATCCATATGACTATATGGTTTAATTTGAGAAGTTGAAAGAAACACAACTTCTTTCAAGGGAAAGTTTCCATAGCAACTTGAATAAAACTCATATTTCCGATAGAGATTATACACAAGCTAAAAAGGTTTGGGAGAAGTTTAATATAAAGAATCTTGGAGAATATCATGATTTATATCTTAAAACTGATGTATTGTTATTGACTGATGTGTTTGAAACTTTTAGAACAGTCTGTCATAATAAAAATTCCTATGGATTCGACCCCGCTCACGATTACACAGCCCCGGGTTTGGCTTGGAGTGCTATGTTAAAAATGACAAAACAGAATTTGGAATTAATCAGTGATATAGATATGCTTTTAATGATAGAGAAGGCTAAAAGAGGAGGAATATCTCAAGTATGTTCCAAGAGATATGCTAAAGCAAATAACAAATATCTTCCTGATTATAATAAGAATGAGGACAACTCTTACCTGATGTATTATGATGTCAACAATTTGTATGGGTGGGCGATGTCTCAATCTTTACCTTCTGGAAAACTTAAATGGGTTAAAGGAAAACATTATGAAAAAGTTTTACAATACATTGTTGTCTCCTCTCAAAAAGAATTGGATGAAGCTGAAGTTAGATATTATTTTGAGGTTGATTTAAAATATCGACAAGAACTTCATAACAAACATAAAGACCTACCTTATGCTCCTGATAAAGAAAGTCCAAGAAAAGAATGGTTCAGTGATTCCCAACAATCATTTAATATAAAAGGTAAATCTACAGAAAAACTACTTACAACATTAAATGATAAAGAAAGTTATGTTTTGCATCAAAGGAACTTGAGATAATATTTATCTGCTGGGTTGAGAGTGAGGAAAATTCATCGGATTTTGAAATTTAAACAGTCATTGGTTAAAGAAGTATATTGATTTTAATACAAAAGGGAGAACAGAAGCAAAAACAGATTTTGAGAAGGACTTTTATAAATTAATGAATAATGCTGTATTTGGATAGACTATGGAAAATGTTAGGAATCGACAAAACATAAGACTTGCTACATCTTGGAAACAGGCTTCAAAGTTAATTAATAGACTAAGTTTTGAGCGAGCGGAGGTGTTTTCAGAGAACTTTTGTGCTATTCATTTGAAAAAAGAGAGTATTGAAATGGATAAACCTATTTGTATAGGAACATCAATTCTTGACTTATCAAAGTCGTTAATGTACGACTATTACTGTAAAAATTTAAAATCACAGTATAAGGATAATGTGTCATTGTTATAAATTGATACAGATAGTTTTATATTATAAATTAAGACAAGTGATGTATATGAGCATATGATTGATAATATTGATATATGTGATACAAGTAATTGTTTTCATGTGTTGTTGTGTTGTTTTCATCAAAGAATAAAAAGGTTATTGGTAAGTTTAAAGATCAATTGGATGGGAAGGTCATGAGTGAATTTATAGGATTGAGATCAAAGTCGTATGCTTTCACGTATATTGATAATAATAACATTGAAAGGTGTGATCAGAAGCGAAAGGGAATAAGGAAAAATATAATCAAGGAAACAATAAACTTTAAACATTATTACAACTGTTTAACCTTGAAGAAGGAAGAGTACAGAAAAATGAATACAATAAGAAGTTATAAACACTAATTATATACAGAAGAGATAAATAAGAAAGCATTTGGAGCTTTTGATGATAAAATATATTGTTGTGGTTACCAGATTCGCAAACCACCATTCAGGTCCCTTAGGTGAGGTATCTCGGTAAGTACATGTGTAGTTAGGCCCGAACCCGTTGTCTAGTGGGAATACATGTCATTTATGCGAGCTGCGACTCTTCAGGATAGCCGTTTTTCTTTTACTATCTTTATTTTGGACCAATCGCCATCACCACAACCACAACATCAACCACCGACCACAACCACCGCTTCACCACAACCGCCACGACCTTCACGCACACCTCACAACCGTAGCATCGCCACCGTTCTTGCCCCGCTGTGGGTACCGGTGTTGGACTCATGCAGAACGCGCGTCGAACAGCGTGTACAAAATCACGGATTTTCTGCTTCAGAAGCGGATCAGGAACGACACACGCCCACTTTTTGCCGTCCAATCGGTGAGCGAGGGGCGAATTGGCCCCGCCCCCAGGGCGATCGATATATGCAAATTTGTGGATCAAAAAGCCTTCACGCCCACTTTTTCTCGGGCCAATGGGGAGCGAGGTGAAAGGTCAAAGGGAGGGGGTCAAAGGCGAAGTTACGGGGGGGGATAAAAGGACGGTGTTCGTCAGTCAGAACAGAGTCAGCAGAACGAGAACTCGGAACGAGAGAGTCAGCAGAATGAGAACGAGGAGTCGGAACGAGAGAGTCAGCAGAATGAGAACGAGGAGTCGGAACGAGAGAGTCAGCAGAACGAGAACGAGGAGTCGGAACGGGAGAGTCGCAAACGAGAACGAAAGAAGTCTGGAGCCCGAAGCCTGCAGTGGCTGGAGAAGCTGAAGAGAGTCGGACGAGGGGGTGCTCGCGTCGGTGCCAGGAGCTGCACGCCCGAGGGAGGCCGGCAGCGCGACCTGGCCGAGGTGGAGACGCACACCAGGGATAATAAAGATCCTCTATACCCCGAGCATCAGCAACCCCCCTCCTGTTTCCCCCCGCGCTGAGATAGTGCGACCAAGGGGGCCCCGTTCCCACCCCCTGCCAGGCACTGTCCACGAGGCCCGCGGGTTGCGGGGCCATCGCCGCTCCGCGTCTCATCACCAGACGGGTAGGCCCGACCCGGTCTCGGCCTCAGGCCTGCCCCATTCTTGGGGGATTTCTTTTCCTTGGTTTTGGGTATGTGTTGTCGGCGCCGTCTGTGAAGTAGAATTGTATAAGTGTTGCCGTGTGCTCGGTAGTCGGTATTAGCTCTGCACTGTGTTTTCACTTTTATGTTTGCTTTTTGTGTAAATGGAATTGTGTTTTCTTTTTGTGTGCATTTGGTGGAATTGTATTTGTGTGCTTTCCGTTCGTCGCGAATAAATGTGCTTTATTGTTGAACTGTTCTCCCGCTTCGCTTCGTCTTTTCCCCCATTGAACCCTCATCTTGCTTCACGTAAAGGGTTGGTAGTGGGCTGAACACGCCCGATAATTAATCGAACCGTCGAGGTCGACGATAACACCGCTCGGTTATTCTGATAGTACGGAACGGGTCGCTTAAGTGGCCCGTGTCCGAAGTCGACCTGCGGCGAGGTGCGATCGCCCGGTCTACCCTCCGTGTGGGTACTTAGGTAGTTCGAATTTGGCGAGCAACCCTATCCCACGCGGGGGCTGATTGGCTCGATCGCGGTGAGACCGAAAGGTCCACCCGTGACTGGTTCCCGGCGTTAGTCCGAGAGGGTCACGACTGGATTGTCCGTCCGGTGGGCGACGTGCCGCGATTCGAGTTACGTGGCCGTCCGCACGCCGGCGGGCGCGAAGACCGCAACAATATATTTTAGAGAATGGAATCAATAGTCTCCCTTATGGTTATAAGTATAAATGTTCAGATATTTGGTTGGGGAATACACTCGATGGAATTGAATGTTATAAGAAAATTAAGTTATTCCCTAAAGTAGAACATGGGCAAATATTCGTTGGTTCGCTCTTTGAGTGGAATGAAAATATAAAAGGACTGTGATTATGTTCGGGGGAAGAAGTGCTTTAATCAGTAAGTCTGAATCTTTCATAGTCTCAATTTTACATTTGCTTGTATGGGAGGGAAGGGGAGAGGTGGGGAGAAAATCAGTCTCCTATTTTGAGCTTTTGGGGCTTGAGTCAGAATTTTTTTCCCTTTTTGGATTCATTTGAATGGGTGTCTCAGAAACCCCATTTATCATCTACTCTTATGTGATCGAGCAGTGTCCGTAGGTGAGTGAGTGAGTGAGTGAGTGAGTGAGTCCGTAAACACTTCAATCATTATTGCTTGAACCAAACATACAATTTTGATGAAACTTGGCCACAAGCTTCATATCTGATGCCTAACGAAGGGTTATTAACCGCATAAAAATCTGCGCTCATTATGGGGGTCTACGGGGTTGTTTTTGACCTTTGACCCCCCCCCTCAAAAAAAAAAGGTAATTGCTCTCTTCTCCAAAACTACACAAACAATTTTGATGCTTTCTGAAATTCTGTGTGGAGTAGAATACAGCCTGCATCACCCTTGATGTACCAAAGTTTGTTCATGGTATTAAAAAAAAATTCAGGGTCTGAGGGAGTTTTTGGGGGGGGGGGGGTTGAGTGACTTGCTCCGGATCCAGGTGAGTTTCAGGACAGGCGGTCTTATTTATGTCAAGTCTACTCCTGGGATTTGGGAGGTGTTAGAGCAGCACACGGAGAATGATAAATGGAGTTCTTGATGTGCAGTGCGACTCTGCCGCCAGCACGGGGTTCAGGTCTATCAAACAGGAGGAGACTACCTGCATGAGACACTAAGGAGTGAGGGATGTCCTGTGAGAGGAAGGATTCTGTTAAACAGATGATGTCTGATTTATCGGCAGCGGACTGGATTGAGAGATCTATCATCTTGAAGCGGGGGCCCTTTTTTTTTTTGTCTACCTTGTCGAGGCTCGTATGAAAGCTAACACACAGCTGACAGCAAGGGGGCATGAGACAAGAGGGGTGGGAGTGGAAGGGACAAAACAGTGGGGAACAGACACATTAGGTGAACTGTGGAAGGGAGAGGGATGGGGATGGGACGGGGAACATGGCGAAGAGAAGATGGACATTACAGGGACTTTCAGGAAGGAAAGCAGGGGAATTGAAGGAAGTGGGCTTAGGTGGATTATCGGGGGTAGAAAAGATCGAGGATTTGGATGGGGTAAGATAAGAGGTGGTGGTGAACAGCTGTTTTGAAAGCCTGGACGGAAGAATGGGAAAGAATAGAGTGAGGAAGTTTATTCCAAAGGCGGGAAAAAAGAGGAATGAAAGAGTGAAGATGAGCAGTGATTCGTGATTTTGGTAGTTTTACCAGAAGGGGGTTGTTGGCGGACCTTGAGCGCCCTGTGGAAATGTGGTGGGGACAAATCGCAGAGAGAGCAGGGGGGCAAGGCTGGAGAGGAGTCGGTAGAAGACAGAAAGACCACCGACCAACCTGCGGTGATTGAGTGAGAGGCCCAAAGACTCAGCTTCATTGCGGGAGATGCCGATGATCTTAAATGCCCTGGTTTCGACAGCGTGAAGCCGAGAAAGGTGGGAGGCAGGAGCACCAGCCCAGAGGGGAGAGCAGTACTCCATCAGGCTACGGACAAAAGCTTTGTAAGTGGTCAGGAGCTCAAGAGGGCCGAGGAAGGACTTTGCACGACGGAGGATTCCCAGTCGGCGACTGGCTTTTGAGGAGAGGTTGGAAATGTGCCTTTCCCAGGAAAGGTCATGGCAGATAGTGAGACCAAGAAGCTTGAAAAGACTTCTTCCAGAGGATTGTTGAGAAAGTGGATGGGGGGGTTTTCTAAACGGTCCTTTCGAAGAGACATAGTGAGAGTGTGAGATTTGTCTGGATTGAAAGACATGTTCCACGTGTTGCACCTTGGATGTTTGAGGTCCACACATTTAGGGACAAGGGAGAAGGAGCAGCTGATGCAGCATATGAATGTGAAAATGGGCAAGGACATTGAATCTACAGGTGTAGTGTCATTTGTAAGGACTGGAAAGGAGCAAGACAGGATCAGGCCATCGATTTGATGTTCCGATGAGGCTGGACGATGATCCTGTTCCGTGCTCCAACCGATTTACAAAAGACGTGCTATCGTACGATGAGGCAGTCACTTCTACCTCTTCGTCTCCAGAACTCCACCACCTTCCTCCACTCACTCACTCGTCACATCCCACCTCTCCATGTAAATAATTATGCACCGATGAAACCCTCAGTACCTATTCGGTGTTTTTCTTCATTGTTCGACGTGAAATATATAACTTTTATTTTTGTGTAAATACATCTTGTACGTACTTTTCTCTATTATCTGGTATTATTGTTCCTCATGAAATGGTTTAATTTGTGATTTATTAAGACGACATGTGCAGTGCTGGAACGTATCCCCCTGGATTTTCGTTCATTCTCATGGGAAACAGCGTTTCAGTTTAAGCGGTATCAGTTCAAGACAAATCGTGTTGATAGATTAAACAACAAACGAAGGGTATACAGCATTCCCGTTACGACATTCCTCCTGTGGCTCTGGAACAGCGGACCAGTAAAACGTGTGAGGAACCTCCCGACCTGGGGCTCGCTGAGCGCACAGCGCACACCGGAAACGCACACCTCGGGGCTGGGACAGCGGATACACCGCAAAGGTTCGGCCTTTCGTGCCGCCCTCCGTCGATTCTCGGGACATTCAGTCAGGACGACAAAGCGAACAAACCCGTTCGCTTTGAGCAGGCCACGGAACGGAACGGAACGGCGTATCCAGCGAAGCCCCGGTATCCAGGAAGTGACGTCACGCTGACGTCACCTGCACCGGATCATCAAACGAATTGCAATAAAATGACGAGTTTCCTTATAAGGAAATTCCACACGAGGCCATTTTAGCATGCGCAATAGTTGTCAACAACATGTGGTTGGGTTTTTTTTTTTTCTGTGCTGTATTTCTATTTATATATTTAATTTTCGTGCACAAGGCAATCGACGCACAGGACGAGGCCATTCAGCCCATCGTGTCTGCGCAAACACCACACCAACCCATCCACACAAGATCCAAGGAAGAAAATGCAAATTTTTTAAAATGATTTTTGTTAAAATTTAAAGTTTTTGCATTTTTTTTTTATTCTTCCCCTCAGGGGAAGGGGCATGGGCTTGGGTTAAAAACACAAAACATCAACCACACAACACCTCTAAACAAGACCTCCACCAACAGCAACTCCGTACACAATGACCCATCAATACTCAAACTACCGAAAAGTCCTACCAACATCCCCATACCCCTCTATCTCCATAACTCACAGGTACCTATCTCATTCTAATTTAAACTTATCAGCTGTTTCTGTTTCTGCCTGTTTACCTCCCGTATCTATTACCACCCCCAGATCTTTCTCCTGTGTGACACGCTCCAAAATTAGTCCTTACATCATGTAGTCTCTATTTTCATTGTTCTTTCCCATCCCCAACACCTTACACTTGCTCAGGTTAAATTACATCTGCCAATCTTTCGCCCAATCCATACAAGTGTCAATACTTTCCTGAATCTGATCACCACCACCCTCCACTATCCACCTTACTTCCAAGCTTTGTGTCATTTGCAAATTTGGAAACCCTACTCTTCAGCCCATTATCCAAATAATTGATGTAAATAATGAATAGTAATGGTCTGAGTACTGATCCCTGAGGTACCCTGCTACTTACATCCTCCCAGCGAGACATCCTCCCACTCACAGCCACTCTTTGATTCCCAACACTAAGCCAGTTTACAATCCAATTAGCTACCTGACCAGCCACTCCACAAGCCCTCACTCGAGCTAACAACCTCCGATGTGGTACCTTATCAAATACCTTCTTAAAGTCTAGATATACTATGTCCCCTGCCTTTCCATCATCCACCCAATCAGACACTGATTCCTAGAACTCTAAAAGATTTGTTAAACAGGAACTACCTTTGGTGAACCCATGCTGACTCCCTTTAATTAGTTTGTATTTGTTTAAATGGTTCCTCATCTAGTCCCTAATTAATGTCTCCAACACCTTCCCCACAACTGAAATCAAACTAACAGGTCTATGGTTTCCCAATTCTTCTCTGGATCCTTTATTAAATAACGTTGTTACATTCACTACTCTCCAATCCTCCGGTACCTGTCCTGACTCCAGGGAACTATTGAAAATATCCGTTCACATCTCGCTTACCTGCTCAGACACCTCCATCAAGACTCTCAGGTGCATGTTATCTGGACCCGGAGCCTTATCTACTCTTAGATCACCGAGCTGTTCCTTTACTTCCTCCACTCCAACCTGGATCCTCTGTAAAAGCCCTTCCTCACCTCCTCGATAGATACTCTCAGCTATTGGCAATTCTCCAGACTGTTCTTGTGTAAAGGTTGAAGTAAAATACCTGTTTAATAAGCCTGCTATCTCACTTTTATCACTAACAACTCTCCCAATGCTTTTCCTCAATGGGCCCACACTGGTCCTTATCTGTTCTTTTACCCTGATATACTTAAATAAAGCCTTGCTATGATGTTTAATATTCTTAGCCATGTCCTTCTCATACTCTCTTTTGGCTTGCCGAGTTATTTTCTTAACTTACCTCTGTTTACTCCAATAGTGATATCAATCTAACTCCAGTTCTGTTATTTTAAACCTAATAAATACCTTTTGTTTCCCCTTAATAACGTTCCTTATCTCACTACTCAACCACCCTGACCTCTTTCAGCTTCTCGTTTTACACCTCATTGTAATGTACTTACTCTGCACTCTACACATTTGGTCCTTGAAGGTTTCCCATTTCTCTGATGGTGATTGTCCTGTTGTTGGAGTCACACAGTCTCCATCACTTTCTCCTCATACCCTCAATATTTGCCTTCCTGAAATCTAATAGCCTTACCCTGATATCCTGAACTCTAACCCTCAACAGAATCCTTGCACACACACAATGTTATGGTCACGTGATCCTAAATGCTCCCCGACCTCCAGCTCCTCCACCACATTGGGATCGTAACTTAAAAGGAGGTTGAACACTGCACTCCCCCCCCCCCCCCCCGTGGGCTTTTCTACAAACTGGGTTAAAAAAACAATCTTGGACTAAAACTGGGAAATTCTCATCCGCTCTTCTCTTTCCCTGTTCCTGGACCCAATCTATCCCTGGCAAGTTAAAATCCCCCATAATATTGTTGGAGTTGGAGTTGGAGTTGGAGTTGGAGTTGGAGTTGGAGTTGGAGTTGGAGTTGGAGTTGGAGTTGGAGTTGGAGTTGGAGTTGGAGTTGGAGTTGGAGTTGGAGTTGGAGTTGGAGTTGGTTGTTGGAGTTGGTTGTTGGAGTTGGTTGTTGGAGTTGGTTGTTGGAGTTGGTTGTTGGAGTTGGTTGTTGGAGTTAGTTGTTGTTTTTCGGTCTCCCATCCTGAGGGACGATTTCGAGACAGTCATCGTTCAAGCTCAAGGACTCCGTGTTGACAGTCAACATTCCGTAAGAAAGTCCTCTTTACAACCACACACACAACAGTTTGATTTAAATTTTATTTCAATGTAATTTCATTGATTCATTCATCGAGTTCATTAAAAAAAATAAAATTAAATAACAAGAAGGAAATACTGCAATTCCGTTCCGACATTTCTCCTCTGGAACAGCAAACCGGTAAAACGTGAGGAATCTCCCGACGTATCCGAGGCGGCCTCGCTGAGTGCAGAGCGCACACCGGAAGCGCACACCTTGGTCTTGGGGGCTCGTATCCTCGTTTAATGTTCACCGTTCACCAAGGAAGCAGCACGTACCAACCGACCGGCACAGACAGGGAACCGAGTTAAGAAAAAGCTGCTGAAGCCGTGCCAAGCCAGGAAAGATATCAGTTTCCGGGTTTACGTGAAGACGGTAATTTAGGCGGTGTATCGATTTTAATCCGTTGTTTGGACGGCCGTCTGCTTGCTCAGGTGTTTTTTTTTTTTGACTCGGAAATATTTTTGGCTGTTCTCAGGTAACGAGGTACGTGGGCACGTTCCCTTTTTGTTTGTGATGTTCTTTGTTTTTGTGGTTTTTTTTTGTTGGACGGAGGGTGAATCATGTGAATCAATGAATCGGGGTTTGATCGTTTCGTGTGTCGGTCCATTCGTCCTTGGCGAGTCGTCGTCGTCGTCGTCACCATCTTTCTGAGGGACAAAAGGTCGCGTCGTGTGGTTTGTGTGAGAGTTACGGGGAACAAAAGCTTTCCTTCTCTCCGATGTTTCTTTAAATCGCTTTGAAATATCACGAGTTGTATTGAGTTCTAAAAATCTTCACAATCGCGCGGCTCTTCTCCCCTTGAATGGTTTCGGTGTCGTGAGACGTGTTTGGGTCGATTTTCACCATTCCGTGCGTCATCTGATGAACCATTATCATGTCGCCTCTTCTTCTTCCTTTCTTTTTCTTCTTCTTCTTCTTCTTCCTCTTCTTCTTTTCTTTCCTCTTCTTCTTCTTCTCGACAGTGAGTGCATGATGAGGATTTTTAACCTTTGTTTTGTTGACGTCGGAGATCATTGACATTGTGCACGAGTTTCGTTGCACTCCTCCGGACCTTCAGTGATCTCTCTCTCTCTCTCTCTCTCTCTCTCTCTTTGAAGCGGAAGTGCCGCAGGATGTTTTGCCATATTCTCCAGAAATGTTTCCCTCTGGTGTGTAAACCTAAACGATACTGGATCGATTGCAGGTGCAGACAGAAAATTCACGTAAATTACCGATACAGATACCGCATGAGTCCGTCATCTGCACTCCTTATAAGATCCAGGTACCGCAGGAATCCATGATCGACACTCCTTGTCCAATACAGGTACCCCAGGAGTCTGATCGACACTCCTTGTACGATACAGGTACCGCAAGAGTCCATGATCGATGCACCTTGTACGATACAGGTGCCCTAGGAGTGTGATCGACACTCCTTGTACGATACAGACACTGCAAGAGTCCATGATCGATGCACCTTGTACGATACAGGTACCCTAGGAGTGTGATCGACACTCCTTGTACGATACAGACACCGCAAGAGTCCATGATCGATGCACCTTGTACAATACAGGTACCCTAGGAGTCCGTGGTCGACACTCCTTGTCCAATACAGGTACCCCAGGAGTCCGTGATCGACACTCCTTGTACGATACAAGTACCCCAGGAGTCTGTGATCGATGCTCCTTGTATGATACAGGTACAGCATGAGTCCGTGATCGACACTCCTTGTACGATACAGGTACCCTAGGAGTCTGTGATCGACACTCCTTGTACGATACAGGTACCCTAGGAGTCTGTGATCGACACTCCTTGTACGATACAGGTACCCCAGGAGTCTGTGATCGATGCTCCTTGTATGATACAGGTACAGCATGAGTCCGTGATCGACACTCCTTGTACGATACAGGTACCCTAGGAGTCTGTGATCGACACTCCTTGTATGATACAGGTACCCCAGGAGTCTGTGATCGATGCTCCTTGTACGATACAGGTACCCCAGGAGTCTGTGATCGACACTCCTTGTACGATACAGGTACAGCATGAGTCCGTGATCGACACTCCTTGTCCAATACAGGTACCCTAGGAGTCTGTGATCGACACTCCTTGTATGATACAGGTACCCCAGGAGTCTGTGATCGACACTCCTTGTACGATACAGGTACAGCATGAGTCCGTGATCGACACTCCTTGTCCAATACAGGTACCCTAGGAGTCTGTGATCGACACTCCTTGTACGATACAGGTACCCCAGGAGTCTGTGATCGATGCTCCTTGTACGATACAGGTACAGCATGAGTCTGTGATCGATGCTCCTTGTACGATACAGGTACAGCATGAGTCTGTGATCGATGCTCCTTGTATGATACAGGTACCCTAGGAGTCTGTGATCGATGCTCCTTGTCCAATACAGGTACCCTAGGAGTCTGTGATCAACACTCCTTGTACGATACAGGTACAGCATGAGTCCGTGATCGACACTCCTTGTCCAATACAGGTACCCCAGGAGTCTGTGATTGATGCTCCTTGTAAGATACAGGTACCCCAGGAGTCTGTGATTGACACTCCTTGTAAGATACAGGTACCCCAGGAGTCTGTGATTGACACTCCTTGTAAGATACAGGTACCCCAGGAGTCTGTGATTGACACTCCTTGTAAGATACAGGTACCCCAGGAGTCTGTGATTGACACTCCTTGTAAGATACAGGTACCCCAGGAGTCTGTGATTGACGCTCCTTGTAAGATACAGGTACCCCAGGAGTCTGTGATTGACGCTCCTTGTAAGATACAGGTACCCCAGGAGTCTGTGATTGACACTCCTTGTATGATACAGGTACCCCAGGAGTCTGTGATTGACACTCCTTGTATGATACAGGTACCCCAGGAGTCTGTGATTGACACTCCTTGTAAGATACAGGTACCCATACCCATTATGGGTGGAGCCACACCCAAAAAAACGTGTTTTTGGGGGCAGCCTATTTCAATTTGCATCTTCTCCTCGGGGGTTTGTCGAATCTGATGGGTTTCGGTATTTGGTTAGCCCAATGGCACCTGCATAGCCCCACGGAGCTCGATTTTATTTTTTCATTTTCGTCCCAAGGTCAAGGTCACAAACTTCGAAAATTGCGAATTTTGACATAAAAAATTATCTTCTCCGAGGGGGTTTGTCGAATCTGACAGTGGTTTCGGTATTTGGTTAGCCCAATGGTAACTGCATAGCTCCATAGTGCTCGATGTATTTTTCATTTTCGTCCCAAGGTCAAGGCCACAAGGTCACGAACTTAGAAAATTGCGAATTTTATTTTTAGGGGGTAGCCGATTTCAATTTGCATCTTCTCCTTGGGATCTCACGAACTTGTGGGAATCGAACCGGGTTTTCAACCTTCTTCGACGAACTAACTCCAATAAGCTATAGCACGTATCCTGTTTCCTTCTTTTAATGTCCACAACATTGTTTTGGGACCTTTTAAAAGTTATGCAAAGGTCAAATTTTTAAAGTTGTTGAACGAAACCAGGTTTTCGACATTTTGCAGCAAATAACCCGTCACTCGTACCACATCATGTTGATCATTTTTATAACTTGGTCAAAAATTATCACATCGTCTCATCCTTGACTTCTGAAACAATGTACATTGTCAAATACCGCTCGTGAACCATCGTCTTCAGACTTGTTATTATTATTGTACTTTAACATGACACTGCCTCCTCCCCACGTTATTTCTTCTGCTTCTTCCCCTCTCCTGAATCACCTTTTTTTTTTAGTCCCATCATCCTCCCTTCTCTTCCTTTTCTGAATTTAACTCCCTCTGCGTACCTAATAAATGGATGGGGACAAACTGTTGACCCTTTACTGGTGTTCCCTCATTTACAAACATTGCCATTGTGATTCATTCTTCCACTCACCGCAGAAATATATCTCGATCCTCCAGAGCACATGCTGAGGGGTCTTGCTGAGTCCCGGTGATGGAGCAAGCCGAGGACCTGTTAGCCGGACTTCCTGTTCCTCAGAGTTTGGATCGCACGGCTCGTGCCATGAGGGCTTTCACCAAGTGGCACAGCCTTCGGGGCACCAGGGTTGCTCTGGTTACGTCGGGAGGGACTCGGGTGAGACTTGGGAAGAGGGTTCAGGGGTCGGGCTGACGCGTTGGCCGAGAGACGAGCACACTTGCCACCAAGCTGTCTCGCCTGTGTTTGAATCCCAACCAACTATAAACTGTTGTCCCGGTGTTTTACAGCAGGGTGTTTCATCAATGCGTGTGTCGTCCCTCAGATGGACTTTAAACGGGTGTCCTGTTTGCCAGCATTAGTTGATGGACGTTAAAAATCTCACGGTGTCCTTCACAAAGTGTAGGCAAGCTATCGCCGGCACTTTGGTCAAATTCCAAATTCCTGCCCGAACCTGCAGGTGGCACTGCAATCCGTGGCACAGCCGCACCCTCAGCCAACGATGCTACCCCGCAGCCTCGTGCTGCATACAAACGAAGGAGAAGGGTCCATGGGTGAGTGATTGTAAAGGGAGTGGTGATGCTTCCAGGATTTGGACTGTTGCCAAAGAAACTCCTTTGGCAGAGCGAACGCTCTGAGTAGTGTGGGGTATATGAATGAAAAATGAATAATTTGAACCTGGCCTCCTCATGTCCTCATGTCCTCATGATTCAGATGAAAATGCTGCACCACACCAAATCATTCATACGTCGTTCCATCTCGGATACATGATCATTCATACATCGTTCCGCCTCACATGCATCATCGTTCAGACATCATTCTTCATGATATTACACACGATTACTCCATATCATTTGTCCATATCATACTATCATTTGTATGTACCGATGATCAGTTGTTCATTCTCAGACACCCCTTGAAGCATGCTCGGTGCGATTCCTGGATAATTTCAGCAGCGGCTTGAGAGGTGCAGCTTCCACCGAGAAGTTTCTCTCATTTGGTTATGCCGTCATCTTCCTTCATCGACTCGACTCTCTGGCTCCCTTCTCTCGGCACTTCGCTGGGTGAGCCGCCGGCGATTCAATCGGAGATTGCGGAGCAATGTATGTGGTAAAGAGCCAAACGGGAAATTCCTCAGGGAAAGAAATTGACGAGTCGAGGGTGCAGGACGTGAGTTTGATTGGGATGGAGTCTATCGACAAGAGTGAGGACATGGCATTTGATAAGTAAACCACAGGCGGTTGGTTTTAGTAACCTGGAAGTAAGGTGATGGAGTTTTCTGAATTATTGATAAATATAACCACTTATTTTCTCCGCAGGCTCGATCTCCTTGATTATGTGGAGTTTGATGAAGGAGGAGAAAAGCAGCAAGGCAATGTGAAGAAGAAACTGTCTGTTGGAGCAGGACGTTTGGGATTGGGAAGTGAAGAAGATGGAATGGATTACATATTCACTGAAGAGCTCCGTGAATGGGCAGCTGCGGAGGAAATAGAAAAGAAGACGGCAATTTGCCAGGAACTCGAGGTAACGGAGATCGGGACGGCGATGACGATCCGAGCCGAGCGGCTGCCCAGACTCGAGTGGGTTCTCCGTAAACGACGCGAGGCTCATGATCGGCGCTCGTTGTTGTGCGTTCCGTTCTGTACGGTGTATGAGTATCTACATCTCCTGCGTGCAGCTTCACTCGCACTGGAACCGTTAGGTGAGAAAGGTGTTTAGTTGTAAGAGGATGATCCCCAAAAAATTCCTTCCTTTCATCACTCAAAAACATCTCTTCATTCCACCATCCCCCCATCCCCTCCCCACTCAGATCATGCACCTTCCTCGAGAAACCCACACTTGATTATTTTTCCAAATTCTAAACTAACTGTTCCATTCTCTTCCCTCATCCTTCTATTCCTGTGTGGAATTGACTTCCTGTATCTGCTGTCCTGTGCCCCTTCCTCTAATCTTTCAAGGGTGCTGTTCTTGTTACCGCATGCCACGTTATCCCATATCTACCCCTGTTCTTATTGACTCCATCCCCACCCTTTCCTTTTTTCCACTAATGTGTGTTGGCGTCGTTCTACATTTTAATTATTTCTATATATTTCCTAATAACACCAATTAACTGTGATGAAACCACGAACCCATGTGCAACACCAACAAACGTTGGTGCCTCCCACTCTTCCACCTTGTTTCAGCAAACATAGTTAATAAGGTTTCTCAATTGTAGCTGGGAAATGATCGTGTGTGTGTGTGTGTGTGTGTGTGTGTGTGTGTGTGTGTGTGTGTGTGTGTGTGTGTGTGTGTGTGTGTGTGTGTGTGTGTGAATGGAGGGGGGCAGGGGAGGGAGGGGTGACAAATCGTGGACCAAGGTGTGAAGTTTTGTTCCCGAAGATCTCTTCAGGATCGTCACCGAGCCCCGGACAGCTTCCAACTGCAGTGTGTTTGTAGTAATATTCCCTGGGATGGTTTTTAAGATATTTAAGGTTCTTCTTCATCATTCCCGTTGCTCCAATGATCACTGGCACAATTTTGGGGTTCTTCAACTTCCAGGATGTTTTCACTTCAATTTTGTGTTCTTGGTATAACATCATTTTCTTTTATTTCTGCATTGTTTAGGCCAAAATCACAAGGTACTGAAACCTCAATCAACAATGCGTTTATTTTATTTTATACCTGAGTACTAAATCCGATCGCAATGCTTTGCTTTCTACGTTCACGCACGATGGGATCATCAGGTCCGATGTGAGCGTTACTTCGTTGTTCTTAAAGAGCAGGTTGCGGGTCACCAAACATGTTCTGAAAATTTATCAATATGATTATATGTGCATGAAATAGTTCGATGCAAACTATTGTGGCTGCCTAACTATTGGGAAAATTAATGAAATTTAACTCTGAAGTTGTTATTTCTCAAGTCTGTTGGAAAAAAAAACAGCCACGCGCTATATATGGATGTTGACGTCACGTTCTCCAAAACAAAGCGGACGCTCACTCGCTCATTGAAGAAGTGTCCACTTCAGCGGGCCGTTCTTTCGCTTTTTTGAGCTTGCAACTGTCTATATTATCCTTTTTTTATTTTGAATTATTGTAGAACAAAGTTATTTGGATATTTGTACATCATGCCTCGTACGTGTGTAGTCATGTTTTGCAAAAATGGCTGGAAAACGGGTAATCGCTCCCACTGATTCCTGAAGCAAACAAACATTCGCCGGCACCGGATAAGATTTGTACAAACAAAACGGGCGAATTTTCTCCCAAAGAAAACGGGTAAAGAGGATCCTTTGGATAGACTTGTCATTTGTGGTGACCATTTCACAGCCGAAGAATACGAAGGCATAAACACATCTGATCACTACTCTGTGAATATGAGTTGTTGGTTGACAAGTTCTCCAGATAATGCTCTGACATAGAATCGATTGTTGAGTTTAAGTGAGAAAAACACTTATATAAACTTTCTGAAAAACACAAGCATGAAAAAAATTCTCAACAAACCGACTTATTGTTGATGAAATTACTTTTTTTTAACAGCATCAGCAAATTGGGCTATTTCATTTCAATTGTAAAAAAATTCATCAAATTTCCACTTTTTTTTTTTTCTTCTAAATTTGGTAGAATATCTCGGCAGGTACATTATCAGGATGCATTTGGTAGCTAAACATGTTTTGGTATTTATATGCCATAACAGTCTCTTGAAATTTGGGGTTTGTTCTAACTGTTCACTTTCGCTGGGGTCAAGCTCAGCTGTCAGGAAGACTTCAACGCCAAGGCTACAGTGTATATTATATTTGGGTCCATTATTGATTCATTCTATTTCTGACTCTTGAGTGACGAGAGGGTTAAAAATTATTATATGAAGTCACAGACGAATCAAACTTCACATTATTTTATGCATCGAACAAGAAAATGAAAATATACAAACCAAATCTGTCTGGTGGAGTTTGTCGGTGTGAACTGCCGGACAGTCAGTCCTGCTACTTGTACACTAAATAGGACGTTTTCTGGCACTTGCAAGTGGCTCAAATTTATATGGCTCAGGGCCAGAAACTCCAGAGTATAAATTCCCATCGTCCTCCGACTCGTCCTCGGCAATATCGGAATCAAAACACTCAATTTCATCGCCGCTGAAATCGCTCTCCGATTCGCATCTCGCCATTGTTCACACGCTGTTTCCGAATGTTCACGAAGTTTTCGGAGAACGTGACATCATAGCATCTTCGGTAAATTCCGGTCTGTTTTTCGATTACCGACAAAAGTTTTGACTTGAAAGTTAATTTTAGCACATTTTGAGTTTCAAATGTAAGAAAATAATTGCCCAGCGATTATTAATGTGATTACAACGTTCAAATCACGCGAAGTAATCAGCGACCCAAAACCTGCTTTTTAATTATTGCGTATGGTTCGTGTTTCCATGAGTTTCCTGAAATTGGTATATTGAAATTTCCGCAGATGTGCAGGTGGATTACTTTACATACCTTGTTGTGCCTTTGTGTGTACAATTGTTCTGACATGAGTTTTTTTTATATCCCAATGGGAAGCAACTCATGATTTCAGTTTCTACCTTACAGAACCTGCACTTCTCCGATTGTCTCAGTCCTGCCGTGTTCTTAAAGCCATTCGTGTGGTGTCCTGTTCTTGGGCATTTATAATGATTTGCTTTGCATCCGAGTTTAGCTGACCTCTTCTTAGCCATTCCAATGAGCCTTCTTTGGCAATGCCCAATCTGTCCAACTCTGGATTTACTTTTTTTTTTTGTACATTCCTGCTCTTTTGTCATTCTCCCATTTGTCAGTGTATATCTGTTGATATTTCACTTTATATTTTTATTTTTGTCTTTTTTGCAATCATTGGGGCTGTGTTCGTTGTTTTGGTTTGAATGATGTCTTCCATTCGCACCTGTCTTTGAAATTTTTTTTGCTACGTAGGTTAGGGATACCTTCTCTGGCTTGCCGTCTTCGTGTTTGTATACAAATTGGATTCGGTAGTCTGTTGAACCTTTCAAGTATTCAGCCAGTCTGTTAGTTGTCATTCTGTGCACGTGGTTGAGTTCCATCAGGCCACGACCTCCTCCTCCTCTCGGCAGGTACATTATCGGGATGCATTGATTTGTGTAGAACATTTTGTGAATGGTGAGTTTCCTTGTTTTGATATCTCGTTTTTTTTTCATTTCCGCTTGTGGCGAAAATGTTCTACTTGTTATTCCGTAGCTGTATTGGAATATTGGTACTGCGACTTGGTTGACGGCTTCAATTTTGTTTCTCGGGTTGAGATGTTTTTCAGGATCGGCCTCATTCGACGCAAGTATTCTTTGGCAATTGTTTTTCACATTTGTTTGTGACAAATTTGGTGGCCCTCTTTTAATCCAATGTATTTGTATGACGTTTCATTGTCTAGTTCCTGTATTGTTGTATCGAGGTCGACAAATGTGCACTTCACACACTTCTCCAGCACAAATTCCATTTGAATGTTGTCAGAGTACCGTTTCACCAATTTCAGTTTTTCAACCAATTTTTCATCATTTGGTGCAAAAACAGTTTTAGATCATCCTTGTACAGTGGATGTGTCACCTCCCCCATCTCATTGGACGTTAAGGTGTATTCAAGTCCTTGCTCATTAATGAGGTTGTTCAGTGGGTCCAGAGCCAGGCAAACCAGGAGGGGTGAAAGGCTGTCACCCTGGAAGATCCCATGATATATCTTCACTCCTGGTATTTCAATCTTTCCTTCTGCGTGTTGCAGTATAAATGTGGTGTTTCATCGCTCCATTGTTTTCTCAATCGGTTTGAATATTTGGGGGTTGATCTTGTACACTTACATGAATTGTATCGTCCATGAATGTGGAAGACTCTCAAAAGCTTTTATGTAGTCTCTCCAAGCTGTGGACAATTTGGTTCTTCTGATTTTACAGTTTGAGTATGGCCTGAGTTAAGTAGTAGGTGGTCTATTGTTCCATTGCATCTTCTTTTACATCCCTTATGTTCTGCTTCTCGACCTCTTCCTTGTGTTAGGTGATGGTACAATTTCTGTAATGATTCCCATCGAAGTTTGTACATTGTTGGCCGACAGGTTATTGGTCTATTCTTGTTAGGTAATTGGGTTTCCTCTGATTTTTGGGATGACGAAGGTGTTACCCTCTGTGTGCTATTCATCCATTACCTCCTCCCCTCGGATAAGTTCGTTGAATGCTCAAGTGTTGTGAATGTGGAGAGCATGTAGTTGCTTTAGCAAGAGATTTGGAACTCCATCTGGGCTTTTGAAGTTTGGAATTTTTGAGTTTTTTTTTTTTCCTTCATCTGTTTCGCTGTTGTTTTTTGTTTTCCAATTTTTGGATCCAATCCACCTCCTCATGTTATTTTGGGTCTTCATCGATTCCTTTCCAAAAGTCATCAAGTCTCTCCTTTTTGAGGGGACCTGTTACATCTTGGTTGCGTTTCCTTAGTTCATCGTAGGATCTCTTTGGGTTGTTTTCTCCCTTTGTTAGCTTTGTCATAGTGTTTTTTAAACTTCCTTGCTATCATTTCTATTTTGAGATTGTTTTCAGCAACCTTTGCCTCCAGGTCTTTGTCCTCGGCATATATATATATATATATATATATATATATATATATATATATATATATATATATATATATATATATATATATATATATATATATATATATATATATATATATATATATATATATGATTGTCTTTCATTTTGGGTTTATATTTCCATGTATAAACTGCTGCATTTGTCCTGTTTCCTTTCTCAGTTGTTAACCTCCTTCACCTTCGGTGGCAGAGGTGGTCTTACCCCTTTCTGTCTGTTTGTTTGTGTTCAGGATATCTCAAAAAGTTGTGGAGGGATCCAGATGAAAAACTTGGTGGACAGGTTGGATGTGTGACAAGGACGAACTGATTCGATTTTGGTGAAGATCCAGATCTGATAATTTTTGAAGTGATGCTTCACTATTGAGAGATACAGTCGTGGCCAAAAATATTGGCACCTTGCACTTTTTTCAAATAGTGCACCATTTCTTCCAGATAATTGTTGAAATTAAAAAGTCTTTTGGTATTTACGTATGTATTTCTTCGACTTGCAGTGGAACAAAACAAAAAAAAGCTGAAAAATTACTAAATCTTAGCTTATTCCACACAGAAACCTCAGACAGAGCATGGGGGTGGGAGAGGGGGCAAGGCCAGAGAGGAGATGGTAGAAGACAGAAAGACCACTGAGCTGCCTGCAGTGAGACAGTGAGAGACCTGAAGACTCAGCCTCGTCGTGGGAGATGCCAATGATCCTAAATGCTTTGGTTTCCACAGCATGAAGCTGAGAAAGGTGAGAGGCAGGAGCATCAGCTCAGAGGGGATGGCAGTGCTGCAGACAAAAGCTTTGTATGTGGTCAGGAGCTCAGGTGGGCCAAGGAAAAACTTTGCACGACGGAGGATTTCCAGTCGGCGACTGGCTCTGGAGGCTAGGTCAGAATGTGGCTTTCCCAGGAAAGATCATGGCAGATAGCGAGACCCAGAAGCTTGAATGAAAGGAGTTATTCCAGAGTATTGTTGAGAAAGGACCGTCTGGAACCCCCCTCCCCATCTACTTTCAGAGAGAGACATGGTGAGAGAGTGATATTTGTCAGGATTGAAAGACGTGTTCCACGTGTTGGACCAGCTTGTGATTTGGCCAGCAATGACCTTTTATAAGTTGTTCAAAATAATTAATTTCAAGCAGGTGATTCTCCTTTACTTTGGAAATGAACTCACCTGTGGTGACTTGCAGGTGCCTGCAATATGAAAACCACTTTCAGCCAGTTTGAATGGAGAAAAGGAGTCATTGTGCTATTTTGTATCACTGTGTGTACCACAATGAGCATGGAGAGAAGAAAGAAAACCAGAGAATTGTCTCAGGAGGTCAGACACAAGATTGTAGCCAGGCAAGGACAATCTAAAGGCTACAAGTCCATCTCCAGAGACCTTGATGTTCCTGTGTCCACCATACGCAATGTTATCAGGAAGTTTAAGGCCCATGGCACTGGAGCCAACCTCCCTGGACGACGGACGTGGCCACAAGAGAAAACTTGATCGAAGATGCAGTGAAGGATTCTTCGAATGGTGGAGAAAGCACCTCGATCAACTGCCAAACATATTCAAGTTGACCTTCAGACACAAGGTATGACAGTTTCAACTCGCACCATCCGTCGTCAACTCAATGAAAGGGGGTTCTATGGTGGGAGGCCCAGGAGGACCCCATTGCTGAGATAGACATGAGAAAGCCTGACTGGAGTTTGCCAAAACACACCTGAACAAGTCCAAATCCTTCTGGGAGAATGTCCTGTGGACAGATGAAACCAAATTAGAGCTTTTTGGTGAAGCACATCGTAATTATCGATGTTTACAAAAAACAAAATGAAGCCTTCAAGGAAAAGAACACCTTCCCTACAGTCAAACATGGAGGACATTCAGTGATGTTTTGGGGTTGCTGTGCTGCCTCTGGCACTGGGTACCTTGAACTTGAACCTGGGTAATGTTAATGGGTTGGGTCTGTACCCACTCCTTATCCCTCCATCACTTCTTGTCCCGCCGGTGGGTCTCCGATGGCACACTCTGTCAACCCCCCCCCCCCTCTCCCCAACCAACTCCTCGATTTCCATTCTCTTCAACTCTTTAACCGCTTGCTCTCTGGTTTTGTCTGCTATCTCTTTTATTATCTTATTTTATTTTTTTCCCAGTGACCTTTGTCATCAATCCTGGAAAATTTATACACTGGGGCAGTCTCTAATATAGTCCTTAGTTTGGTTTCCCCAGCTGCTCCATGAATTGGTGTGTGTGTGTCTTGCTACTCATCCAGTTCTGGGCCGATTGCATTCAGATTTGCTGCATAGAGTCAGCATGACCCCAGTTAGTGTATTTCTCTTTGCCGGGGTGTATAAGTTTTTTTTCCATGTGAATGTGTATCGTCACTGGGCCGCTCCAGGTAGGAATTACAAGTCCCACCCTTTACAGTACAGTTTTCCAGTGCAGTGAGGAGTTTTGAATTGCATGTCTGAATAAGGATAACAACATGAATAAGAGATGTGTAGAACAAGTGTTGTAGAATATTATGTGGATGAAAAATGAAAGGCAGTTTTGCTGTTGGTTCGGCTAGTTTAAGGTTGAAAGGATAAGTAAGGAAAAATGATTCACAATTTATATCTCATCTCACCAGCCTGTATTCGACCAAATTGCAGGTCCATCCGCCATTCTGTTTCTTGCTGCGGCAGTTTCAGACTTCCACCAGCTGCCAGACACGATGCCCCAACACAAGATCCATTCGTTGGGAAAACCGCTCGAGGTGCGTTGGTGGTGGTGAGCTCAAAGTGTAAACCTCAACATTCCGTACCGATCGTGGTAATACACATTATGTGGATTGGAGATTACACAAATGCATAGACTTGGAGATCAACACGTTTCCCCCTACCCCCTGTCATTCATCATCTCCCTCTACCCCTCCTACCCCTCCTACCCCACCACAGTTGATCCTCTCTCCCATCCCAAAGCTTTTATCACGACTGGCATCCGCCTGGGTCCCTACCGCTTTCATCGTCGCCTTCAAGTTGGAGTCTAAGCCCGAGCAACTGGAGATCCAGGCTGCTGCTGGCCTCGCTCGTCTGGCACCTTCGCTTCGGCGCCCAGTCGCAGTAGTGGCAAACTTGTTGACCGAGAGGAGGAAACGATTGCTAGTTTTGGTTAGTAGAGGAGGGGACCAGAAATCCAAGAAATGGGTAGAATGCAGCAATGAAGGGAAGGACTCTGAAGGACAATGCATTGTGCAGGAGACGGAGGTGGGACGGCAGAAGTCCACACGGGAGGAAGGGGTAAACGTTGGACCGTTTGAGCGAGTGTGGTTGGAGTTAAGTGAGAACGAGAAGAAAGCAAGTTTGGAGATCGAAGATAAACTCGTGGAATTTCTCATCAACATTCACAACACAATGCAATGATGGGCACGAAAGAGATCTATCTACATGGGACGAGGTGACTTTGTACGAAACCTGTACTTCCCGTCACTAAAAGGGACCAAGGTGAACGTGGAGGTAAAAAGGAAGAATAAAAGTCCATATTAACAATCACGGATTTTATTGTTGCTGCCTATTTAAACATCTGCAAACACTTCCACCCTGTGGCATGGTCTATTTGAAGAAGAGCACAATTTATTCCAAACTACTCGCTCTACTGGCTGGCCATTGCTGAGAGACGGGCAACGGCGAATTCTAATCGGACAAAGCAGCCATGTTCAAACCTGTAGAACATACTGACTTATCGATATCCGTTCCAGATACCTTTACCTATCCCGTCACACGAGGGTTTGAGGTTTTACATGTTCACCGTTAAAACGCTCACCCTCATTGTTGCACGATCAGAAATAACTTAATGACATTAGTGATCAACTGAAACCCAATTTGAACATTGTCAGATAATACAAAAAAAAAAAAAACCAGGAATGGGAGTACGTTACAATGTGACATAATTACGGTTGTGTGAAGTGACGTCAGACTGCATTTGATTGGCTGGTTCGAAACCAATGTAAACGGTGTAAATGCCAAAGAACTGGCCTTTTAAAAAAATGGGTTGTTCTGCAAAACAAATGCATCCAATCAATACTGGCCCTGGCATCGAGAAAGTCACAGCAGCTGAGACTCGTTGAGTGTCCACCAAAGTGGTTGCATTTTCCTTAAATCTTGAATCTGGGTTACGGCCCAAGCGTCTAATTGTGCATCGTACGCGGATAGACACCAAGCCGAGTGTTCGGGTGCTGTTCGAATGAACGGGACAGTTAAGCGATCCGGCGCAAGTACAGGGAATTGAGCTGTTCCAGAAATATGAAGGTAAGGACCGTATGGGGACCGAGGCGTGCGTAGTAAGGAGTGAATCCCTTCCAGAGCGAAAATATACCCTCCAACCGTATCACCCGCACCAGCACGTCCTGAAGGAAAATGGGAACAGAAAATTTGAAAAAATACAGGTATGGAGTAAAAGAGCAGGTAGAAAAAGGAAAAGTGCAAAAGGTAGACCAGGAGGTTGAAAAGAAGAAGAAAAAAAATTCCATGACATAATGATGCAAGAGCGAGGAAACGTACCGGCGATGGGGGTAATGGGGCAACAAGCGGATGAACGAATGAACAGGAAGAGAGAAGGGGTGGGAAACGGGAACAGACCCCAGAGGTGCACAAGGCCCTGGATATGGACCAACAAAGCACATTGCGAAGGCACTCGAGACGCACAATTACGTCAACAAAACAACAATAAACAACTGGAACAACAATCTCCATCTCGGGAAGATATCCTCTCAAGGTAGAGAAAAGATGGCGCACGAGTACGGCAAGTACGCGCCGATGCAAGAAGGCGAAGACGTTAAACGAGAGGTTTACAATCAGAGGTAAGAGCATTTGACTTACCATGCCGTTTTTATACTCTGGCTTTCCATCAATGATCTTCATGTTTTGAACCCTGCGGCAGAACGTCACCATGGAGGGCGAATCGATAACCAGAAACCATTTGAGTTTGACACAAGAGCAACGAGGAAACTAGTGGGAATGAACGGCGTACCTGGTCTTTGCGATGTCGACGGGCATGGAAGCGGCCGTTGTGACGAGGCCACTCAACATGCTGGCACAGAAATGGCAGCCGATGTTATCTGAGAAATAACCTGGAGGGAAAGGTCAAACACGATGTATGATCAGTTCGGTGGAGGACGTCGGCTTTCCAAGGCCATTCGTTTGCTTCGTTGAAGCCCTCTGCAATGCTCCTCGTTCGTCTGCAACGTCCCCTGAATCCCTCACCCCCTCTTGTTCAGTGTTTTTTTTATTTTTTATTTTCCTCATGATCACAATACCTGTTGAGAGTAGGGATTGTTTTGCTTGAGAATAGGAAGCAAGCTGTGCCGCATTAACCACCACTGCTCGATTGATAGTCGGAATACAACCCTGGAGGAGATAAAAGGGATGGGGGTTTAGAAAGGACAAGTAAAGATTTGTGAAAGGAAGGTAGAAGAGGTAAGCATAACAGAGACATGTTCATCAATAAGGAAGCTTAATGACCCTCCATAGTGTCAGTAGTCCTTCTTCACGAGTGATGCGAATGAGTGCGTTGAAGACGCTCGTGTATCCGCGACGCTCATTCACGGGAAGCCTGTAAACAAATGATATGCAATCACGACTCGCCCACAGGCCACGTTCGGGTTCACTTACTCGGCGAAAGGCGAAACCTCACCGGCCATCGGACGTCATGCGAATGAGGGCCACCTCTGCCGGCGTCCCCACAAAAGCACCGACAGCACCGGCCACCATGCCAAGGGTGGCTTTGACTAGAAAGGGAGGCGGTGGTGATCCCGGCCCACCGCTGGCACGTTCCATCAGCGTCGTGTAAGTCCCGAGACGAGTCGTCGTGTACGTTGCTTGGCGGAGCAGGCCCGCAGAGAGTCTAGCAGACATGATGAATTCAAATTGGCAAGCACAAACATTAGAAAGAGTTCCAAAATGAAAGCACCGAGGAATATTAACAAACTGCAACAAAGCTTTTGGAACAAAGTCCAAATGAAGAAGATTCTACAGACCGTGACAGAGCCTTGTTACACCTTTGAACACTCAACCCACTCATCAACTGCTACCATGTCGTCCATTATACAACATTGTAATTTCTCATGCAGTCTTGTCAAGACAATCAAAGTAACACCACCTGCTCATAAGCCATTTGTAAGACACCAAGTGGTAGCGACGCACCCGTTATACATCCCCAAGAGACCCTCGGCCCGCACAATTGCGCGTATGGCGTGCAGGCTCGTACGGTGCTCCTTGGCCTGTCCTTCCTTTCCACTCAGTTGCATCCGGTTTTTCACAAGATCCAGCGGTTGCACAAACACTGTGGCACCCATTCTGCAGACACAGCCATTTAGCGATGGATTATACAGAAATCATTTCCTTATTGATTCATGTTTTGATGACAAGTACTACTTAATATTTCATTGCATATTACAACTTAAACATTATCAACATTATAGGCCATTTCCTGTGGAACAAAGTCATTTGTGTTGCAAAACAAACCAACAAAAACAACAAGCTAACACTGATGGTGGTGGTTCCCATCAAAGTGAAGATCATTTGGGTTTCTCTTGTGTGATGATATCACCTTTATGTCACTTCTATGATAAACACGAACCATACCATAGATCTCCTCAAATCAGCATGAACAACACCTTGATACCGATCGTCAGATAACCATGAACACTAACACGATACGTCTTCTCTGATCACTAAGTTCCGAAGACATTTTTCCTCCTCCCACGTTTCAACTCCTCACTAACTGTGACCCTCCATTTCCTGCCAAGACCCTTCTTCCCCAAAAAACCCATCTTTACAAATGCTCGTACAGCTCCGTTTTTGAAAACCTTCACAGACCCAGCCATCACAATGTTAACGTCATGAATCGCTCACAATGCAAAAAGAGTTCCCGATCAAGTTTTAGAAGTTTAAAACTTCTCAAGTACAAGGACAGACGATGCCATCCAGTTCTGTGTTGGGTCTGGAAGGTTAACAAGTTTGTGTGCTTGATGTTGTAACTTCAAAATGATAAAAATCCATATCATATCACGGTAGTGGGAAACTTGAGAAACTGTAAATGGAGCTCATGCAGATGATGGGCCACATTAGGAAATCCGCCTTGCTGCCCATCTTCGCACACGTTGATCTTGTGCTTGTTTATCTCGTACAATGCTAGTAAGGGTTTAAAGCTGTCATTTGCCAAATATATATATATATATATATATATATATATATATATATATTCTACTTGTTCTAAAAGCCTTGCTTTTGTATACGATTGAATGATTTTGGATTTGGTTGGATTCCCACTTTCCATACAGATAGCATGGGTGACGATGACCGATAGAGTGGCCATCCAGGAGTCGAGATTTAACTCCATGCTCTTTTCTTTACGGGAATGGGTGAAAGAAAATGTGTAAATCGAGCAAACCCGCTAATTTGGACGAATTGGAAAGTTCTATCCGTAATGTTTTTGCCGATTTTTCCAGAGGAGTTTGTTCGGTGGAAAATGTTGAACGATTCTTTCACGTGCTGAGAACGCAGGAGTTTACGTTGAAATGTGATTTTCACGAATTATAACCGCATTAAATGGCTTTTCAGCAAAAAAAAAAAAATGTTGGTGTTTTATTTAAATTAACATGGTATTTCCATACAGTATTTAAAATAGGAACTTCATCATGGATAAGCCTTTTTGTATGGATGTGTGTATATATATATATATATATATATAGATGTATCTCTAATATAGTGGAATAGAGAGAGAGAGCCACTAATAGAGAGCCACGAGCGAGGGCCTGTCTCAGGTTCCTTTCCAGACTCACCCGGAATCGCAGGTCGTCGTACACGAATAACATTGTGGCGTGGCGGGTCTCTAAATCGACCTCGAACGCCAATAACTCCACCATGTGACTTAGGGTTCTCAGTCTAACAAACCGTTTTCCTAAGGGGCACGTGGCCTGACCGGGGAACGCACCTTCAGTACGTACTTGTTAACCAGATTACCTACTGGATCAGGTGCAGCCGAGCAGAACTGCCAAGTATATATCGGCTGCGAAGCAAATCTTTGGGGAATAACATCCTGGCTAAACTCGGGTGCGGACCATCCTGGACTCATGAAGGAAAATACAGAAATGAGCTGGGAACATGTCTAAACACTTGTTTATTTACAATCAGAATGCGAGGAAAGTTATATGGCACAGTAAATGGGGTTTATTGGAATGTACAGTAGGGAAAGCAAGGAATTTGTGGGGTGTGGCAAAAGGCAAACAATCTCACAAAAGCAGACACAGAGCAGAGTTATCCCGTTATATCTTGTACAGTCTTAACTTATGTTATGACAGGTGCCAACACACACACACACACACACACACACACACACACACACACACACACACACACACACACACACACACACACACACACACACACACACACACACACACACACACACACAAGATAGCCCAGGGAGAAAGAAGCAGGTGAGTGAAAATAAGCTCTCAATACCTGACACGACAGCAGACCAACGCAACCCAGAACGCTTAGAGGGAGGTGGGAGGAATACTGGGTGTCTCGGGTGTGGGAGTGTGAGTTGCGAGCGCAGTACAACGGGGGTGTGGTGTAATGTGAGAGGAAGAAGTGAGGTGTGAGTCAGTTCAATTCGCTCCTTCAGGTTTCTTCCCTTAAAAGAACAGTCAGGCTTCGCCCGCATTAATGCTCTTTTGTGCTTCCATAGTAGATGAGAGAGAAAGAGAGAAAGAGAGAAAGAGAGAAAGAGAGAAAGAGAGAAAGAGAGAAAGAGAGAAAGAGAGAAAGAGAGATAGAAGAAGAAGAAGAAGAAGGAAAAAAAAAAAAGATGTGTAAGAAGAAAGTTCCTATCCTCTCCGTATGTGTAAATGTCTAACTAATGAGGATTGCTCAAAACGGAGCAGCCCCACCTCGTGGCAGTCGTGTGAGACACCCGCTTGGTCACTGGAACCCGCAGTGCCTCCAACTCTGCGCCGATGTTCACCAACTCACCGATTGTCTGCTCGCCGTTACCCTCTGCAGTACCGACAGCCCCGGGCACAAAAGGACGAACAGCAGCAGCGATGAACGAGCAGGAAGAAAAGGATGAAAAGGACCAACTGACCACCAAAACTGACCTACGAGCAGAATGACTGACTGGGCGAACTGACGAAAAGACCCTGATCAGCTCCGCTCTGCTCTTTTTATGGGCCCTGACAAAGGGAGGGCCGAGAATCAGATCAAAACGAGTTGAAGTAAACTCGCGCTCCACTATTGGGCCACAGCGGCCATAGCCAGGTCTCTGAGACGAAAAATGGGTCAGTTGCTCACGAACCTTGCCATGGGTTGGAGCTCCAAGCTTTACATGGGGCCACGGTCTTTGGACGTGCTCTCCGGCCCCGATCATCATTCCAACATGGAATTGTAGAGAAATCCCAGCGCTACCCGTAGGTCCCTTTACGAGCCGCAGCGCATGTTCGAGCCTCACGCTATGCCTTCAAATAGCCCGACCCGCATCTCCTCCAGGTCCCTTGATGCTACGGTGCGGATTTAGCGACCATGGGGCAGTTGCGGCGGTTGTAGAGTAGGGCACTCTTGTGATATTCGTTGTGAGAGATGGTGACAATGTGGCGTTTGTTGCGAGTGATTGCCACGTGGTGTTTGTGGGGAAATTGGTGAATAAAAGTCACATGGAAGCGTGAGTTGTTGCGGCAATGCATCTTTCCCCTTTTACCCACCAGACATATGAAAGGGACTAGCTAAGACATATACGATTGAAATAACTGCTTGGGGATTGCTGTATGTCGCATGCCATTGCCTTGGAGGTACGCGGTTTTACAGAACCACTTTCCGGTGGTCCTGCACACTTTCGTCGGTCCCCGCAGTACTCTGGCATCTCTCTCACCCTCCCTGGCAGGCAGATGAAGTCCACAGTGGAATGTAGTTAGTGAAAGACAAGCCACGCCGGCCACTGTAAAGACCCCGCGCCACGCCGGCCACTGTAAAGACCCCGCACCACGCATTGCCACGCAGGGCTCCATTCTCGTAGCCTTGCGGTAGGGTCCGGCGATATATCGATACACCGGTTATATTGATATCATTTTTCATATTGATATACTGCTATTGGAATTCTGAATATACCGGTGTACCGAAAAATATCTATATGAAAAAAAACAACAACCCAGTATATCACCAACAAACTGAAGAAAGGTGTTCACAATCCTTAAATACCGTACATGATTTTAAAAGCTTTGACGTACTCGGCATCTCGGCTGAACATGGAACAGGAACGGTGGAACGTATGATGTCAAGATGTAACAGGAAGCAAGTTCAGTACATGTTAACGTGTAACCCTCAGCATCTGAGCACCCGTACAAGCAATCGTGTTTCTCTTTGCCCTCGTGGCTGGTTTTAGAGCAATTGCCAATTGGTTATTATTTAATATGAAGAGTGACCTTTGGAAACCCTGTGTCGAGTCGGTGATCTGCGAGAGCGATACCGATATGAAGGGGATACCGGTAATGGAAGAGATAACGGTATGATCATATGGTATGATAACGGTACAACGTTCCGTGATAGTCATACCGGTGTGGCGATAGCGATGGATTATGACCTGTGTCAGTTCCCAACACTGATTTCGCTTTAAAACAAAATCTTTAAAATAAATAATATTTAATTTTAAAAAAAAAGAATAAATATTTTTTTCGAGCCTGGTGATGGCTTAATGGTTTGGGTATTGGCTTGGGATCCTTGGGGTCCTGACTTGGAGCCCCGCTGGCCACTGAATTAACATCAGGGGGTTGACAGTCTATCATCCTTCTGAGGTTGGCGAAATGAGCACCAGTTTACTGGTAATTATCCCTGCAGGGTCGAAGGTGACAAAAGGGTTGGCGTTAGGAAGGGCATCCAGCCATAAAAACATTGCCACAAGAAAGGGTACCATGATTGGAGTCCGCAAAAAATCTGACCCCTGCTCAGGGAAAAATGCTTTAAAATGGTGTGATGATGTATATATATTTTTTTTAATAATATCAATATGCTAATATATTCCAGTATGACCCCACGGGTATATTGACATCAAAAAAAAATAAAATCGATATCGAAGGAGCTGACCTCACGGACAGGTTCCATTCCCTTTCTCACTCATCACCTCTCTCTCTCTCTTTATCCGTCACCCCTCTCTCTTTATCCGTCACATCTCTTTCTCCGTCTCTCTTTCTCCGTGTGTCTCTTTCTCCGTGTGTGTGTGTCTCTCTCTCTCTCTCTCTCCCTCTCCCTCTCCCTCTCCCTCTCCCTCTCCCTCTCTCTCCCCCCCCGTCACCCCTCTTTATCTCCGTCACCCCTCCCTCTCTCTCTCGTCACCCCACTCTCTCTTTCTCCAGCCTGCGGGCAAGAACAGAAGTGTCCTCTAAGAGATGTCCTCGCTTCCTCGGAATGCCATGCCTCCATCACGCGTCCTGCTGACTCGGTTTGGGGGTCACACCCGAACCGTTCCACGAGGGAACATAGGTAATCATTAGGCCATGTTTGGTGATTGCAGAGCTTCCAGGAAGGTTGCATTCAGGGGCCTTGCGATGCTCACCGAGGCATCAGCCCAAGGTCATTCCAGCATCTTCCACATATTCAGCCCCACAGATACAGGGAGACACACATGGCACTGCACATTCCTGATCAATGCATGTCTTGTGGTGTGTCTACACCATGACAAGGGCTTTTGTTCCACGTTGAGTCGTTTATTTCATTAAACGTTGGAGCACTCAACATGGATTCATGTTCTTTACATGTATATTGGTTCACGAAAAAATATTTTCACGAAAAAAAAGTGACCACTATATTCGTTATCGTTGTGTCTGTTGGGTAGTCGATCGAGTCGAAAAAAAAAAATTCAAAAAAAAAATTTGAAATTTGTTCTACCCTTATTATCAGTATTTCCGTCGATATGTTTGTTGGATTCGCTATATATTCTAGATATCCCTTATTGTGTGTGTGTGTGTGTGTGTGTGTGTGTGTGTGTGTGTGTGTGTGTGTGTGTGTGTGTGTGTGTGCGCGCGCAACGCGAGGCTCCACAGCACGAACCAGCGAACCGATTTCGATGAAACTTTGCCAACAGGTGCCATATGGTCTGGGAATGTGCGCGTTTGAATTTCATTGCCAAGCAACCACTCGTTTCTGTGCAGCGACCGAAAAACCGCGTACAGTATTTTCAATATTTGTCCTTCAGTTTTGAATGTAGAGAAACGAGACTTCGGAATTAAACACTTCAAGATATTTAGAAAATTTTACTCGAGCCGATTTTTGATTGAGGTTTTTTTTTTTTTCAAATGGTAGTCCTTCAAAAATCGGGTGTCTATTTGCCGTCATTTAAGGTGTGTATACAGTTTTGGAAGGAACTGCACCGTAGTTCCACCCACGATCTCTCCTCGATCCAAACGTTATTGACCAAAGTGAAAAGGATCCAAAATAAATGGAATCACCGGCATTTCTGTCTTTGTGGATTTCTAATTATATGTTTATTTATTTACCGAAAACGATCCCACGACCCACACACCACCTTCAATTATTTATTTACCGAAAACAATTCCACGATCCACACCACCTTCAATTATTTATTTATTGACCGAAAACAATTCCACGATCCACACACCACCTCCAATTATTTATTATTTAAAGGGAGTGGCGTAGGAAAAATATTGTGTGGCTCAGGAGGTGTGGTCAAACAAGAGCATTGAGAAGTTTATCGGGTTTTCTGTGTGTGTGTGTGTGTGTGTGTGTGTGTGTGTGTGTGTGTGTGTGTGTGTGTGTGTGTGTGTGTGTGTGTGTGTGTGTGTGTGTGTGTGTGTGTGTGTGTGTGTGTGTGTGTGTGTGTGTGTCTGCCTGCAACACGAGGCTCCACAGCACAAACCAGCAAACCGATTATTTTTCAAATGGAAGTCCTTCAAAAATAGGGTGTCTATTTACCGTCATTTTTTATGAGGAGTGCCAGTTGGCAAAATACGCAATAGGAAAAATCTTGCCAGGCAGAGGAACAATTGTATGTGAACCAATACGTCTTGGCAATGAATCTTCGTCGGTGGATCGGTCAGAATGAAAAGCATCGTATCCAGCGCTTCGATCCTAGCGAAACCCTCGTCGCCGACCGGCTTGTTTGTCTGTCTGTCTAGTCCAGTGCTCCGTTAATACAATGTTGATTTCGATGAAACTTGGTGGTGAGGTTCATACCATGACCTAGTTGTGTGCAAATGAGAACCGTTGCTACGGACACCACCATTGCCTAGCAACGGGACTTTGAAATTTTTGAAAAATCATAAAAAAATAATTTTTTCGAAAATCAAAAATCGGGACACGAGCGACAGTGGGCAGTACATTCATCCATATTGTCAAAAAATTCCAGCCGGATCCTATGAAAACTGTCGGAGAAGATAGACTTTGAATGAACCCTGGTCGAAAACAATAAAAAAACGAAGTTCGTTATATCTCAGAGACTGAGTCAGATACATGAAACTGGTATGGTAGGTTCATGGTATGTCCTAGTTATGTGTGAGAAAGAACCGTTGCTATGGACCCCTCCGTTGCCTAGCAACGGCCGAAAAACCTCTAAATGTGGGGGTATTTTAACGAAAAAGCAATCTGCAGCATTAACCCTTGAAGCTAGAATCATTAATTTTCTTGTGCTTAATCCTCAGGTCATTCCCCATTGAATGGGCCCATCGCGTCAGGTTATATTGGGTAGTTGACTACCCATGTCCGCCTACCAGCTGGTCTGTCTGTTGGGTAGTCGATCTCGTCGAAAAAAAAAATTCAACTTATTTTTTTTTTTGAGATTTGTTCTCCCCTTATTATCAGTATTTAAAATGGCGATTTCAGTTAATACAATGGCAATTTCGATGAAACTTGGTTGGTAGGTTTATACCATGACCTAGTTGTGTGCAAATGAGAACTGTTGCTATGGACACCACCATTGCCTAGCAACGGGACTTTGAATTTTTTGAAAAATCCTAAAAAATTAATTTTTTCGAAAATCAAAAATCGGGCCACAAGCGACTGTGGGCAGAACATTCAGCCATATTGTCAAAAATTTCCATCCGGATCCTATGAAAATTGTCGGAGAAGATACACTTTGAATGAACCCTGGTCGAAAACAATAAAAAAACGAAGTTCGTTATATCTCAGAGACTATGAGTCAGATATACATGAAACTGGTATGGTGGGTTCATGGTATGTCCTAGTTATGTGTGAGAAAGAACCGTTGCTATGGACCCCTCTGTTGCCTAGCAACGGCCGACTACCCATGTCCGCCTACCGGCTTGTCTGTCTATCTGTCTGTCCCGCGCATAGCTCCGTGGGTTTTGATCAGATCGTGATAAAATTTTGGTGGGAGGTTTATATCATGATCTTGTTGTGTTTTCCTGAGAATGGGCGTGGTGCGCCCATTATGGGCGGAGCCACGCCAAAAAAAAAAAAACTTGTTTTTAGAGGGTAGCCGATTTCAATTTGCATCTTCTCCAGGGGGTTTGTCGAATCTGACAGGGGTTTCGGTATTTGGTTTGCCCAATGGCACCTGCATAGCCCCACGGAGCTCGATTTTTCATTTTCGTCCCAAGGTCAAGGTCACAAGGTCACGAACTTAGAAAATTGCGAATTTTGACGTAAAAAATTATCTTCTCCGAGGGGTTTGTCGAATCTGGCTGGGGTTTTGGTATTTGGTTAGCCCAATGGCACCTGCATAGCCCCACGGAGCTTGATTTTTCATTTTCGTCCCAAGGTCAAGGTCACAAGGTCACGAACTTAGAAAATTGCGAATTTTGACGTAAAAAATTATCTTCTCCGAGGGGTTTGTCGAATCTGGCTGGGGTTTTGGTATTTGGTTAGCCCAATGGCACCTGCATAGCCCCACGGAGATCGATTTTTCATTTTCGTCCCAAGGTCAAGGTCACAAGGTCACGAACTTAGAAAATTGCGAATTTTGACGTAAAAAATTATCTTCTCCGAGGGGTTTGTCGAATCTGGCTGGGGTTTTGGTATTTGGTTAGCCCAATGGCACCTGCATAGCCCCACGGAGATCGATTTTTCATTTTTGTCCTAAGGTCAAGGTCACATGGTCACGAACTTAAAAAAAATTGCGAATTTTGACATAAAAAATTATCTTCTTCAAGGGGTTTGTCGAATCTGGCTGGGACTTTGGTATTTGGTTTGCCCAATGGCACCTGCATTGCCCCACAGAGATCGATTTTTCATTTTCGTCTCAAGGTCACGAACTTAAAAAATTGAGTTGTTTTTAGGGGGTATCCTGTTTCAAGTTACATCTCCGAGGGGGTTTGTCGAATCTGGCAGGGGTTTTGGTATTTGGTTAGCCCAATGGCACCTGCATAGCCCCACGGAGCTCGATTTTTCATTTTCGTCACAAGGTCACGAACTTATAAAATTTCGAATTTTGACATAAAAATCATACGACCGCCCAAACGTTGAGAGCTCGGATGACAACATTTTTTATGCATAATCTTGAGGTCATTCCCCACCGAAAGTCTTGAAACCATTTTGCTCTTTCTTGAACACCTTGCCCGTGGCGCCCCCTTCAAGTTTGTTTTTACGCTGATTTCATCAAAGGATGGATAATCCGAGGAGTGCGAAATGCCATATCGCCGATATGACGTTAACGTCCGCCATCGAAGATGGATGGAGGTTACTGTTTTCACCCCTTTCTGTTTGTTTGTGAACAGTATTCTAGAAAAACTCCTGGACGGATTTCGACGAAACTTGGTGGGGGGATTCGGTATGGTCCAAGGATGATGCCATTAGATTTTGGACTTGGTCCAAAAAAAACATTTTTTTTTTTCAAAAAAATTTCGATTTTATTTGAAAAATATATTTGCATTTTTTTTTGCATTTCTACATGTTTTAAGTGATTTCCAACCCCCCAAAAAAAATTGTTGGAGAAAAAAAAAAACATTTTGCAAGTTTTTTTCAAAAAAATTTCGATTTTTTTTTTTTTGGCATTTCTACATGCGCGTCGATCGAGTTTAGTTTATTCAATCGTGGTTCAGTAGAGTCTGATCCGTTTTGACCTACAATGAATAGGAAATCAGGTTCACTTAAGTGACCCAGCACTATTGGCAGTGGAGGTTTTGCACTCTTCCGAGTGCTCCCCCTCTCGTATTGTTCCTGGAATGTTCCAGAGGAAGTTTTGCACCAAAGGTCATAATCCTTGACCTTTGACCTTTAAAGTTCACAAAGGTTAAATTTTCAAAGTTGTGGGAATCGAACCGGGTTTTCGACCTTCTTCGACGAACTAACTCCAATAAGCTATAGCACGTATCCTGTTTCCTTACTTTAATGTCCACAACATTGTTTTGTGACCTTAAAAGGTTATGCAAAGGTCAAATTTTGAAAGTTGTTGAACGAAACCGGGTTTTCGACATTTTGCAGCTAATAACCTGTCACCCCGTACTACATCATGTTGATCATTTTTATAACTTGGTCAAACATTATCACATTGTCTCATCGTTGACTTCTGAAACAATCTACATCGTCAAATACCGCTCGTGAACCATCGTCGTCTTCAGACTTGTATATTGTTGTTGTTGGTCTTTCGGCTGCTCCCATTTAGGGGTCGCCACAGCGGATCATCCGTTATAATCCGCATACTTATTTGGCACAGGTTTTACTCCAGATGCCCCCTTCCTGTCGCAACCCTTGGTCGCCTCTTACGACACAGGGATATGGATTGGGTTTCGCCATGATTCCAAGCTGCTCTTCACCTTCTCATCGCACGGCCCAGTGCAGAGCTCCCGTCCTCAACCGATCCTCCAACCCAACCCTCCGAGTCGCCGGATTACAGGTGCACGCCACTTCGCCCGGTTCCGTCTTTAGACGTGTGTGTGTGTATGTGTATGTGTATGTGTATGTGTATGTGTATGTGTGTGTGTATGTGTATGTGTATGTGTATGTGTATGTGTGTGTGTGTGTGTGTGTGTGTGTGTATGTGTATGTGTATGTGTGTGTGTGTGTGTGTGTGTGTGTGTGTGTGTGTGTGTGTGTGTGTGTGTGTGTGTGTGTGTGTGTGTGTGTGTGTGTGTGTGTGTGTGTGTGTGTGTGTATATAATTAATCCTCCCTACTCATGCAGCCAAAGAAAGTTACATAAACCAACTAGGAGAGGTACATCCACCCATTGCCGTTTCAAACACTCTTCGGGTTCCTCTTCAGGTGCAGATATTCACAAGTACAACATACATGAGGATCCCAATGATACACCCTCCCCTAATCAGAGCAGTGGAGGGAACCGCAGGGATTGGGGGTTGGATGGTTGCGGGACAGAGGGAGCTCCATGGTGGGAGGGGGGTTGAAGGTCGCACATTGATATGTACAGTGAAAGTCAAAGGAAGCCCACCCCGCCCCCGACCTTTTTCCCAGGACCAAACTGACCCGGACATGCCCCCGAACAAGAACTTGACACCATTCGGAATGGTGGAAACCACCGCCCGTGCAGACTCTCCAGAAGAGCCGCGAGAAGAGCCATCATTCACGGACGAGCTTGCGGTGGAGGGCGCCATGCGAGTTCTTCTTCTTCCTCACGCAGACGTGCGAGTTCTTCTTCTTCCTCACGCAGACGTGCGAGTTCTTCTTCTTCCTCACGCAGACGTGCGAGTTCTTCTTCTTCCTCACGCAGACGTGCGAGTTCTTCTTCTTCCTCACGCAGACGTGCGAGTTCTTCTTCTTCTTCACGCAACCGTGCGAGTTCTTCTTATTCCTCACGCAGACGTGCGAGTTCTTCTTTCTCACGCAGACGTGCGAGTTCTTCTTCTTTCTCACGCAGACGTGCGAGTTCTTCTTCTTCCTCACGCAACCGTGCGAGTTCTTCTTCTTCCTCACGCGGACGTGCGAGTTCTTCTTCTTCCTCACGCAACCGTGCGAGTTGTTCTTCTTCCTCACGCAACCGTGCGAGTTCTTCTTCTTCCTCACGCAGACGTGCGAGTTCTTCTTGGCTGCTCAGTAACTCAACACTCGGTTTTGGAAAAAAAAATTATCGACAAGTAACAAGAATTAGTTTCATTTATAACCAGAAAACGCGTTTCATAGACGATAACATGAACAAAAGAAACAAACGGATGGAGTCGAATGTATAAACTTATTTTAAAATCTCGTTGTTTCAGTGTTGTATATCAGTCCAGTGCGTGGCGCCATGGCGTTGTAATGCGCGACGCGTGCTTCAACGTTGCCCCGGAAACGTAGACATAGGAGGCCATTTGGTCCATCATGCCTGGGCCAATCGGGAAACTGAATCACGTGGGCGTGTGGGGGGCAGTGCAGCATGATGTGGAACCCCTCCCGTCGATAAAGAAAACCTGTAATTTAACACCACTTGTGTTATCCATTGTTTCTCCAGTTCATTAACATTAAATGTTTGCATTCTTTTCGTATATCATGATCTGAAATCGAAACATTCCACCATAACAAAGAACTAACCCCACTTGGTGATGTAATGGTTCGAACCCCGGTGGGTGGTGTGAAGGTTCGAACCCCGGTGGGTGGTGTGAAGGTTCGAACCCCGGTGGGTGGTGTGAAGGTTCGAACCCCGGTGGGTGATGTAATGGTTCGAACCCCGGTGGGTGGTGTGAAGGTTCGAACCCCGGTGGGTGGTGTGAAGGTTCGAACCCTGGTGGGTGGTGTGGAGGTTCGAACCCCGGTGGGTGGTGTGAAGGTTCGAACCCCGGTGGGTGGTGTGGAGGTTCGAACCCCGGTGGGTGGTGTGAAGGTTCGAACCCCGGTGGGTGGTGTGGAGGTTCGAACCCCGGTGGGTGGTGTGAAGGTTCGAACCCCGGTGGGTGGTGTGGAGGTTCGAACCCCGGTGGGTGGTGTGAAGGTTCGAACCCCGGTGGGTGGTGTGAAGGTTCGAACCCCGGTGGGTGGTGTGAAGGTTCGAACCCCGGTGGGTGGTGTGAAGGTTCGAACCCCGGTGGGTGGTGTGAAGGTTCGAACCCCGGTGGGTGGTGTGAAGGTTCGAACCCTGGCCGAATAATACCAAAAACTTCAAAACATGGTCCGTGCTTCTTCCTTGTTTAAGGTCACATCAGGTCAGGTCAGGTATGGGAGCATGCGCCGGCGCAGCGCGTCTCTGCGCCCACTTTCCGCCGGTACTCCAGGGGCCTCCCTCTGGCCATCCCCCAGGAAGATGCCTGGTCCATCCCAATCTCCTTGAGATGCCGATCAACCTGCTGCAACCACGAGGAACGTGGTCGGCCCATTGGCCTCCTCCAGTCACGAGGCTCCCTCGCTGAGAGAATCTGGTGAGCAGGATCAGCATCAGGAAAACGAGCCACATGTCCATACAGCGGCAGCTGATGCTCACGGACTATGCAGGTAACAAATCTCATTTGAGTCTCTCAGCAACCGCTCGTTGCACACAAAGTCCAACCAGCAAGAGCCAAGGATTCTCCAAAGAGACCTGGTACCAAAGGAATTAAGTCTCCGTCTCAGATCCCTGGTCAGAGTCCAAGTCTCGCATCCGTAGAGCAAGACTGGAAGTATCAAGGACCTGAAGACTCAGACTTTTGTCCTCCTGTACAGGTGCGTGCCGACAACGCCACACCCCATGATCCAGTGAATCCATGACTCCCCAGGCCCAACCCAGACGTCGGTTGACCACCAGCAGAGACATGAATATCACTGCCAAGGTAAGTGAATCACTCCGTGACCTCAACATCCTCACCAGAAACATGTACAGACAGGACAGCAGCATCCAAGATGTCATTGAAAGCCTGGATCTTAGTTTTGACCGAGGAAACCCGTAATCCGACTCCTCATTCAGCACCTCGAGGGCCCCCAAAAGGATATCCAGAGTCTCCACAAAGATTACCGCATTGTCTGTGATATCAAGGACAGGGATCTTGACATTCCCAAACGATGCACCGCAGCTTGATCTCTCTGACATCTTCCCAAGAATCCAGTCCATACAAGCACTGAAAAGTGTGGGGGCCAGTACACACCACTGATGAACTCCAGGAACAACTGGAAATAATTAAAAAATGGTACCACCACAACTCACAGCACTCTCCGTACCAGAGTGGAGTTCAGACATCAAATCGATCAGTTTTGGTGGCAACCCACGAAGACCAAGAATCCTCCAGAGGGCTTCCCAATTCACTGAATCAAATGCAGATCAACATAGGCTGCAAGCAGCCCCTGTCAAAACTCTCGTCTGCGTTCGGTGAGGACCTGAAGAGCAAGGATACGGTCAATCGTTGACCTCTTTGGTGTAAAGCCTGACTGCTCTGGACGCTGGTGCTCAAGCAGATGGTGGCGAACCCTATCAAGAATTTTCTGACCAAAGACCTTGCCCGGCACTAAGAGCAGCATCACCCCTCATTAGTTGTTGCAGTCTTGGCAATCAACCTTCCCTTTCTACGCCCCTCTTCCAGTCAGTTGGGATGATGTGTGTGTTCCAGGTGGAGCACAGAACTGCATGCAACAACACGAGTGCAGCATTTCCACCAGCCTTGAGAAGTTCAGCATGGATTCCTCAGATCCCAGGAGCTTTACCCCATTTCAACCGGTTCACCACAGTCTGTTTCCACAAATTAAGGTGTTTCACAGTTGATTGGAGGATCATCAAAAGGGGTAGTAACACTCCTGACATCCAACTCAACAGCTGGTGGATCAGCCTGGTACAGCTGCTCAAAGTAACCGGCCCAGCGGACCTACACTTCGGACTCCTCTGTCAAGAGCACACCACCCTCCACTCTAACTGCAGAACACCGAGGGATGGGCTTGGAGGAACGCAATGCACGAATTCCCCTGTAAGCAGGACGAGTATCATTTGACCACAGGTGATGCCCCCTCACAGATTCCTCGTACATGTACCTCCTTGTCCACCTTTAGCGCACGTAGTTTTATGCCTCATCTCCCTGAACAGCTCAGCTCTGCCATCAAGCCTGGCCCTGCAACTCTGGTGAATGGTATCCAGTCTCCCTTGGGAGGCAAAGTCCTTCTCCGACGATGAATTCCAAGAAATCCACCGGCAACATTAAGGACGGTCATCTTGAAGGCACTTCACAACTTCAGGATTACTCAAACTCCTCAAACAGCCTGTTCACAAACTCCTCAGCTACCTCCTCATCCTTGAGCTTGCCAACATCCAGCCCAGGCTGGGATGGTACCATTCTCCTGGATTTAAACTGCAACTTCAGAGTTGCTACAACAAGCCTGTAGTTGGTATTGAGGAACTGGGCACTCCGGTAGACTCTGCAGCTCTGGATCATTCTTCAGTGACCATCAATGAGCACATGGTCAATCTCCTTTGCCACACCACCAGCATTGGAATACCAAGTCCAGTGATGAGTCTGAAGGCACTGAAACCATGAACCAGCCACCCTAAGTCCATCACTTCTTGCAAAGTCGAGGAACTTAGTGCTATTCAGGTTCACAGTTCCAGACCCATGGGGACCAGCACACGCAGCACAGTCTCATAATACGCTTGTTGACCGGTGTTTCATCAATTATCATTGGAGTCAGCTTATTGGACACAGCTACAGCAACTCCTTGGGCATGGTAACCATCAGAGCGACCAGACCAATAGTAGGTGTAACCACCCACCATTATCTCGCTGCAATCCGGTCTCCAAACCTCAGAGTGCTGCAATACCGAAGTTCAAATACTTGAGATCAGATTATATCAGAGACAGGTGATCATCCTCTCCATGGGATCGGACATTCCAGGTACACACCTGAAAGGACCGCCTAAGGTTAACTCGTGGAGACCGCCGTCTGTTGGACGACACCACAGCACCACCCTGACACACTCTCCCACAATCTGACCTGGGAATGTTACCCCGTGGATTCCCTCCTATCATCAAAGATTGGGGGTCCCAAAGGCTTTGCCCCATCCCGTCATCCGGTGAGCTGCCCTACAAAGGAAAGCTGCGCAGGAGGTACTCCCACGGAGTGGGTTTTCAGTTTTCTTGCTACTCACCTGAACTGCTACTCACCTGGCTGAGCCAGTACCATCTTGAGGCTTTTTAATGTAATTAAAAAAACGTGTTTGGAAGAAAAAAACACAAAAATAAGAATGACACAAGAAACATCAGCAAGGCAAGGGCCGGGAGTAGATAATTTCAAAGTTACATCGAGACGACAGTATGTTTACAGGTATTTTCTGAACTCGAAAACGTGACATTTTCACCTCCTCCATCAAGGACAAATTATTTGCATTACAGCATTGTTATAACGACTGTGTGTGTGCTTGGCTCAACATTGTAAACTTGTCCACATAAACTCAAATTAATCTGGATCACCTTTCTTTCACAACTGCATTCCTACATTACGATAATTTACGGACGGGTGTTTGGTTGTTTGTTTGTCGCACTACTCCTCCGACAGTTCTGGGCTGATTACATCGAGACATGCTACATTGGATCAACATGACCCGAATTAATGTATGGGGGTGTTTTTATCTTTGCCGGTGGTCTTGAGGGAATGGGAGGGGGGAGGGGAAGCAAATTCTCTACGTAAATGTGTATCATGTAGCGCTGCCTCCAGGTGGGGGAGGGTATTACAAGTCTCCCGCATTTACAGTACAGTCTTCCTGTGCCCACGTTTTCCAGTGCAGTGAGGTGTTTTGAATTATAAGCAGTAGGTATGTTTTTGCTTCATGCACATAACCCGGAATTTTTGTTTGTTTTTTTGGCATATACAGGTCAGTTGCCTATACACCACCCGAGTGGAGGTATGCGTCAGAAGAACGTGTTGCATGCTTGGAACACGATCGCCCATAGGGCAGGTACTCTGCTAGTTAATAATAATAATAATCCGATTTGATGTACCATAATCTCTGTAACAGAGCGTCGGTTCTGCTGAAGCAGCTTCTCGGCATGAGGTCATGCTGGCTGGTTTGTCATTCCTCGCCCAACAGTGGTTCGGGCAGAAATTAACAATTTGTTCATGGTGCCGGCGATAACTAACCTACTCTTTGTAAAGGACACCGTGGGGTCTTCAACGGACACCAACTAACACCGGGAGACAGGATGCCCAGTTTTACGTCCGTCTGAGGGACGGCACACACACTTTGATGAATCACCAAACGGTTTATAGCTGGGCCGAGATGAGAACCCAAGTTAGACAGATTAGAGACAAGTGGGTGTAGCACTAAACCATCATGCCAGTCCAACAATAACAACAGTATAAAATAATCGGGGTTGAAATCTACTTATTTTCATTTCCCAATCGAACTGCAATTTCATTTGTCAAGTAATATGCAAAAATCGACTCGAAGGGTGTCAGTCAGGAATGATTAATATTTTCATCCATAGCACAATAAAAGTGATTTATGATCGAGTCTTAAACACAATTCAACAAACTATTTAAATTGTCAACAGTCATAGCAGCACGCATAGGATACCTTGCACACAAACTACGCTCTCCAGCCAATCACCAAACTTCAATCTCCCCTGTTTTTCTCCCTCCAGGGTCTCGAGGGAATGCATACATTCAGAATCCCTCTACATGCTGTCTGACGTGTTAACATTGACCCAATGGAGACAGGGCTATGCCCCAAGATCGATTTTGGAGACCAATAAACGCAGGATTTTTTTTTCTCCCTTTTGTAGAAGTGGCTCGACCCTTGCTCTTTTGACTCACCGTGTTAAAGCAGTCAGCAGACTCTGAGAGATCGTTCTGGAGACAAAAGGGCTTGGTAACTCCTGGCCATAAATTCACAACGAGCCTCAATCCATAGGTCTTCGCAGGAGCGGCGGAAAGCCTCCAGGCATGACCATGTTCTGGTCCAAATGCATTCAACTTCCAGTGAGGATGGATATCTTCACACTCATTTTAAAAGTAAGTAAAAAAAAAAAAGAAGCTTGCTCTCACTGTTGGAAATGGTGGAGTTAAAAAGTGGGCATATATTGGTAAACATGTTGGACAAAGCACATGTTGCTTACAACATGGTCTGCACGTAATCGACAGACTTCATCCCATAAACCGTCATACGGCTCAGGTCCTCCCCAAAACCATAAACCAATCGCATGGACATCCTGCGATTTCCCCCCCCCCCCAACAAAAACAAAACAATGATTCTGTGACATGTTCTGGGATATCATGCACTGACCAACTGTCTCATGATACCAAAGCACCCGTTTCATACAACAAAATGGGTAAACGGTGGACCATGTGTACCCACCTTTAATCATTAAAAACCAAATCATGAGGCGAGACGACGCACTGTCCCTGTAACATTTACAACATCCATATGACCAAAACGGCAAGGTTATGACAAAAATTAAAATGCCAACTGGAAAGTTTTGTTAAAAAAAATATTTTTTACAAACAAATAATTGTGTCTTATTGAGAAGTTAATAAAACCCCACAACTTGTAATTCCACCCAAAATTGTCTGAACACGGTCGGTCGTACAAGAGCTGCCGGCATCGTCGTGACCAAAATGTTACGAGAACGGTCAACGGTGACACTTTGTGCCGGTGCACGATGCGAAAGATTGTCCATCGGAACTACCACCGGATCCCGAGGAGAAGCACATCGGAGTGACAAGACAAGAGCTCCGACGACAATCCCAGGCAGCAGAATGGGATTTTTTTTTTTTTTTTGCAACAATAACAAAGGTACATGTTTATTTTAAAAAAAAAAAGAAAAAAAAATACATCAGAAACACGAGCAAGTCCAAGAAGACAGATGGGTTGTCCCGTCCTCAATCTTTATCATTCGGATGCCTGTTGCACAACCACAAAAGGCATAAAAAGGGCAAAAATGGACACAAACCCAACCAGAGGCCAGCAAGCGTGGGTTGCTTCCGAGTACTGAAACTTCACTCCGGCTCTTCCCGGCGGCGTTTAGGTGAAGGTGGCAAATTAACGGGGGAGGTATTGGGAATCTGAGCCTTGAAAAAGACCTCGATGGGCCTGTGAAAGCCTGAAAATGTACGAAGAAAGAATGAGAAAGATTGAAAGACAATAGAAAGAAGTGTTAGTCATCTTCACATGTTTTAAAAAAATGGATAGAAACAAATTCTTCAAAAACATTAATCAGTCAAACAAAATCAGAATGCCATTGCAAAAATCATTGGTTAAAACAACCCCAAAAAACATGCCTCCAGCGACTTCGTCAAAGGAGGCATAAAAACACGTTCCACCACATGCAAAGGGGGGTTTGTTCGTCCGTTGGTGTCATCTTCTTCCCAGAAGGTTCACTGCCATGGATCTCCACCTCTCTGTCTGGCCTGCACTGCCCTTACAGATTCCACATAGGTCAACAGCATCCGGTCCATTATATCTCTATTTCCATCGAAGGGGAGTATCGCACCCATTAACTCGGTGATCTACCATCCAATCATACGGCTCAGCTGTTCTGAGCGCAGAGCGGAAGTGACAGCAACTGCGTTAGCGTTTTGCTCAAAAACTCAAGGAATTATGATGGTGGATAGTGAACAGACGACTGCAGGAACATTCAGGTGAAGTGTCACCGAAGTTGGTTTGGAAAGAGTCCATCCACACATGTGTGAGCCCCAGGAGAACCCATGAAGCAGAACATTACCTAAAATTCTGAGAAAAGTGATGAAGAATCCTGTCAATCAGTCAGAATCCAGCAATAAAAACCACTGAGCAGAAGACTACTTGACCAATTTGGTATTCTATACACTCCTAAACCATTGGATGAAATAAGTTGGAAAATGGTGGTTAAACTCTGGGTGTGCATAGAAACGTTCTACTCAGCTGGGATGGTTATCTCCAACTTAACGTTTCCTTCCGTTGCCACTCCTGAAGGGAGCGGGTGTTTCTAGTGGAGACAATAAAACCGAGCTGTGGCCACTGGGTGCAGAATTAAGAGGGGAGGAAGTGAACAAATCCTCCCACTCCCTTCCCCCTGCAGAGGCTGAAATGTGTTTGAGTTTTTACCTCCACCACCAAAGGTGTATGGGGAGGTCATACGGGGTGGTGCAGAGCCGACCGACACATTTCAGACCGCTCTCCTGTACGAGGGGCGGGGTGGGAACTTTTGGGGTTGTGGGACCATTTTTCTAAAACAACGCACTGCAACTGGTGTGGGCCACCTTCCTGATGTTATCTTCCATAAATGTATTAAATTGCAAGCTTTGAACATAAACCCCGTGTGTTCCAATTACCGCATATCGAAATGTGTGAGTCGGCTCTGCACCACGCTGTATATCTCAAAAAGTTGTGGACGAGTTACGACAAAACTTGGATTAGCTGGTTAAATGATACGAACAAGCCGATTCGATTTTGGTTCAGGTCCGAAAGCCGATCTGGCCTCTCGGTGGGATACAAAATGTAAACTGTTCAGTCTGGCAGAGGTACGTGCTCTCCGGAGTGCCGTTCTAATTTTATTCCCACAAAACTACACGAACGAACACTGTCGATGTTTCATTCATTCACGGATTCATAAAATAGGGATGTCATGCTATTTCGGTGGAGGATGTTTGCGATTTTTGTTCACAAATGTACAATCTTTCGTAAGCATCGCACGTACACTGTTATGGTGAGATCAGTTGTGACTTGCATCGGGATTTCTCATCCCCCAAAAGTAAAGTGATACACCTGGAATCAGAGATGAGATGACAATAGTTCATGGATAAGCCCACTGCCGCACAGCCTTGCCCTCTTTTGGGAACATTTCCATTCGTTTAAAATGATCAAAGAAACTTTATTCACTCCGAGTAAATACACTTTTGCGAAGCCATGCATTTCTCAAAAGCATCCTGGGAACTGTTCCAGGATATGCGTTTGAACAACCGTCAGTGCATTGTTGTTGATGAACCGAGGGGGTGAAATGTTACCTGAAGAGGAGTTCGGTGAGATGCCAAGCATCTCCATGGAGGAGAAACCAACAGCTGAGGACAAGAGATAAGAGGTGAAGGCTTCAGGATAAAACTTCATCTCATTGAAATTTCTCAACGTGGTTTCCTGCAAGTGGAAGAGGCCGTGCTTCGAATGTGCCGACAAGGTTGTACAAATGGAAGAGGAAGGAAGAGGAAGAGAAAACAACAATTTCTCACTTGAAGAATAGGTCCACATCACATTTACGGCTTACCGAGATTTTTCTGCGGCGCCGGTATGCTTGAAAGGGCTGCGCCTCGAGGATGAACACCCCACCGGGCCGCAGGTGCTGGTAAACTCGGCGAAACATAAGCTTGAGACCATCATCGCCCCAGTTTAGGTGAACCCACTTGGTAACACTCAGACACAAGATTGTATCAAATTCTGCTCGTTGCCACCTTAGCTGGTCCTCACTCTGGGGAACATAGTTCGCCTAGGGGAAGTTTGAGGTACATCACAAGATGGGGTTGGGAAGGGAGAGGTGGCAGCCAGGTGGTGCACACCAGAAAGTCAGGAGAGCTCGATCCAGGAGTTACAAGTACTCGAGTTGGTACTTCAAGTAGTACTTGACATAGGAGACTGGGGAGGGGGAAGAATATTAAAGTTAAACTTTCACTTTATAAATTCCCATTGACAAAAAATTTTAAAAACATTTTCATGAGGTCAAAGTTGACCTGCTCAGGAAACAATGAGACTAAACAGTGTTTGAAAATACCTGAATGAAGGTGACATTCTCTGGGAAGGTTGATGTAATAGCTGGTCCTTCAGGCCTATTTGGAGCCAACTTTGTGGCAGAAGGACCTTCCATGGTATGTTTAGCTTCAACTTCTACTGCAGGACATTTCTGCAGACACTCAACCTGACCAACAGAGTCCTGGCCTTTGAAGAGCAGATTCCTGTCTTGATCACTCGTACAATGCTGATCCTCAGCATCACACACAGGCCTCGGCATAACCCCTTCTTTATCTCCATTATGCCCCGATGTCCCCCGCTCTGCTTCACCACCCTCTGCCATGAGCATTTTCTCTCGACTCAACCCAATGCCTTCATCTTTCCATTCCCGAGCTTGCTCAGCATTACTGCATGCAAACTTCTTTCCTCCTCCTCTCACTCCATGTTGCGTGCCCCATCGCTTTGTTCCGCTGCCTTTCTCAGGAGACTGCCAATAGTGTCGCATATTTCGTCGAGCTGCAGCCACTAAGGCAGGGTCAATGTCCAGGCCGACGCAGCGTGCTGGCATCCAATGCTGAGCTACGCTCAAGGTCACATGACCCACATTGCAGCCAATATCCAAAACATGACGCCCCGTAAACCACTCCGCTCTAAGCAAGTCAAGACGCGGGTCTCGCCCCTTACCTGGGTTACGGTACCCATAGTATTGATTGTAGTTACCATAGCAGAAACGTTTGCGTGAATGCATTGCTTTGTCAGTTTTCTCAAACCCAACAGCTTCTTGGCCTCTAACACTAAGGTCACTGACTCCCCGCTCCAAAACTTCTCGATCTTTAATTCGTTGAGGTCCAACTCCCTGATCCCTCACCTCCACTGGTACCTTGCAAAAAGTCCCAGTTTCTAAGGGCAACATTTCGTCGGTCCCAGACTCTCCAGACCCAGACCTCCCAGCCCCGGGTTTTGCAGCACCAGACTCTTCTAAAGAATCCCGCAAACGCCGACGGTTGCGGCGACGTCGACGGCCTTTTCCGACGCGTGCCCGGCTATCCGCTGCTGACAACGGTGGGCTATCGCTGCAGTCACCGGACTTTTGGAAAGCCATGAGGTTAAGAGGATCACTGGAGTCACGTGGAACGAGGATCTCAAGAGGCTCGGAGCTGCGAGTTGGGAGCGGGGACGACTTTGGAGTCACCGCATTGAGGGCACGGTTCACCTGGGGCAGCAGAATCAAGAGAAAGGAGTGCCAATCCATCAGTTCAACTTGTTTGAAACTTTTGTTTACCTCATACACAGTACACCTTCAAGCGAAATAAAAACTACATATTTACCTCCTCATCAAGGAGGCTGTTGAGGTTGAGGGGATCTGTGATGTTTCCGCCGAGGAGGAAGTGAGGGATTGGTGGAGGTCGTCCCGTTTCAGAGCTGGCGGAAGAGCGCCGACGGTGGTGCCGACGCGGTCCTCCTGCTGCAATTGAAGCCCATCTACGTCTCCCACCTCTGGGTGCTTGGGTGGCAGTGATGGCGTTCTGACAATTGGACCCATTCACGTGGCCATCCTCTGTTAGCAATGGAAGAACTCACTTGCATAAACGAAACAATAAACATGATACACGCCCATAAAAAAGTAAAAAATATGTACAGACCAATGCACAGCATATAATGCAAGTCTTCGTGACGGCAAGTGCCTGCCAGTGTCAGGGTCCTAATTAAACAATGCACCTCATTAGCGAACACCAGATACGAGCATGTTAACCGCCATTATCAGTCCTGTCGGCTGTCAAGTGCTCTTTTACTCAGACAAAGCTGATGCTCAAAACATCAGGTCTTCGCTTCCCACGGTGGTTAACATACCCTCACCGGGTTTCAGTTGAAAAAAATCCATGTCTCTTTGGACACATTTGCAATATGATTTTGCACCCTTTTGGCTCCGTCCCTCCCAGGTTTCTGCAGGGCACACATGGTCTGCCAATAACTCTGTTGATGAACTCTCAAAATCCAGACTCACTGATCACCTCCACTCATCTGTTCATCTTTTCTCTCACCTGTGGAACAAACTTCCCCAGTCTGTTCAGTGCCATTCTTCCGTCCAGGACTTTAGCACTACCTCAGGTCTTCCCTATCCACTCATGATCTTTTGTACCCGCATTATCCAAGGTTATTGCAATCCCCCCCCACCCCCACCACTTTTAGATTGTTTATGGTCAGTTGATTTGTTTCTTTTGAGTTTTATTCCCACCTTCCCCTTCTTCTTCTTCTCGCTGTGTTTTTCAGCTTGTGTGCAGAATGTTCACCCCCTCCCCCCCCCCATGTGTCCTTCTCCCACCTCGACGTCTGTCTGTCTGTCTGTCTGTCTGTCTGTCTGTCTGTCTGTCTGTCTCTCTCTCTCTCTCTACCTCTCTCTACCTCTCTCTCTCTCTCTCTCTCTCTACCTCTCTCTCTACCTCTCTACCTCTCTACCTCTCCCTCTCTCATTTCTACTCTGCTGTTAGCATTTCCTCCTTTTCCTTTTTGTTCCCTTCCATGAGCCTTGACCATGTGTACAAAACAAACAACAAATGATGATAATAAACATGGACTTGGGATGAGGAGTTAAGTTCTTCATGAAGAGTTTGGTTCTTCATGAGGAGTTTGGTTCTTCACGAGGAGTTTGGCTCTCCACATGAACATAAATACCATTCTAAATAATAAAACACTTTCAGCCAATGATCTCAGCTCATGAGATCCACAGTGACCGGATCAGTAACAAGGGCCTCCTGCCGACGGCTCAACGGTTAAGGTGGTTGACTGGGGATCTTAGCGCCCCGTTTTCAAGCCCCAACTATGCCAAGATAACATCAGATGGGTTGAGTCATTCTTCTGAGGTCGACAAAGTGAGCGGCAGCTCTGGGAGAAAGTGAACCATTCGTGCATCCTGCGTCAGAGTGGCGACCCGTGCAGTATGGTGGCCCCACCTAGGTCATGGAAACACCTTAAGGAAGACCATCCATCCAGATCAATATCAGTAATAAAGTACAGCACCATTTTTTCCCTCCAGTAGTATATTTAAACTAGTGCGGGCCCGTAGGTGCGTGCCAGTATGTGCAGCTTCGTTCCTTCGCTCTTGTAAACGCCGACTGGATTGGGGCATTTTTTCAATTAGATCGGACCAACCGTATCATAAATGGCCATAACTTGGGAAACATACTCAGGTCCCCAGCGTCAATTGTGACATCATATCAAACGAAGAAGAAAAAGAAGAAGAATTGTGACGCCCCCCTCTCTCGCCCCTCCTCTCTCCCCTCTCTGGAATTGTGATGCCCCTCTCTCTGTAAATGTATTCACAAATGTCTACCAAGCACAACAATTAATTCTAACCTTGGGAAAAAACAGCTTTCAAACCCTTGGGAAACAGCTGTTTCCCTTGGGAAAATTCAAACCTTGGGATTAATTAACAATTTGGACAAATAATTTAAACCTTGGGAAAAAACGGCTTTCAAACCTTGGTAAACACTTGGGAAACAGCTGAAACGGATGAAGAACGATATCAAACCTTGAAAAGGCACACACTCAGGTCCCCAGCGTTGATTGTGACGTCATACCAAACGAAGAAGAAAAGAAGAATTGATGTCAATCGTGCAGAAAAAAAATAATCTATCTATAACTCCAGCAGTGTGTATGTGTACGTGTACGTGTACGTGTACGTGTACGTGTACGTGTCCGCTGTTTCTCGACAACCTCTGGTCCGATCCAATTGAAACTTGCCAGCTATATTGCTGGGGCCCTAATGATGTGCCTTTTCAAGGTTTGATATTAATCGGACAAGTGCCTCCCAAGTTATGGCCATTTATTTACCAAACCAATGACAAAACACGTTGTTGCGTGGGTGTGGCCGATGGGGAAGGGAACCTCAGCCGCGTTCCCCATTACGGGTTACAACGTACGGGCTTCCGGAGTGATGACTTCGTGTATTCTAATTATTTCTCGATTTCTTATGCGCATTTATAGATAAACACAATGCCCCAAGTTATGATCGTTTTCATACGAGACGGTGTATAAATTTGGGTAACATCAGAGTTAGCTGGTATGCTCCGAAGCAGGAAATAAATTATTTTTTGCACGTTTTTTTTCTCCTCTTTCCTCTTCTCTTTGTGTTTTTCCTTGCGATGACATTGGGAAAAGGCAAAATACGTTGGCGCTAATTGAATAATTAGCCATTAAAAATAAATTGCGAATAATCGTAACTGCCATATGCGAACTTCCGGACAGTGAGGACTTCACTTCTGGATAGTGACGATTACTGTATTCTTTCTTTCTCGATTTTCTTAAACCCAATACCCCAATCCAGTCAGTGACGATTACTGTATTCTTTCTCGATTTTTTTCTTGATTTATCGACTTACTGTATTCTTTCTTTCTCAATTTCTGTACTTTCTCGATTTTCCTAAACACAATGCCCCAATCCAATCGTCGTTTACGACAGCGAAGGAACGAAGCTGCGCGTCGTGCACACGCAATGGAATCTGATGAAGCACGAGCTGCTCGCTTGACAAGGCGTCGTGCAGCTCAAACGGATGAAGAACGAACTGCTCGCTTGGCAGACAACACTGAACGTGAGGCAAGGCGTCGTGCAGCTGAAACAGATGAAGAACGAACTGCTCGCTTGGCAGACAACACTGGACGCGAGGCAAGGCGCCGTGCAGAAGAAACGGGTACGGGCACGCACGTACGGCACGTGAGAGCGAAGGAACGGCCTGTGCAGTTGTTTCTGGCACGCAGTTTGAATTATTTTTTTTTTTTTTGCACGTACGGCCACGCACCTACCGGCATGCATTAGTAATAATAAATAAACATTAATTGTGACGTCATTCGTGACATCATAGCACCGTGTCTTGTCATTGGTTGACAGATAAATGGCCGTAACTTGGGAACCGCTCATCCAATTAACATCAAACCTCGAAAAGGCACATCTGCGGGTCCCCAGCAATATTCCTGGCAAGTTTCAATGAGATCGGACCGTCAATCGTGCAAAAAAAAATTAATAATCTATATAATTCCAGCAATGTGTGTGTGTGCGCGTCTGTCTGTCTGTGACTGCCGTTTCTCGACGACCGCCGGTTCGATAGAATTGAAACTTGCCAGGAATATTGCTGGGGACCAACGGATGTGCCTTTTCGAGGTTTGATATCAATCAGACGAGCGGTTGCCAAGTTACGGCCATTTATCTGTCGACCAATGACAAGACACGGTGGTATGACGTCACAATTAATGTTTATTTATTTACAAGTACGGGCCCTAAGGTGCGTGCCTGTAGGTGAGTGCCAGTATGTGCAGCCCTCTCTCGCTCCCCCCTCTCGCCCCCCTCGCCCCTCCCTCGCCCCCTCCCAGATATTGGTCGACAGATAAATGGCCGTAACTTGGGAACCGCTCGTCCGATTAATATCAAACCTCGAAAAGGCACATCCGCGGGTCCCCAGCAATATTCCTGGCAAGTTTCAATCAGATCGGACCCTCAATCGTGCAAAAAAAAAATAAATAAATAAACATTAATTGTGATGTCATTCGTGATGTCATAGCACCGTGTCTTGTCATTGGTCGACAGATAAATGGCCGTAACTTGGGAACCGCTCGTCCGATTAATATCAAACCTCGAAAAGGCACATCCGCGGGTCCCCAGCAATATTCTTGGCAAGTTTCAATCAGATCGGACCATCAATCGTGCAAAAAAATAATAATAATAATAATAAATAAACATTAATTGTGATGTCATAGCACCGTGTCTTGTCATTGGTCGACAGATAAATGGCCGTAACTTGGGAACTGCTTGTCTGATTGATATCAAACCTCGAAAAGGCACATCCGTTGGTCCCCAGCAATATTCCTGGCAAGTTTCAATCCTATCGGACCGGCGGTCGTCGAGAAACGGCGGTCACAGACAGACGCGCGCGCGCACACACACACACACACACACACACACACACACACACACACACACACACACACACACACACACACACACACACACACACACACACACACACACACACACACACACACACACACACACACACACACACACACACACACACACACACACACACACACACACACACACACACACACACACACACACACACACACACACACACACACACACACACACACACACACACACACACACACACACACACACACACACACACACACACACACACACACACACACACACACACACACACACACACACCTGGAATTATAGATAGATAGTAATAAAAACAGCAATTTCCTACCTTTCCTACAACTGTTGAAATAAACACAATCAGACTGAAAAGAGACTTGTTTGGTACACCAGACATCCTTTGTGAAAAGGTTTTTCATAAACTGGAGACTCATCACAAGTCTGAGCACCTTAAACCTATTTGTGTGGTCTGTGAACCCACTCCCAACAAGGCTGGTGAACTACACTAACGATCGGGTGATCAACTGAACACATGTTCATTCTGTAGACCGCAAGGCTTTTGGCAGTCATCTTGATTGTTCCTGATTTAGTGGAGAAACAAGGCTTGGAGATGGTGTGGGGGGGGGGGTGGGGGAGGGGGGGTAGGGGGGCAGGGTAGAAGGAATGGGGGGCAGGGTAGAAGGAATGGATGACAGGTTCACTTTAACACCCCTGATTCCACCCCCCCCCCACCTCTCACCCTTAACTGTGCAGTAGACAAGTACAAATCGTGTCTAATGGAAAAATTGTCAAAAATTTATTTTTGAAAAGTTTACAAAGTTTTCACAGTGAAGTTTACCTTCCATGCAATGGCTGGTCGGGAGTTGCGGTGTTTGAGAATCACTGCAGGAAGTACATCGTTGATCGTTCGACATTGGGACGAACACCTTGACGGTTGGTTATTCTACAAAAAAAAAAAAAAAAAACGTGCAACTTGCAACAAATCTCACGTCATCCAAACAAACGTCTACGTCAGTGCGCAGTTATCTTGACGTCACACCGCATCATCCCCGCGTGATGACGTCATGACGCTCAAGACGTCACCTCGCTCGAGTTGACGCAAAACGTAGAAGGCCGAGCGCTGACGTCACTCTTCTTCATGGGGAAAAAAAAAAATTACGGAATTTCAAAAAGTTGCTTTTCAATCGAGTGGCGACGGCGACATCGATGAACGTCCAATTAGTGTCGGATCACTCACTAATTAAAGGCCAACCTCAGAGCCTGCCTAACAAACACGACGACGGCGCTGTTTTTCTGAGGAAAACAACCCGCCTGCTGCGCTTTTATACTCCAACGGCGGAAGGTCCTCGTCGGTCACGTAAAGAAGCACTGATGAGAATGATCAACTTCATTCCATTCTTCGATGTTGTCTCACAAATACCCGAGAAAAAATACCTTATCTTTTATTTAATCATTGCAGTATTGCTTTTGTGAAGAGGTAAAAAAAAATCCTATTGTTACTCTCTTTTTACCAACGAGGACCACACCGAGGGCGTTTTGTACGTCACGTGATCAAGATTGACCAATCATCACTCGATGAATGTGTACGAATGCCGGAGCAGGACGTCAATACTGTGGCTTACAGGTTGTTGTTTTTTTTCGATCGACGTAAAGATCTGATTTAAATCGAGCATGAAAAGCTTGTTGCAACTGTCGGTTTTAAAATTGTACCGGCGCGTGCGGCGAGCCCCTCGTACGTGATGACGTCATGCCGTCTCCACTCGAATGGATTCGCTGAGTGTTTTTCTTTTTTTTTTTTCGAATAAACCAAAATCTCAATCCTCATGAGATGGTGACATTTCTATGAGATCTGAGGGGGAGAGCGGACGAGCTTTCGCAAGTTAAGTGAGGTAAATTAACTGTTTTGGATTTTTTGGGGGGAAAAACGCGGTGTGTTCCATGAGCAAACGGCTTGGAGGGCACTTAAGCACTCAAGTAAGCACTCCATGAAAAAGGGCTCATAATGAACGGCTGGCTTGGCAAGCGTAAACTCGTTCTTTGGACAGGTAACACAGGTCTCATTAATTACCATGAGGAAAAACCCTTGGGTTGTGTGCAAAGTGGTGACAATCGTGAGAGGATCATCACGCAGGATCTTCCATTGTTAAAGCTAAAATCCAGATTTGGACCAATCATGAGAGGATCACCATGCAGGATCTTCCATTGTTAAAGCCAAAATCCAGATTTGGACCAATCATGAGAGGATCCACCATGCAGGATCTTCCATTGTTCAAGCCAAAATCCAGATTTGGACCAATCATGAGAGGATCACCATGCAGGATCTTCCATTGTTAAAGCCAAAATCCAGATTTGGACCAATCATGAGAGGATCCACCATGCAGGATCTTCCATTGTTCAAGCCAAAATCCAGATTTGGACCAATCATGAGAGGATCACCATGCAGGATCTTCCATTGTTAAAGCCAAAATCCAGATTTGGACCAATCATGAGAGGATCACCATGCAGGATCTTCCATCTTCCATTGTTTAAGCCGTTATCCAGATTTGGACCAATCATGAGAGGATCTACCTTGCAGGATCTTCCATTGATAAAGCCAAAATCCAGATTTGGACCAATCATGAGAGGATCCACCATGCAGGATGTACCATTGTTAAAACGATTATCCAGATTTGGACCAATCATGAGAGGATCACCATGCAGGATCTTCCATTGTTAAAGCCAAATTCCAGATTTGGACCATTCATGAGAGGATCCACCATGCAGGATCTACCATTATTAAAGCCATTATCCAGATTTGGACCAATCATGAGAGGATCCACCATGCAGGATCTTCCATTGTTCAAGCCAAAATCCAGATTTGGACCAATCATGAGAGGATCACCATGCAGGATCTTCCATTGATAAAGCCAAAATCCAGATTTGGACCAATCATGAGAGGATCCACCATGCAGGATATTCCATTGATAAAGCCAAAAGCCAGATTTGGACCAATCATGAGAGGATCCACCATGCAGGATCTTCCATTGATAAAGCCAAAAGCCTGATTTGGACCAATCATGAGAGGATCCACCATGCAGGATCTTCCATTGATAAAGCCATTATCCAGATTTCGACCAATCATGAGAGGATCACCATGCAGGATCTTCCATTGTTAAAGCCATTATCCAGATTTGGACCAATCATGAGAGGATCCACCATGCAGGATCTTCCATTGATAAAGCCAAAATCCAGATTTGGACCAATCATGAGAGGATCATCACACAGGATCTTCCATTGATAAAGTCAAAAGCCAGGTTTGGACCAATCATGAGAGGATCACCATGCAGGATCTTCTATTGATAAAACCAAAAGCCAGATTTGGACCAATCATAAGAGTATCCATTCATCCATTGGGACCATACTCAGTGCAGGGCGTTGATGCTGCCTCAGCAGTCTCCTCGGCTGTTGGACACAATCCTGGACGGGTCGCCACTTCCACAAAGGATACTAGCAAGCTGGTACTCATTTTGCCGACCTCGGAAGGATGACGGGCCGAGTCAACCCCACCTCGTATTAATTCAACAGCCAAGTGGGATTTGAACTTTGGATCCTCAGATCCCAAGCCCACCACCCGAACCATTAAGCCAACACCAGGCATCATGAAAGGATCCACCATGCAGCCAGGATCCTCCATTGATAAAGCCAAAAGCGAGATTTGGACCATTCAGAAGAACATTGAAGTCGGTGTTCTGGTGTTCGAGAAGATCTTCGTGACACTTCTACACCATTATCTCTTAACTGGAGGGCGCGAGTAATTTCCAGATTCCAGAGGGGGTGCGAGCCCGGAGAAAAAATTATTAATAAAAAAAACAAAAGTATCACCTTTAATTTTCTATTCGCTACTTCCTCCCATTTTCTATATGGTATTTGCGTAGCGAATGCAGCCTTTTCCTTCTCCTTCTCCTTCTCCTTCTCCTTCTCCTTCTCCTTCTCCTTCTCCTTCTCCTTCTCCTTCTCCTTCTCCTTCTCACAAAACCTTTAGGACTCGGCTCTTGTTATATACAAGATCCGGATCTCCTTAAATACTAAACACCTGTACACATCCTCACATTGACGGTGCCTTTTGAGAGCGTCTATCATGAACTTTTAAATATATTCGGACATTTGCTTTAAAGTTTCGAAAAGTTCACGTCACTATTTAAAGATGATTCCATTTAATGGATTGTAATTTCGTAAATACACTATTTATTTCGTAAATACACTATATTTCGTAAATACATTATGACGGGTCTCGCTATTGGCTTAATCAAGGCACGTGACAAAATATCGGAAGTTGTTGTTGTTGTTTTTTCTTCTTCTTCCTCTTCTTGCTCTTGTTCTTCTGGTGAAGACAAAACCTTTTGGACACGGCTCTTGGACACATTTGTCCTTGTTTAATACTGTAATTCTGTATATTTCTGTAAAAAAATTCTGTATTTTCAAATTAATTTTAATACAGAAAATGGAAGGATGTGCCTGACCATTGTCTGTATTAAAATGAATTTTAAAATTTAACATTTATTTAAATTTAATATTAAAATTTATATTTTATTTTAATTTTAATATTAAAGTTTTATTTTTTTTCACACATTTGCAGTACCCATTTCAAACTAAATAATTCACAATGAGTGCAAACAAGCGGAAGTATCTTGATGAATATGTATTCGATTTGGATTTGTGTCCCTCCAAAAGGGTGACACACAGGTGCCCCAGTGTGTAATATTCTACAAGACTCTGAGCAATGATGGCATGCGGCCCACACGCTTGGAACGCCACTTGAAGACGATGCATCCTGCTCAAGCTGCTAAACCCAAGGCATTCTTTGAAACAAAAAGGCAGTCCTTGAAGCAAGCGAAGATGGACAGCAGTGGAGCATTTCGGCAACAGACTTCAAAGGTTGTTGAGGCTTCCTATGAGATCGCCATGTTGATTGCAAAGAGCAAAATGAGCCACAACATCAGAGAGACTCATAAAACCAAGTGTACTGCGTGCAGCAGAGCTCATTCTGGGGAAGGATAGTGCAAACAAGCTTTCCCAAATCTCTCTATCAAACGACACCGTCAAGGGAAGGATCGATGAAATGTCTCAAGACATCAACGATCAAGTTCTCGACCAAGTTAGAGCTTCTCCTGTATTTGCCATCCAGTTGGACGAAACGACTGATGTTCCTCAGTGTTCTCAGCTACTGATGTATGCTCGTTTCATGTCAGGCAATAGTGTAACAGAGGAAATGCTCTTCTGCCATCCCATGGAAAGTTGTACAACAGCAACAGATATTTTTCAAGTGGTATCAAACTTCTTCCAGGAAAATCAACTTTCGTGGGACTCGCTGGTAGGGGTGTGTTCTGATTGAGCTCCGGCCATACTTGGTTTGCAATCTGGTTTCATAACAAGAGTGAAAGAAAAAAGTCCATCTGCTGTAGGTTCGCACTGTATCCTTCATCGTGAAGCCTTAGCATCCAGAACTCTACCTGCTGAAATGGGGGATGTCATGAACCTGACTATCAAGGACGTCAACTTCATCAAAGCTGGAGCCTTAAACAGTCGTCTCTTCAAACAGCTGTGTGTGGATATGGATTCTGAACATCAAGCCTTGCTTTTCCACACAAACGTACGATGGCTTTCGAAGGGAAACATGCTTGGATGGCTTTATTAACTACGACAAGAAGTGGCAACATTTCTAGATTCGCAGCAAAAAGCAGATCTCCATGACAAGTTCCAGTCTGAAGGATTTTTGCTATCTCAAGCTTACCTGCTGGATGCCATCAACCTCAAACTCCAAGGGGAAAACATCAACATAATCATGTACCATGACGTCATTCAAGCCTTCATGGCCAAACTCGACCTCTGGAAATGTCCAATTCAGGATGCAAATACAGCCAGTTTTGCTAACTTGGATTCTGCTCTCATTCACAGTTACCTTGATTCTGAGTTAAAGACACAAATAATTACTCATCTGGCTGAATTGAAAGCAGAATTCATCAGATACTTTCTGGATATAGATGAGAAGCGCGAAGCCTGGAAATTCATGAGGAACCCATTTCAATGTGAAGCAGCTGATATTTCAGACGAAGTGCAAGAGGAGTTTCTTGAGTTAAAGTTCAACTCCTCGGCTGAAGAAGACTTCAAAAAACTGGATCTCGAGACGTTCTGGGTCACGTACCTTCCTGTTTACCCTTTGGTCTCGCATAAAGCTCTTCGGATTCTGACAATGTTTGGATCAACGTATCTTTGTAAAGCTGCATTTTCCATGCTCGTTGCTGTCAAAACCAAGTACAGAAACAATCTGAACGTTGAAGGGGACTTGCGTTGTGCTCTCTCTGGCATTAGACCATGCATTCAAGATCTGGTCATGAAGAAGCAATGTCAAGTATCTCATTAAATATGCTGTGTGTACATATATATATATATATATATATATATATATATATATATATATATATATATATATATATATATATATATATATATATGTGTTGCTTATACAGAATTCTTTGTTCAATAAAAAGACTAAAACACAATTTATTTCACTTTTTCCTTTTAATTCAGGTATAATTTTTAATCATTTGGTTGAAGATGTGAAGGGGGTGGGGGGAAGACCATGGAGGCAAGGACCAACTACAAGAGGGTGTGTGGTGGTAAAAAGGTAAGGAACCACTGGTCTACACCCTGCGACATCAGTCGTGGTTTATTGACGAGAGGCTTTGGAAACATTGTCTGGCTGGTTGCACAAGTTCTCCTTCTCGACTGTTTCCTCCAACATTGTTGGATCAAGCGGGCGAAACTTGCACAACCATCAATTAATTAATTACACATATCATTGTCATAATTCTCCATGAAAATCCTTTTATTCAGTGAAAATAAATCTTTGGTCCATCATTGTCCTCAGGGTTCTACATCATCTCAGTTGAACACTGAACCGCACTGGCCTGACACGTCCTGTTCCACGATTGGTTTATCGTGCTCAGCAACTTGGTGGATTGTGTTTCACGGATTTCTTTCGAGTTTTATGGAGAGAACGTCTTGGGTGAATCGTGGTCGTGCTGTGTGTGCTCCTACAAACAAACTTCATGAGATTCTCATCAGATCTCATGAGATATGCTGCTGCTGCTGGTGGTTTCACTTCATGACCAAAGAGGACCGTTCAGGTGTAACTTGCGAACCACCCACCTGGTAAATTTGTTTAGCATGAAAAAACTACTGCCCAGACAGCGACTACATTCCAATATAGCGAGTGGTGGACCCTGATGTCAAGGAGGATTCAACAAGACCAGACCACTTGCAACCCATGGGTTAGAGCAGGAATTTTGAATTGGCCAGGGTGCCGGCGATGACACCTCCTCTTCGAGAAAGACACCATGGGATCTTTAACGTCCACCAACTAATGCCGGCAGATGGGACACCCGGATTAATGTTCAGCCACCTACTTAAGCGTTGCCATTTGGTGTTTCAATCCCACCAATTCACGACTTTCAAAACGATGCAATCCACCCCAGAATGCTCGGTGTGCATGCACAGAGACCCCGGGGAAATGGCAGTGTTCGGGGCAAATGTATCATGTGTCCTGGACAAGGATTGTTACCTGAAATGGCTCATAAAGCTCTAAAATAAGTCAAAAATACATGGAAACATACCTGAGATAAAGGGCTGTACGTCGGCACAACAAGACTTGGAGAACTTGCTCAGCTTGCCGAAAGGGCAGCTGCTCATACTGCAAACTCCAGACCATGTGGGCCAGTGCAAGGCCCGAATTGCCAACCTTGTGTCCTAAACAAACCCCCCTGATGGATTGTGTGAAGTGTGTGAAGAGGCGCCTCGACTTTCGGATTTACTTACTTCATTATTATCATTACCTTTTCAATTATTGTCCTTTGTAAATATTTGTTTATTTTCATGAAATGTATTCCTTTTAAGAAGCTGTAGCTGTGTATTTGTGGTGGGCTTTGAGTATAAACTCCCCTTGTGTTGTGCTCCTCTGTCCCATCCGCCATTGCACCCCTTCCCACGCACGCATTAATCACCCAGTCTCGGCTGTAGGCCTTCAAGCGAGAAGCTTGGCCATCCATCCAGGTAATAGTCCAAGAGCATTAGGTCAAAATAGGCCCTAACCTGGACATTTTTGGTAACAAGCTGATTTTTTCAGGATAGGTCCAGGAATATGTCTAGAATAACATACTAAAAGTCCTCATAAATCCTCCTTGAGCATTTTCCACAATCCAAGATGGCGTCCAAAATGGCCGCCTCTTCTGTTTTTCTCATAACTTTGCAAGCAGGTTTCCCCAAAACACACTTTAAATGTCTACATATATGTTTTGAAGTATGAGGAACTCATTAGAATACATCTTAAGAGATGCTGAAGCACGCAAGTACCAATAAGACCTCTTGAGTTCTTCCAAAAGTCCAGGCAGAAGCAGACGCCGACACCCTGATTGTCTCCACAGCACTAGCACTGGCAGAGTCAGAACATGTGCCAGTTGCTGTCGTCGGTACGGACACAGACTTACTGGTAATGCTAGTTGCTCGGGCAACCTCTTCCACAGATGTGTACATGCTATGCCGCAGTAATCCTGTCATGGTCTTCAACATTCATGAGATTCAGCATGCCATAGGGGACACAAGAAATCACTTGATGTTTCTTCATGCTGTGACGGGATGTGACACGGTCTCTGCGATCTATCGTCAGGGCAAGCGTAAAGCTTTCAACATGGTGCACAAGAAGCGGGACTACGACTTGCTGGATACCTTCACAAACAGTGGAAGCACCCATGACGAGGTGGAAAAAGCTGGGGAAGGCTTCATTCTTAAGCTTTATGGAGCCAGCAGTTTTGAATCTCTTGATGACTACCGTCACATCGCATACAAACGGGCAATCGGTCGCAGTTCCCTGAGTTCATCCTTTCAGCTAGAAAGTCTACCTCCAACTAGTGCTGCAGCAAAGCAACATTCATATCGCGCCTATCTTACCATCCAGGAATGGATGGGTAACTCCTTATCTCCAACAGAATGGGGCTGGCGATTTCAGGACGGGACTCTTACCCCGGTAGAAACAGACATTGCTGTTGCACCCGACACTTTGCTGAACATGGTGGCATGTGGGTGTAAACCAGATGGTTGCAGAAGCATGACATGTAGCTGCAAGAAACTTGGGCTCTTTTGTACCTCAATGTGCAGTAAATGCAGTGGTCTCAATTGCAACAATACAGCACCAACTCTTATAGATGCCGACGATGATATTACCCCAACTTCAGAGGACATCAACATTGAAGATACAGCATCCGACGATGAAGACAATGACTGATGCAACTAGGTGTGTGCATGCGTAAGGTAAAGATTCATCTGAAACTTTTGAGGTTTGAATCTCTAGCATGATCTTGTTTTGAATGTCTTTGCCTCTTGAAACAGGCTAAAACAGCAGTGTGTTGATAAGTGGCGGACATTTTGAGCACCATTTGAATTTCAGAAAGAACTTCAGCGGTTTTATTGTTTCCTTTGTACTTCAAAGTATCTGAATGAGTTCCTTATTTCTCAAGACATAATATATTTAGAGATTTAAAGTGCATATTGAGGTAACTTAGTCACAGGGTCATGAGAAAAACAGGAAATTGCAACCATCTTTGGCGCCATTTTGGATTTTGGGACTAGTTCAAGTAGTTTTATTGGTATAGATATGCGTGTTTCAAATCTGCGAATAAGAATTTATCTAGATTCCTTGACTCCCATAACATATATAAAGACATTTTAGTGTGCTTTATTGGGTTACTTAGTTGCAGAGTTATGAGAAAACAACAACAGGAAAAGGGGCATTTCGGGCGCCATTTTGAATTTCAGGATGAGCTCAAGTGTTTTTATTGGTAAATGCGTGTTTTTGAAAAATTCCCAATAAGTATATGATTCATTTCATTGAGTCGCAAAACATATATTAAGACATTTAAAGTGCGTGTTGAAGTACCTTGGTGTAAAACCAGAAACGGCAGCAATTTCAGACGCCATTTTGGATTTCTGAAAGAGCTTAAGCGGTTTTATTCGTTTTTGTGCGTTTCAAAATCTTCCTATATGTATTGTATTGAGTTCCTTATACTTCAAAACATATGTGTAGACATTTAAAATGTGTTATAGGTAAACCTACTTGCAAAGTTATGAGAAAAACAGGAAATGGCGGCCATTTTGGACGCCATCTTGGATTGCGGAAAACGCTCAAGGAGGATTCATGAGGACTTTTAGTATGTTATTTCACACACATTCCTGGACCTTTCCTGAAAAAATCAGCTTGTTACCAAAAATGTCCAGGTTAAACCCTAATGCTCTTGGACTATTGGTTCTTTGTTCTCTTTATTGTCCATTATTTGATTTTTGTTAATTCGTGATTTGCTAATTTTTATCGATTCTTCTTTTTACCTGCACCACCGAAGGTGCACGGACGTTATGTTTTTCACCCGTTTGTATGTCTGTTTGTCTGTGTGGACGGTATCTCAAAAGGTTGCGGACGGATTCGGACGAAACCTGGTGGACAGGTTGGGTGTGTGACGAGGAAGAGCTGTTTTACATTTTCGTGAAGATCCGGATCCGGATTCGAGAATTTTTCAAGTGATTCTTCATCGTTGAGCGGAAGCGGTATCAAAAGGTTGTGGGCGGATTCGAACCACACTTGGTGGATGAGTTTAATATCAAGTAACCAGAACAAGCAGATTCCATTTCACTTCAGGTTTGGTTCCGGATACAGCCCGTCAGTGGGATACAAAAGGTAAACTGCTCACCTGGGGGGGGGGGGGGTGTGCGCTCTCGTTTGTTTCTGGTTTATTGGTTTAGTTTGACTGTTGTTTAGATTCTCTATTGAATTCGAATTTTTTTTTGCCTTTTTAAAAAAGGCTTCAGCAAGAAATCTGGGGATAAGGGTTCAAACCGCTGACCTCCCAGAATCAGACCACCGAACCTGGTCCCAAGCTTAATTTACATTCTATTTGCACAATGGAAACGAACAGGTAACACCACCTTGATGGGAAGCAAATTATTTATTATAGACACATAAAAATGAAATGACTAATAAATAAACAACGATACTTACACATTATTATGGTGTGGGCCAGCAGGAGAAGCTAAAGGACAAGGGGAATAATTAAAATCAAATGGGGATGGAGGGATTAAGAGGAAGAAACAAGGAGAGGAATCAGGGCTGGACAGGAGGATGAGCTTGGGGGGGGGGGGGGGACATGATACATGAGATTCGGAGAGTACATCGAGGGAGAGATCACTGTTATCAGCCAAAGCTGTCTGGAGCACTCACTATACCTGTATCTATACCTGTGTAGCGATTCCCTTTACACACTGCAAGGGAAGCTCGAAAGGAGCCAACGGCACACAGAGCGGCACAGTGGGTTCAGGGGGGGGGGGGAGACCCTCGAGGCCGTTCAAGGTACACGGAGCTCCACAACGGTGACGCGGTCTCACATAGATACAGGTGAAAGTGCTACAGTGGATACAGGTGAGAGAGCCCCCAAAACAGATCAGCAGTTTAAAATGGTGCAATATGAATTCACCATCCCGAGGCCAGGTGGATCCGCTGCTCTCAATGAGTTCATGCGCGACAGAGTGTGTTGCTATGCTCCGTGGCCCTGAGCTCAACCAACTCCGAAAAGGTCTACTCGTCTCTTCTCCCCTCAAATGCCATCTTGAATCCTCAACGACTCAACTATCCGACATCTCTGCCTGTTCTCTATCTTCAGTCCACGTTAAAACAAATCCACCAATCATCCACCAATCGGGTGGGTCTTTTTTTTTTTTTTTTTTTTTTTTTTGTATACCTTGGTCGAGGCTCGAATGAGAGCTAACACACAACTCACAGCAAGGAGGCATGAGACAAGAGGGGTGGGAGTGGAAGGGACAAAACATTGGGGAACAGACACAGGTGAACTGTGGAAGGGAGAGGGATGGGGATGGGACGGGGAACATGGCGAGGAGAAGATGGACATTACAGGGACTTTCAGGAAGGAAAGCAGGAGAATTGAAGGAAGTGGGCTTGGGTGGATTATCGGGGGTAGAAAAGATCGAGGATTTGGATGGGGGAAGATAAGAGGTGGTGGTGAACAGCTGTTTTGAAAGCCTGAAGGGAAGAATGGGAAAGAATAGAGTGAGGAAGTTTATTCCAAAGGCGGGAAAAAGAGGAATGAAAGAGTGAAGATGAGCAGTGATTCGTGATTTTGGTAGTTTTACCAGAAGGGGGTTGTTGGCGGACCTTGAGCGCCCTGTGGAAATGTGGTTGGGACAAATCGCAGAGAGAGCAGGGGGGCAAGGCTGGAGAGGAGTCGGTAGAAGACAGAAAGACCACCGACCAACCTGCGGTGATTGAGTGAGAGGCCCAAAGACTCAGCTTCATTGCGGGAGATGCCAATGATCTTAAAAGCCCTGGTTTCGACAGCGTGAAGTCGAGAAAGGTGGGAGGCAGGAGCACCAGCCCAGAGGGGAGAGCAGTACTCCATCAGGCTACGGACAAAAGCTTTGTAAGTAGTCAGGAGCTCAAGAGGGCCGAGGAAGGACTTTGCACGACGGAGGATTCCCAGTCGGCGACTGGCTTTTGAGGCAAGGTTGGAAATGTGACTTTCCCAGGAAAGGTCATGGCAGATAGTGAGACCCAGAAGCTTGAAAGAAAAGACTTCTTCCAGAGGATTGTTGAGAAAGTGGATGGGGGGTTTTGTAAACGGTCCTTTCGAAGAGACATAGTGAGAGTGTGAGATTTGTGTGGATTGAAAGACATGTTCCACGTGTTGGACCAGTTTGTGATTTTATCCAGATCTGCAGTGAGCGAAGAAGCTGCTGCTTGCCGGTCTGAGGGATGACAGATGGTACGGCAGAGGGTGGAGTCATCGGCAAAGAGAAATAGAGGATTTTCCAGAGAGTCCGAGAGATCATTGATGAAAACCAGAAAAAGAACAGGGCCCAGAACGCTACCTTGAGGAACTCCAGCCTGCACAGGAAGAGGGGATGAAAGAACTCCATTTAGGGCCACACGTTGACTGCGACAGGAGAGGAAGTCTGCGAGCCATGAGTGGAGATGGCCTTGAATACCATGGGAAGAGAGTTTGGTGAGTAGGGCAGGGTGCCAGACTGTGTCAAAAGCACGTGATATGTCCAGGGATACGGCTCGGATTTCCTGTCTGGCATTGAGGACCTCCATCCATTGATGGGAGAGCAGTAGCAGCATATCCAGGGTAGAGTGACCTGGTCTGAAACCAAATTGATGACTGGAAATCAAGCCATTGGAGAAGAGGAAGGATTTCATGTCTGAAGCAATGATGGATTCCATAACCTTGCTGATGATTGGGAGAAGGCTGATTGGTCTGTAGTTACAGGGATCTGTTTTTGCACCTTTTTTATGCAGGGCAGTGATGTTAGCAGATTTCCAAGCAGATGGCAGATGACCTTGGGAAAATGAGAGGGTGAATAGAACAGAGAGAGGGTGAGCAAGAGCAGAAGAGCAGGCTTTGAGGACACGTGGGCTGATGCCGTCTGGACCGGTTGCAGAATCTGACTCGAGGTTTGAAAGCAAGCTCTCCACCTTGTCAGGAGAAAAGGATACAGAGTCCAGGGACAGTTGGGTGCGACTGGGTAAAGTGGGTAGAGATAGTGATGGGTTTGGGACACAAGATTTAGCTGCAAACACCGAGTTTAGACATTCAGCTTTATCACGTGTGGAATCAGCAGTGCGGCCATTTGAGGTAAGGGAGGGGATGGAGGGGGAACATACACCAGAAACAGATTTGATTAAACGCCACCAGGATTTTGAGGAGGGAGAGAGGTCTGAGAGTTCAGACTTGAGATGAGAAAGATGTTGTTTTCTGGCTCTCCTGAGGGTAGATACACACTTGTTCCGAGCTTTGTGGAAAGAACTGAGATTGCCCTCAGTTGGGTTTGCTTTCCATGAGGCAAAGGCAAGTTGTTTCAGGACAACTGCCTCGCCACAAGCTTCAGTAAACCAAGGGCGGGAGGAAGGGTAAGACAACTGAACACGAGAGGGGATAAATCTGTGCATGAGGGAGAGCAAGTTTCTTTGAAAGAATTCCCAGGATGAGTTGATGTTTGAGAAAGTAGTGATAGGAGACCAGTCTGTAAGTTTGATGGCTGCTCGGAGACCCTGCCAGTCGGCTTGAGTGAAATGCCAGACTCGACGGCGGTGAGGTGGTTCTCTGATGACAGCCAGAGAGATGTCCACTTTAACAAGGACGTGGTCAGAAGAACCAATTGGAGCGAAGGAAGAGCAGCAGATATTGTCAGGGTCGCTCGACAAATCCACCAATCGGGTGGGTCGCTCGACAAATCCACCAATCGGGTGGGTCGCCCAAGCGAGCTCAAACCGGCCAAAGGGAGCAAATATGCAAATTAATGTTCAAATGTTTGGCCCACCTGCAGATTGGCAGTTTACGCAGATCGAGTGGAAAATAAATCTTAATTAATAAGGAAAAGAAAAGGAAACGGCTCCTGTTGATCAATTACCCTGCTCGACCATGAATGTTATACTGTATTTACATTGTTAATGTAATTATCAAAATTAAAATAACACGATATCGTTGAACTGGAGCAATGAACACTGAAATCACCGTTTTGCTCACGTTACACCGAACCGGTGCAGTTGTCAAGGCTCCGAGAGCACCTGGTGGCATGACGTCACACGAGAGCACCTGGTGGCATGACGTCACACTCGAGAGCACCTGGTGTCATGACGTCACACGAGAGCACCTGGTGGCATGACGTCACACTTGAGCACCTGGTGGCATGATGTCACACTCGAGCACCTGGTGGCATGATGTCACACTCGAGAGCACCTGGTGTCATGACGTCACACTCGAGAGCACCTGGTGGCATGACGTCACACGAGAGCACCTGGTGGCATGACGTCACACTCGAGAGCACCTGGTGTCATGACGTCACACGAGAGCACCTGGTGGCATGACGTCACACTCGAGCACCTGGTGGCATGATGTCACACTCGAGCACCTGGTGGCATGACGTCACACTCGAGAGCACCTGGTATCATGACGTCACACGAGAGCAGCTGGTGGCATGACGTCACACGAGAGCACCTGGTGGCATGACGTCACACACGAGAGCACCTGGTGGCATGACGTCACACTCGAGAGCACCTGGTGGCATGACGTCACACTCGAGAGCACCTGGTGGCATGACGTCACACGAGAGCACCTGGTGGCATGACGTCACACTCGAGCACCTGGTGGCATGATGTCACACTCGAGCACCTGGTGGCATGACGTCACACTCGAGCACCTGGTGGCATGATGTCACACTCGAGCACCTGGTGGCATGACGTCACACTCGAGCACCTGGTGGCATGATGTCACACTCGAGCACCTGGTGGCATGACGTCACACTCGAGAGCACCTGGTATCATGACGTCACACGAGAGCAGCTGGTGGCATGACGTCACACGAGAGCACCTGGTGGCATGACGTCACACACGAGAGCACCTGGTGGCATGACGTCACACTCGAGAGCACCTGGTGGCATGACGTCACACTCGAGCACCTGGTGGCATGACGTCACACTCGAGCACCTGGTGGCATGATGTCACACTCGAGAGCACCTGGTGTCATGACGTCACACTCGAGAGCACCTGGTGGCATGACGTCACACTCGAGCACCTGGTGGCATGACGTCACACGAGAGCACCTGGTGTCATGACGTCACACGAGAGCACCTGGTGGCATGACGTCACACTCGAGCACCTGGTGGCATGATGTCACACTTGAGCACCTGGTGGCATGACGTCACACTCGAGAGCACCTGGTATCATGACGTCACACGAGAGCACCTGGTGGCATGACGTCACACGAGAGCACCTGGTGGCATGACGTCACACACGAGAGCACCTGGTGGCATGACGTCACACTCGAGAGCACCTGGTGGCATGACGTCACACTCGAGAGCACCTGGTGGCATGACGTCACACGAGAGCACCTGGTGGCATGACGTCACACGAGAGCACCTGGTGGCATGACGTCACACACGAGAGCACCTGGTGGCATGACGTCACACTCGAGAGCACCTGGTGGCATGACGTCACACTCGAGAGCACCTGGTGGCATGACGTCACACACGAGAGCACCTGGTGGCATGACGTCACACTCGAGAGCACCTGGTGGCATGACGTCACACTCGAGAGCACCTGGTGGCATGACGTCATACTTGTAGCAACCGACATGACGTCACGTTCGTAACACCTTGTGGCATGACGTCACGTTCGTAGCACATGGTGGCATGACGTCACTCTCGAGAGCACCTGGGGGATGCAGACAGAGCAGGTCATGGTCACATTACAAGGACGTCGTGGTGGTTTCCCAGTCCGACGCTCTGGAGCGAATGTGAACACCGGACTGGATTCGAACAGACGACGATGGTGGTGGTTACCTCCTGGTGTCGTTGTAAACGAACAAGAGAACAAATCGTCTGACGGTGAGAAGTTTACCCGAGAGGGTCCGCGGGAGGGTCGTCGCTGATGTTTACCGTTGGGAATTGGTGCGTTGGATGCGATTTGATGATATCCCGATAAACACCAACGTTCAGGAACTCGAGGAGCGGGAATCGAGGAGCGGACCCGAAGGTCCGTGTTTAATGAGCGACACGAACAGGTTCGTTGGGACTTCGCTGGTTTTCAATGAACGGAGACCGAGGGGTAAACAATGAGCCATCTGGGTTGTACCAAGTGTTCCGGGGGGGGGTGAGGGGGCTGGATCGCTCACATCGTCGTCTCACAAACTGAGGAAGCGCACGAGAGGGAAATGTCGGTCGTGTCTTGTAACGATGAGGACATCAAGAGGGTCTCGAGTCGGAATAACCGAAGAGACGCTGTAACGTGACGGACGTCCGTCGGCCATCACCCGCCCGACCGTCGCACAGTGGTTCGGTCCCTGTCGGCCTGAGCAGGAAATTCCGCCATAAGCGGCGCGTTCTGTCCGCTCGTCCCGCGAACCTCCTCGTCTCTCCCTCACCTCGTCCCTCCCTCACCTCGTCCCTCAGCGCCGCTCGTCCCTCGTCCCGCCCCCCGTGAGCGGATTCCGCGCGGACCCCCTCACCCGCCCCCCGTCCGTGCGCATGGCGGCCCCGTGGCCGCTTCGTGGCCTCTCTTTACGGCCCGGAGCCGCGGCGGTCGACTCCTGAGTGCACCGCGCTCGGCCCGCCCCGAGCCGGGTGCCGTCCGGGGTGGACCGAGCGAGCGGCCGACGAGTTCCGAAACTAGGGTGGGGAAGGTTGGTGAGTTGGAAACGTTATTTATTTATATGGTGGTGATGGTGATGGTGGTGATGGTGGTGGTGGTGATGGTGGTGACGGTGATGGTGATGGTGACGGTGATGGTGATTATGATGATGGACCTCCTTGGATCTTGGTTGCAGATCTCCCTCCAAATGAAATTTTACCTTTTTGGTGTTTCGATCCAATCTGTCACCTTTCCGAGCACGTGGGTGACATTTCCCATCCTTCGTACCTGACGTGGACCCGAGACCAGGTGGTTGCTCTGTTCACCTTCCCTCCCTTGTTTAGATGGAACGGCTCACGGTGACGCTCTTGGAAATGATGAGTAAGACATGAGTGGAGCTTCGCTGACTCGCACTCTTTCCTTTGATCACCTACCTGTACGTGAGTGGACGAGTCTTCACACACACCTTGTCTGGATTCCACTCGGAGCGATGTTCCAGCTTCCTTCATGACCTTTGGTGTTGAACGTCATTCTTATTGCACTTACAGGTAATCGATCAGTTCCATCATGGTCTCTCTACGTTTCCTGATCAGAGCTCGGTTTATTCCAACAACGACCCCTCTTATACACCTGTACATTACCCCCACAGTCTCGCCCCTATCATTTACCCCCATGGTATAGACCCGGACATTACCCCACAGCCTCACTCCTCCCGTTACACCATGGTATAGTCCTGATACAAGACATCATTCTTTTGTGACAAGCATGCACACACACCGCCCACTATACATACACACACCACCATACACACACCACCATACACCACACACACACCACCATACACCACACACACACACACACGACCATACACACACCACCATACACCACACATACACACACCACCACCACACACACACACAGCACCACCACCACACACACACACACAGCACCACCACACACACACACAACCACCACACACACACACACACGCACCACCACACACACGCACCACCACACACACGCACCACCACACACACGCACCACCACACACACGCTCCACCACACACACCACCACCACACACACCACCACCACACACACACCACCACACACCACATACACACACCATCACACACACACACCCATACACCACACATACACACACCCATACACACACCACCATACACCACACACACACCATACACACACAACCATACACCACACACACACACCACCATACACCATACACCACACACACACACCACCATACACCATACACCACACACCACCACACACACCCATACGCCACACACACACCATACACACAACCATACACCACACACACACACCACCATGCACCATACACCACACACACACACACCACCATACACCACACACCACACACACACACACCACCATACACACACACACACCACCATACACACACACACACCATACACACACACAACCATACACACACACAACCATACACACACCACCATACACCACACACACACACACACACACACACAACCATACACACACACCCATACACACACACCACCATACACACACCCATACACCACACATACACCATACACACACCACCATACACCACACACACACAACCATACACACACAACCATACACACACACACAACCATACACACACACACACACACAACCATACACACACACACACACACACAACCATACACACACACACACACACACACAACCATACACACACACACACACACACACAACCATACACACACACACACACACACACACAACCATACACCACACACACACACACACAACCACACACCACACACACACACACAACCATACACCACACACACACACACACACAACCATACACCACACACACACACACACACAACCATACACCACACACACACACACACACAACCATACACCACACACACACACACACAACCATACACCACACACACACACACACACACACACACACCACACACACACACACACACAACCATACACCACACACATCACACACATACATACACCATACACCACACACACCACACACACACACACACACACACACAACCATACATCACACACACACCATACACTACACCACATATACACACACATACACCACCACATACCATACACTACACCATATACACACACACACCACCACACATACCATATGCACACACACACACCACCACACATAGCATATGCACACACACATACCATATGCACACACACATACCACCACACATGCCATACACACACATACATACCATACACACACATATCACCATACATACACACACACATACCATACACACACACACACATACCATACACACACACACACACACACACACACGTCACACACACACGTCACACACACACACACCATACACATAGCACCACACCATCACACACACACACACACTACACACACCACACACACACATACACACCATACCATACACACACACACACACACAAACACCATACACACACACACAGAAATTACACACACACAGCGCGACACCACCACACAAACCATACACACACATAGCACCACACCACCCCCCACACACACATGTACACACATACCATACACCACACACAAATACCATACACACACAACCATACACACACACCCATACACCACACATACACCACCATACACCACACATACACACACCACCATACACCACACACACACAACCATACACACACACACACAACCATACACCACACACACACACACACACAACCATACACCACACACACACACACACACACACACACACAACCATACACCACACACACACACACACACACACACAACCACACACCACACACACACACACACACACACACCCACACACCACACACACACACACACACACACACACACACACACACACACACACACACACACACACACACACACACACACACACACAATCATACACACACACACACACACACAACCATACACCATACACCACACACACACACACACACACACACACAACCATACATCACACACACACCATACACTACACCACATATACACACACATACACCACCACATACCATACACTACACCATATACACACACACACCACCACACATACCATATGCACACACACACACCACCACACATAGCATATGCACACACACATACCACCACACATGCCATACACACACATACATACCATACACACACATATCACCATACATACACACACATACCATACACACACACATACCATACACACACACACATACATACCATACACACACATACCATACACACACACGTCACACACACACACACCATACACATAGCCACACACCATCACACACACACACTACACACACCACACACACACATACACACCATACCATACACACACACACACACACACACACACAAACACCATACACACACACACACACAGAAATCACACACACATAGCGCGACACCACCACACAAACCATACACACACATAGCACCACACCACCCCCCACACACACATGTACACACATACCATACACACACACAAATACCATACACACACACACACACCACACCACCACATACCATACACACACACACACGTAGCACCACACCATCACACACACACACCATACACTACACCACATACACACGCACACATAGCACCACACCATCACACACACACCATACACTACACACACACACACACACACACACAAACAAACCATACACACATAGCACCACACCACCCCACACACACACATGCACACACATACCAGACACACACACACAAATACCATACACACACACACATATACAATACACACACACACACACACACACACACACATATACAATACACACACACACACACACACACATATACAATACACACACACACACACAAATACCATACACACACAAATACCATACACACACACACACACACCCATACACACACCATCGGGACTCCACGGTCATGGATAGGACGGCGTGAGCACCCCTCAGAGAGGAGGGTGTTCGAGGAGCTCCGCCCTCAGTGTCACCGTTTGCGGATGATCTAATCGGACGCCGGTGCAGAGTCCCGTCACTCATTTTGAACGAAGCACTCATTTCACAAACACAAACATCATGTACGTTGTTTAGGTGTTCACACAATGAAAATGGTGAACCGATAATGAACAGCCACCGTCTACATCGTCTGCTCCGCACCGTCTGCTTCGTACATTGTAAAGGACACAAAGCATCCATGATTATTCTGTCAATGACGGATGTGTAGTCTCATTATCTCCGCCACCGAAGGGAGACAGAGGTCATGTTTTCACACTGTCTGTCTGTCTGTCTGTCTGTCTGTGAACAGGATACCTCAACAAGTTCAGGAGAGATTCGGACAAAACTTGGTGGACAGGTTGGATGTGTAACAATGATGAATGGATTCGATTTTGGCAAAGATTCGAATCCGGATCCGAGAATGTTTTCATTGAATTTTCACCATTGAGAGATGAAGCTAAAAACGATATATATATATATATATATATATATATATATATATATATATATATATATATATATATATATATATATATATATATATATATATATATATATATATATATATATATATATATATATATATATATATATATATATATATAGCACAATATGTCAAAAACTTATGGACGAGTCATGGCAAAACTTGGTGGATGAGTTGGGTAGGTGACGAGAACAAGGCAATTCGAGTTTGGTTCAGGTTCGAATCCGGATCCGGCCTACCAGTGGTATGCGCTCTACCGAGTGCCGTTCTAGTTTGACGAATGCAACGTTCCATGCACTCTGCACAGCTTTACGTCCTGATCTCGCACACCCCCTCCTTAATTTAATCGTCTCCTTTTAGTGCATCCGACTCTAAGAGGCATAAATAAATAATATGGAGTACGTTTTGTTGGACTTGTGTCGGACCGAGTGATGATGAATTCTCTTCGCAATTTCCTTCCGGCAACCGGTACTTTCCTCACCTTGCCTTTTCATTCCCGAAGGTTCGCCTTGCCTCGAAGAATGCCTCGGAAGGTTCGACACACTCGGGCTGAACGGCGCTGACAGACGAGGTGCGGCTTTTGGGATTCTTACCCGGGGCCCGTGACTCCTTTCCATCATGCCTCCACGGCCGAGTTCCGGTGAGCTATGGGGGCTGCACCTCATGCCCCCCCGTATCCTTGTGGACTGCCTGCTGCCCAACGGCATGTTCGTGACAATCGAATGCGTCCGCGAAGCAACGCTGGCTTCTATTAAGCGCGAATTGTTCCGAGAGGCACGCAAGTACCCCTTGGGTCACCTGCTGCAGGCCGAAGGGACGTACATCTTCGTAGGGGTGACGCAGGAGGCCGAAAGAGAGGAATTCTACGATGAAACCCGGCGGCTCTGTGACCTTCGTTTATTCCAGGCTATACTGAAGGTGGTGGAGCCCGTGGGGAACCGAGAAGAGAAAATGTTGAACAGAGAAATAGGTAAGTACAGGTGTGTGCGTGTGTGTGTGCGCGCACACACGTGTCGATTTATGCCGGCACACCACGGTTCCGAATGGAATTCTTGATTCATGCTCGCTTGGCAGAATGTAACGCTGACATCGCACGACCGGAGGATGATATACCCTGGACCGCAGGATCATCTTGCTTACCAGTGTTCATTGTGCCACTCGGTTGTGTACAATGCGAAAACGGAGATACAGCTCCACTTTTACCGACACGTGCTAACGCAATAATGCCATTTTTGGAAGACCCAGCGATATCCTACCCGGGTTCACGTTCTTCATTGTGACGACGTTTGACCGTAGTCGGTGCCGCTGTTGTGGCCACAAAGTCGAGATCCGACCACCGTGCTTTGAAACTCTCATTCTGGTTGATTTGCCGTGCACAGCAAGTGTGACATGATGGTTCGATTTAACTTGGCCATGGGAATCACGTAGGAGTGGGATGGTGGAAGATTGAATTTTGGACGGAGGCCCAGTGGGGTAGAAGCCTGGTGTTGGCTTAATGGTTAAGGTGACTGGCTTTAGATCTTAGAGTCCCGAGTTTGAGCCCCCGTCGTGCCGTTAAAACAACACCAGGTGGGTTAACTTAGCCTGTCATCCTTCCGAGGTCAGCAAAGTGAGCCGTTCGAGTATGCTGCGTCAGAGTGGTGACCCGTCTGGGATCGTGCCCCCGAGCCAAGGAAAAACTGCTTTTTGCAATCCTGTGTGTCTGAAGACACAAAAGGAATGATTCTTCTTCTTCTTCTTCTTCTTCTTCTTCCAGTGTGGTCATGTTTGGTAATCGACATTCGAGTGAGAGATACGCTACAAACTAAAGCCAAAACCATCACCTGATAGATGGCACGCATACCCACTTTACGGTGAATTCAACTCGTCAAGTTACACCGCGTGATCAAAAAAAAAATGTTTGCACAACTCTTACATCACCTGAGGCCGACATCAAAACAAAGGAAACCTTTTATGGCGGCCATGGCATTACTCTTGTTGGCTTGTGCATCGCGTTTCCACTTGTGTACAATAATGGAAGTGCGAGGAAACCGCTTAGAGCAGCGAAAGCTTTTGGTGAAACCACTAACAACAAGGTCACGTGTTAATGGATCGAGGATGTGTGCGTGTTGGGTTGCCTTTGACCCGCATACACACTGCTTGTAAACAATGAGCTGCAGAGAGTGGCTGTCCGTGTGAAGAGTATATGGTTCAGTAGCTGTCAGCTTGGCTGTCGCACACCCCGATCTCGGATGATAATTTGGCGAAGATGGGGGGACATGTGATGGCATACATTCTGTTCGGTACGATTTTCCGTAATCATCAACGATTGAGAGCGATATGCACACGGAATTTCAAGTGATTGTGAACAGACGGCGTGTACACTATTTGTTGCCGTGTGCATCAGTCATGAGCCACGCGTGTGCCTCTCAGGCTTTGCCATCGGCATGCCGGTGTGCGAGTTCGACCTTCTCAAGGATCCCGAGGTCCAGGAGTTCCGCAGGAACGTGTTGGCTGTTTGCAAAGACGCTGTCGAGGCGCGGGACGCCAATGGAACGCACAGCCTCGCGCTGTACGTCTACCCCCCGGATATAGAGTCATCACCGGACCTGCCGCAACACATCCTGAACCGCCTGGATAAGGGTAAGCAGTTGGCACAGCTGTCGTCAAGATAAAGACCTTGCTTCTACCACGGCATCAACCCTTCTGTGCTCTGAACTCTTGTTTACCTCGTTCCCTTCCACCTCATCCTTCCCCTTCCATCCAGGTTACATAATAATTGTTATATGGGTGATTGTGTCCCCAAGCAACGATAAGCAAAAGTACACAGTGCGAGTACCGCACGACGCCACGCCTGAACAGGTGATCGCCGAGGCGATTCGTAAGAAGACGCGTAGTATGGCACTTTCAGCTGAACAGCTGCGTCTTTGCGTGAACGAGTATCAGGGAAAGTACATCCTGAAGGTGTGCGGATGTGATGACTACCTGCTGGAGCGATTTCCTCTGTCCCAGTACAAGGTGAGCGCTTTCACCAAGACGGTCTTAACTCTCAGGGTCGAGGAGGTAGATCAAATCGATTAGATTAACCAATCGAGCTTGTGTTTGGCTTTTTTAGCATCTCACATGTTGGAGATCCTGATGAATGCTAATGATTGGTAACCTCATTAAACCCAACTTTACTCGGGAGGTCGGAATGATGCTCGAGTTGCATCGTATCTCAAGAGTGAGCTGCATGTGTTCAGGACTTTTTAGCCATCGAGCACGGGCTCTCGACAGTGTTGCGAGCGTGTCCCCGTCCAGGCTGATATTTCGTCCCGTCGTTCACGACTCCATTTTATCAGATTGTTTGAACTGGATCATTTGCCTGCATTGGTAGTCCGATTCGAGACTGGTTTGTGATGCTGGGATCCACAGGTTCAAATCAAACGGGCAGTACTGTTGATTTGTGTATCATGTAGTGTGTGCAAGCTCCTGGATGAGTCCGAGTTGCTGCAGATAAATAAAAAAACAAATCCCAATCCAAACATTTTTGCTTAAACAGACATATTTTTCCAATATGTCTCAGTGAGACGAGGAAAACGGCTGCATATGTCCACCCAGGTGAATGATGCGATGGTATTTTTGGTTGGTACCATGAAAGATGAGGCGTCACCCCTCCCCTTTTATACCGTCAGTACATCCGCAGTTGCATGGCGCTCACTCGACTTCCCAATCTCATGCTAATGACCAAGGAGAGCTTGCACACTCAGCTCCCTTCCACCGCATTCTCTCTGCCGTGGTACGCCCGCCGTGTGTCTGTGGCCCCAGCCTACATGAACGGCGAGTCGTCTGCAAAGTCACTATGGATGGTCACCGGGCCTCTGCGCTTGCGTGTGCTCTGTGCAACCTACGTCAACGTCAACGTCAGGGACATTGACAAGGTGTGCCTGTGCCGGAGCGCGTGGTGCCGTCGTCGTGTGACCGTTCCGGAAATAGCTGCTCTTTTTACAATGGTTTTGTAAACTGCATCATTGACCCATTAGCATTCCTTTATGTGCATCTCCAGATTTATGTTCGTACCGGTATCTTCCACGGTGGAGAGCCTCTTTGCGATAACGTGAACACGCAGCGCGTGCCCTGCTCCAACCCAAAGTGGAACGAGTGGCTTACCTACGACATTTATGTTGCGGACCTGCCTCGTGCCGCTCGGCTCTGCCTTTCCATCTGCTCCGTGAAGGGGCGCAAGGGCGGAGCCAAAGAGGTGAGTTCAAAGGGCAGGGCTTGGGTCGGTCGTACGTGGTTGTCGAAACCTTGCGAGTCCTGTGATGTTCAAGCAGGAGGAGTTTCATCGATGTTCTCCACCACTGCTACTTCCCCAGTGAGTTCAAAATGATCCATGTTTGATCTCCTCTCGATTCTCGACATATATTCTCTCTCTCTCCAAACCCCAGGAACATTGCCCACTGGCGTGGGGAAATGTGAACCTCTTTGACTACATGGCTACGCTGGTGGCCGGAAAGATGGCCCTGCACCTGTGGCCCGTTCCCCACGGTCTGGAGGACCTGCTCAACCCAATCGGGATATCGGGCTCGAACCCCAACAAGCAGGAGACGCCGTGCCTCGAGGTGGAATTTGAGTGGTATAATGGCGTTGTCAAGTTCCCAGATATCGCAATGATAGAAGATCACGGGCGGCGGAGTCTCCAGCGAGACCTCCATTCGTTGTCATCGCTGGTAAGCATCTCCGGGTTTCAGCATCCGTTTGATAAACTAATCACGATTGGATAATCAATCAGGAACGTGTTCAACTGTAAACTGTCCGGCCCGTACAGGGCAGCCGGGGAGGCAAGGATGGTGAGCCGAGCGAACCGGATCGGGAACAACTTCGTTCCATCTGCAACCGGGACGCGCTGTCTGACATCACGGAACAGGAAAAGGATCTGCTGTGGAGATACCGGTAATGAACCCGGGGCCTTCAGAATCGGGATTGCACCCATGACACGAGTTTCGTTTGCCCCAAATCATCTTTGAGATGTCCTCCCGTGTTTGATTCCCGACCCAGCTATACATTGGCATACTGGTGCTTTGTGGGCAGAATGTTCCGTCGATGCGTTTGCCGTACCTCAGAATGACATGAAGCCGGTTGTCCTGTGTGCTTACTTTACTTTAGTTCAGGTTTTAATCTGGCAGACTCTATTGGAGTGTCGGAGCTGCTGAAGCTGTTTCTTGGCAAGGGTTATACTGGGTGGTTTGCCATTGCCTTCTCAGCAGTAGTTTGGACAGGAATTTGGAAGTTGTTCAGGATGCCAGCAATGGCTCGTCTATTCTTTTTGTGAACCACCATGGGGGTCTTTAACGTCCACCAACTAATGCTGGCAAACGGGATGGCAAGTTTAACATCCAGCCGAGGGACGGCACACACATTTATGAATCGCCCGACCTGTGAAACACCGGGGTGACAGTTTATCGCTGGGTCGGGATTCAAATCCAGGCTTGACAGCTTTGACACGAGTGTGCATATCTCTAAGCCGTCACGCCAGCCCTTACATTGGTGAGCGGACATTAAAGGTCCCACGGTGTCTCTCAACAGAGTAGACAAGCTATCTCCGGCATCCTGATCAATTTCATAATTCCTACCCAAATCACCTTTAATCTAACAGCAGGCCTCGCCAGCCAGTTGGTGAATGGCTATTTTGTTGACACAGTTGGATGAAAATTTCCCATTAATTGTGTGGGACTAATTGTGGCTGTTCTAGAAGTAGTAATCGTAATAGTTAAAAAATAAACTGAACCGGTTAATGACACAGCACTCTGTGCACAATGCACCACAAAACTCAAATGCTCACTCCATCAAGTGCAACATGAAATAGAAATGTTGATTTAAGTTTTCAACTCATGGAGCCAATTATACAAACCTTTTGGGAAAAAGAGCGGAAGTGTGTGCGTCTTGTTCTTGCCAAGGGCGCAAGTGAAAGTCGACCAAGAAAGAGCAATCGGAGATTGCATACCCTCGCCAGGACTTGATTTGTGTGGCAAATAAATGGAAGGATTTATGAAAATGAAAGGTCATTGATTGCAAGTGAAACGTAGAAATGGTCTAGTTGTAAATGTGTAAAGGTCAAATGGTCTAAAGGTTGAAAGGTGGGAAGGTTTGAAAGGTCGAAATGGGTCTTTCCTGAGAAATCCACATTTCCAACCTAGCTTCCAAAGCCAGTCACCAACTGGGAATCCTCCGTCGTGCAAAGTCCTTCCTCGGCCCACCTGAGCTCCTGACCATGTACAAAGCTTTCGTCCGCAGCCTCATGGAGTCCTGCTCTCCCCTCTGGGCTGGTGCTCCTGCCTCCCACCTTTCTCGGTTTCACGCTGTAGAAACCAAGGCATTTAGGATCATTGGTATCTCCCGTGATGAGGCTGAGTGTTTGGACCTCTCACTCTCTCACCGCAGGCATGTCGGTGGACTTTGTCTTCTACAGTCTCCTCTCCGGTCTCGCCCCCCCCCCCTGCTCTGTCTGCAATCTCTCCCCTCTCCCCCCCCATATTTCTGCAGGGTGCTCAAGGTCCGCCAACAATCCCCTTCTGGTAAAACTACCAAAATCATGAATCACTGCTCACCTTCACTCTTTCATTCCTCTTTTTCCCGCCTTTGGAATAAACTCCCTCACTCTGTTCAATCCCATCCTTCCCTCCAGGCCTTCAAAACATCTGTTCACAACCATCTCTCATCTTCCCCTATCCAAAACCACGATCTTTTCTACCCCCATTAATCCACCTCAAACCCACCTCCTTCAAATTCCCTGCTTTCCTTCCTGAAAGTCCCTATAGTGTCCATCTTGTATTCCCCATGTTCCCCGCCCCATCCCTCTTCCTTCCACAGATCTCTTCATGTCTCTGTTCCCCACTGTTTTGTCCTTCACTCTCCCCCCCCCTCCTCTCCTGTGCCCCTTGTACGTTCTGTGTGTTATCTCTTAAATTGTATATTTAAAATTGTATTGCATATGGACATTGTATATTAAAAAAAAATTAAAGGGTCTAAAGCGTCGATATGGTCTAAAGGGTCTTAAAAAGTCAAAAGGGTGTAATTTAAGGTCAAAAGGGTTGGAATTGTCTGAAAAGGTCAAATAGGTTTACCAGGTATTAAAAGGTCTCAAAGGTGTGAAGGTCTTCAGGGAAGAAAGGAATCGAAGGCTCTTCGGGATTCTAAAGGGTGTCACAGCGCCCATAGAGTCTTGTGGGGTTCTAAAGCGTTTTGGGGGTCTTAAAGGGTCTAATGTAATTAATACACATGCTCAGTGCGGACAAACAAATGAACGAACCCAAATGCAATACCCTCTCCTCTGGTGAGAGTAACAAGGGACTCATCTGGCATTGTTTGGGCCTGAATGGATCATACACATTCCTGCTTTGTGAATTAGAGGGGGAGGGTATATTAGAGAAGTGGGGTGGCGGGGGGGGGTGCACTTTGTGTTTTTCAAATCGATGTTTCGAGTTACAGCATCAGAGGTTTCTTGCGAGCCATTTATCGAGGCCCAGATTTTACGCACCCTCCCACCCACCCATAGACAACACTACCACAACATCCCTGAGGTCCTGCCCAAGCTGTTGCTGGCTGTGAAGTGGTACTCCAGGGATGAGACGGCGCAGGTGTACTGGCTGCTGAAGGACTGGCCTCTGCTTAGGCCTGAGCTCGCTCTGGAGTTGCTGGACTGTAACTATCCGGACCCACGTGCTCGCGAATTTGCGGGCAAATGCTTGGAGGCCGGCCTAACGGATGATCGCCTCTCGCAATACCTCATCCAACTCGTACAGGTGTGTGCGAGGGTGTGCACTGTGCAGGTACCTTCAAATCAAGTACAATATTTTCACCATGCATTTGTCATAATTATGAGATTTGACCTTTTGTCCCACAAGTGGCATTTCCCTTGTACAAAGCACAGTACTCGGAACAAATTGCGTTTTCTAGCCGCAAAGTCAATGGTTTTAACGTTTGTTCCGTTGATCTGTCGTCAACTACCACCCTTGCCGACCGACGACACACATTGATCTTCAACTCGAGCCTTGCAAATGAGCACAAGGCAATCGGATTTCGTTACACAGGCATTCAATCGCGGACACGGTTCCACGTGAAAGGGGGAAAAAACACAATTTGATTGGTTTACGTCTGTTTGAGGTTATTCTTGGAAAGGCCCAACTATCTTCGCTTTTACACTTGCCAATTGATGCCGTCGCAATGTAGCGTCGCATGAAGCTGAACGGATATGTTGGGCGGACCGTTCTTCTTGATAAGTCTTCATCTCAACATGGTGGATTCTTTTTAACACCACACGGACTGGATGTAGGTAAAGAAGGAACAGAAAAGTTGTGTATATATATATATATGGATGATAAAATGGGTGTGAAATTAGTGGCGTGGCCTACAAACAAACCACACGGCATGGACCATGGAAAATTGATTGTGTTACATGCACCAGGAAACAGACTAAAGTATAAAAGGTGAGAAGTTAAAGAAAAACGATGTGAATGTATCATCAAGATGTACTTTGGGAAGTGCGCCGTTTAAAAGTACATCATCAAGATGGACACCGTTTAAATTGCAGAAAGATTTGCTTACCGGTCAGGAAATGAAGACGGCGGAACACAGTCCGAGGCAAGGCCGAAGGATTTGGCTTGTGGCCAATGCAAGCCAAATGTACCGTTTGAGAAACAAAGGTGTACCAATGTGGCGAAGGGATGCAGGGAATCCGCATCCGATACTATCGGACTTAATACCGTTGATCTTAATGGGACTCCCTCCCTTGTACCGTGTAATACAATTCCTTTGTTTAAAAGGTCCGACTGCTACACCTTGCAGGTCCTAAAGTACGAGCAGTATCTGGACAACCACCTTGCACGGTTCCTGCTCAAAAAGGCGCTCACTAATCAGCGCATCGGGCATTTCTTCTTCTGGCACCTCAAATCCGAGATGCACCTGAAGTACGTGTGCCAGCGTTTCGGCCTGCTGCTCGAAGCCTATTGCCGCACTTGTGGGATGTACCTCAAGCACCTCAATCGCCAGGTCTGCACACAAACACAAACTACAGAATGCTAGCCGTTTGGTCCATCGTTGAGTTTTTGCTCGGTCATGGACAATTTAGGAACGCAAACATTTGCCGACATATTTCTGTGGTACCCGTGTTGTTGTTGTTCCTTGTTATCTACTCCATGCTTGCACCATTATTTGACATAAGAGTTTCTCCACTATCCAGGTGGAAGCAATGGACAAGCTGACCAACCTGACAGACATGCTGAAGCAGGAGAAAAAAGATGAGACTCAGAAAGTCCAGATGAGGTTTTTGGCTGAACAGATGAGGCAGCCCGACTTCATGGAGGCTCTCCAGGGCTTCATCTCTCCACTGAATCCTGCACACCAGCTCGGAAACCTACGCCTCGAGGAATGTCGGATAATGTCCTCGGCGAAACGCCCACTGTGGCTCAACTGGGAGAACCCCGATATCATGGCCGAGCTTCTGTTTCAGAACAACGAGGTCATTTTCAAGAATGGAGATGACTTGCGACAAGACATGCTGACCTTGCAAATCATCAGGATCATGGAGAACATCTGGCAGAACCAAGGGCTTGATCTACGGTACGAAGACATGTACACCACCAAATTATGGCAGTGCTTCATGACATTCATGTTGTCATTTTTCAAACTACCGTGTGTGCGCGCCAATATTTGTTACCATAATAACCGGGACAAAAGGTTTAATCCAATTCTGAATTCCTCAAGTCTTGGTTGGTCTCTGTTCTTTCTCCCAGAATGCTCCCATACGGCTGCCTATCCATTGGGGACTGTGTGGGACTCATCGAGGTGGTGCAGAACTCGAGTACCATCATGCAGATCCAATGCAAAGGTGGTCTTAAGGGTGCTCTCCAGTTCACTAGCCACACTTTGCACCAATGGCTGAGAGAGAGGAACAAGGGAGAGGCGTACGTAATGTTTCTTCTCTTCTTGCCACATCCGCCGTGTCGTTTGCCATCGCTCACTCGGCCCGTTTCTCCAGGTACGACGCTGCCGTTGACCTCTTCACACGGTCCTGCGCTGGCTATTGCGTGGCGACGTTCATCCTCGGGATTGGTGATCGGCACAATTCCAACATAATGCTGAAGGATGATGGGCAGGTAATGATTGTAATGATTCTGTAGTAATTACAGTGTGCAATCGTAGCCACCTCAAATATCCCATCCCTTCTCTTTTAGCTGTTCCACATAGACTTCGGGCACTTCCTGGACCATAAGAAGAAGAAATTTGGGTACAAGCGTGAGCGTGTGCCATTTGTGCTGACACAGGACTTCTTGTTGGTCATTGGAAAGGGAAACCAGGACTACAGCAAAACCGAAGAGTTTGATCGGTAAATGGCCACCTCTAACTCCCATCACCCCTCACTGTCCCTCCCATGCGGTCTGTTTCTTAGTGTGACCCATCCTGTTTCCTCCTCAGTTTCCAGGAGATGTGCTGCAAGGCATATCTGGCCATTCGGCAGCACGCAAACCTTTTCATCAACCTCTTCTCCATGATGCTGTCGTCGGGAATGCCAGAGCTGCAGTCGTTTGATGATGTGGCCTACCTACGCAAAACGTTGGCGCTAGAACGGTCTGAGCAGGATGCGTTAGAATACTTCATGAAACAGATGGACGACGCCCATCACGGAGGATGGACCACCAAGGTCGATTGGATCTTTCACACCATTCGGCACATTTAGGACCCACCAAGGAGCCGGGTGAGACCAGAGGTCAGGCCCAAACAGGTCGGTACAAGACTCTCAGGAGTCAGGAATCGTGTTGGACGAGCCATGCATCGTCGAGCCGAGTGTGGACCTCGTGCAGATATTCGACCGGGCTTTTAGCGCTAAGGTGCAGGAAGTGAGGATTCGGCAGTGACCAAGTCCAACTTTGCCGTGGTCCGTTCGCCTTTTTCCTTTAGCTTGTGTTTTCATTTTCTTATTGCCTCTTCTTGTGGTGAAGAAGAGAATTGTGATGTGATGTTCCAGGGTTCGAGTTTGGCTTCATCGCTCTGCCGACTCTCTGTCGCGTCTCACCCTTCTCACATCCTGTCCCAACCATACTGTTTTTACACCAACTCGTCCCCTCTCTTCCCTGCCCCCTCGAAGGGCTCTTGTCAGCCACAAGCTGTTACGGCATCTCCATTGTCTATATGTACACAGGGCGTGTTGCATAAGGAAATGTATTATTATTATTATTATTATTGTTATAAATAAACGTATATATGGCGCTTTGCCAGCACTGTTACCGAGCTTTGGGGAAACGTTCCTCTAAGTCCATTGAAAATGCACTGAAAGTTCCATCCCTTGGAATTTCCAACATCCTCCCCTCCAACCCCAATACTTTGCCCTGAGCCTTTCCCACCCCTTTGTTTCCTTGTAGTTTTATACCCAGCATGCAGTGCGTGTATGACTGTGTCATTATTGGCAAGTCTGCACAAATGATGCACCTCCCCAAGGATGTACTACAGGTGGATGTTTTATTTTCATTTTAAACAATCATGCTGTATCTTACAAAACACTAATGGAGTAAAGAATGAGCGGCTCCTCATCGTTCTCTCCTGCGTGAAGCCATTGTTTGCCTGTTATGCTGTTTGTTCCCAAATACAGTATTTCTTTTGTACCCACTATCCTGGCTGTGCCTCGTTCGATTACATTTGCACCTCGTCATTCCCAACATTGGACTCATCTGGATCTGTACGAGCACAGGCTCTCACACGACTGTCTGGTGAGGAATTCCGCTTGGATTACCCCATTTATGACGGGTTAGGTCGGTTTGTGGAGAGATTCAGGTATAGCTCTTCCACTGCAACACATGGTGAGGAACACGTGGGACATCACAGGAAGTGCGGGGTAACGGGAGATAACTTGGAGAGAAGGGGGGTGGGAGATGCAACTCACGGTCTTGCCCGAGACGCTGGCAAACGGCCTCTTGGAGCAGACCAAGGCAAAGGTCACGAGAATGAGCAAACTCGCCCTCCAGTCGTTGCACAACATCTGGACTGTGAGAGGATCAGATCACATGGATGAGTCCGCTGTTCGAGTCATGCACATCATCGTTACGCTTCATCTTGTTCACTTTGGATATACATTTGGTGCGAGTACCGATGCTCATATATGGTGAATAATGGGATGAATTGAACTTGAACCGAAGGTCCAAAATCAGGCATGGTAAGGGTTTTGTTCTGGCCCGATAAAAACTGTCATCCTGGTGCAACACCGACTTCAGGACCTGCGATCCACTTGAGTGACACATGCTTCAGTTAACGGGACTTGTCAGGTTTACCCGAGTTCTCCGGTGTCCTTCCACTGCATTGCGAATGTTAAAGCGACGTCCAGGACGTGCAGCAAAGCCCCACGGAGTGCAGCTCTCTGCACAGACAGCACAGGCAACGCAGTGGAAACGCTCGCTGCAAATTATTAGAGTGGGACAATGGCATCGGCAGAAAAATGTATCGCTTCCTCCTCACGCTGCACAAACATTGCATTTGAAGATGTTAAACATGAGTTATCAAACGGAGGAAAATAAATTTCAATTTTTTTTCTTTAAACGCTTCACCAGTTTTTACACAAAACCATTTTCAGGCATGTACTCCTGTTACACAGACTCGCAAGAGCACCACCAACAGGTTATTCATGCTCATGAAGGCATTTTGGGCAAAAAGAAAAAGATTTTAAAAAGTCATCTGCTGAATGTGTCAACTTGCGTGCACCTAATCCATGTCTCGACTCGGTGTTTACCTCCAAATCCCGTGTACCTAATCCATGTCTCGACTCGGTGTTGACCTCCAAAACCCGTGTACCGAATCCATGACTCGACTCAGTGTTCACCTCCAAAACCCGTGTACCTAATCCATGTCTCGACTCGGTGTTGACCTCCAAAACCCGTGTACCGAATCCATGACTCGACTCAGTGTTCACCTCCAAAACCCGTGTACCTAATCCATGTCTTGACTCGGTGTTTACCTCCAAATCCCGTGTACCTAATCCATGTCTCGACTCAGTGTTTACCTCCAAATCCCGTGTACCTAATCCATGTCTTGACTCGGTGTTCACCTCCAAATCCCGTGTACCTAATCCATGTCTCGACTCGGTGTTGACCGCCAAAACCCGTGTACCGAATCCATATCTCGACTCGGTGTTTACCTCCAAAACCCGTGTACCTAATTCATCTCTCGACTCAGTGTTTAACTCCAAAACCCGTGTACCTAATCCATGACTCGACTCGGTGTTTACCTCCAAAACCCGTGTACCTAATTTATGTCTCGACTCGGTATTTACCTCCAAAACCCGTGTACTGAATCCATATCTCGACTCGGTGTTCACCTCCAAAATCCATGCACCTAATCCATGTCTCGACTCAGTGTTTACCTCCAAAACCCGTGTACCTAATCCATGTCTCGACTCGGTGTTTAACTCCAAAACCCGTGTACCTAATCCATGACTCGACTCGGTGTTTACCTCCAAAACCCGTGTACCTAATCCACGTCTCGACTCGGTATTTATCTCCAAAACCCGTGTACTGAATCCATATCTCGACTCTGTGTTCACCTCCAAAATCCATGTCTCGACTCGGTGTTTACCTCCAAATCCCGTGTACCTAATCCATGTCTCGACTCGGTGTTTAACTCCAAAACCCGTGTACCTAATCCATGTCTCGACTCGGTGTTTACCTCCAAAACCCGTGTACCTAATCCATGTCTCGACTCGGTGTTTACCTCCAAATCCCGTGTACCGAATCCATGTCTCGACTCGGTGTTTACCTCCAAAACCCGTGTCCCTAATCCATGTCTCGACTCGGTGTTTACCTCCAAAACCCGTGTCCCTAATCCATGTCTCGACTCGGTGTTTACCTCCAAAACCCGTGTACCTAATCCATGTCTCGACTCGGTGTTTAACTCCAAAACCCGTGTACCGAATCCATGTCTCGACTCGGTGTTTACCTCCAAAACCCGTGTCCCTAATCCATGTCTCGACTCGGTGTTTACCTCCAAAACCCGTGTCCCTAATCCATGTCTCGACTCGGTGTTTACCTCCAAAACCCGTGTACCTAATCCATGTCTCGACTCGGTGTTTAACTCCAAAACCCGTGTACCTAATCCATGTCTCGACTCGGTGTTTACCTCCAAATCCCGTGTACCGAATCCATGTCTCGACTCGGTGTTTACCTCCAAAACCCGTGTCCCTAATCCATGTCTCGACTCGGTGTTTACCTCCAAAACCCGTGTCCCTAATCCATGTCTCGACTCGGTGCTTACCTCCAAAACCCGTGTACCTAATTCATCTCTCGACTCAGTGTTTAACTCCAAAACCCGTGTACCTAATCCATGACTCGACTCGGTGTTTACCTCCAAAACCCGTGTACCTAATTTATGTCTCGACTCGGTATTTACCTCCAAAACCCGTGTACTGAATCCATATCTCGACTCGGTGTTCACCTCCAAAATCCATGCACCTAATCCATGTCTCGACTCAGTGTTTACCTCCAAAACCCGTGTACCTAATCCATGTCTCGACTCGGTGTTTAACTCCAAAACCCGTGTACCTAATCCATGACTCGACTCGGTGTTTACCTCCAAAACCCGTGTACCTAATCCACGTCTCGACTCGGTATTTATCTCCAAAACCCGTGTACTGAATCCATATCTCGACTCTGTGTTCACCTCCAAAATCCATGTCTCGACTCGGTGTTTACCTCCAAATCCCGTGTACCTAATCCATGTCTCGACTCGGTGTTTAACTCCAAAACCCGTGTACCTAATCCATGTCTCGACTCGGTGTTTACCTCCAAAACCCGTGTACCTAATCCATGTCTCGACTCGGTGTTTACCTCCAAATCCCGTGTCCCTAATCCATGTCTCGACTCGGTGTTTACCTCCAAAACCCGTGTCCCTAATCCATGTCTCGACTCGGTGTTTACCTCCAAAACCCGTGTACCTAATCCATGTCTCGACTCGGTGTTTAACTCCAAAACCCGTGTACCGAATCCATGTCTCGACTCGGTGTTTACCTCCAAAACCCGTGTCCCTAATCCATGTCTCGACTCGGTGTTTACCTCCAAAACCCGTGTCCCTAATCCATGTCTCGACTCGGTGTTTACCTCCAAAACCCGTGTACCTAATCCATGTCTCGACTCGGTGTTTAACTCCAAAACCCGTGTACCTAATCCATGTCTCGACTCGGTGTTTACCTCCAAATCCCGTGTACCGAATCCATGTCTCGACTCGGTGTTTACCTCCAAAACCCGTGTCCCTAATCCATGTCTCGACTCGGTGTTTACCTCCAAAACCCGTGTCCCTAATCCATGTCTCGACTCGGTGTTTACCTCCAAAACCCGTGTACCTAATCCATGTCTCGACTCAGTGTTTACCTCCAAAACCCATGTACCTAATCCATGTCTCGACTCAGTGTTTACCTCCAAAACCCGTGTACCTAATCCATGTCTCAATTTGGTGTTTTCCTCCAAAACCCGTGTCCCTAATCCATGTCTCGACTCGGTGTTTACCTCCAAAACCCGTGTACCTAATCCATGTCTCGACTCAGTGTTTTCCTCCAAAACCCATGCACCTAATCCATGTCTCGACTCGGTGTTCACCTCCAAAACCCGTGTCCCTAATCCATGTCTCGACTCGGTGTTTACCTCCAAAACCCATGCACCTAATCCATGTCTCGACTCGGTGTTCACCTCCAAAACCCGTGTCCCTAATCCATGTCTCGACTCGGTGTTTACCTCCAAAACCCGTGTACCTAATCCATGTCTCAATTTGGTGTTTTCCTCCAAAACCCGTGTACCTAATCCATGTCTCGACTCAGTGTTTACCTCCAAAACCCATGTACGTAATCCATGTCTCGACTCAGTGTTTACCTCCAAAACCCATGTACCTAATCCATGTCTCGACTCGGTGTTTACCTCCAAAACCCGTGTCCCCAATCCATATCTCAATTTGGTGTTTTCCTCCAAAACCCGTGTACCTAATCCATGTCTCGACTCGGTGTTTACCTCCAAAACCCATGTACCTAATCCATGTCTCGACTCGGTGTTTACCTCCAAAACCCATGTACCTAATCCATGTCTCGACTCGGTGTTTACCTCCAAAACCCGTGTCCCCAATCCATATCTCAATTTGGTGTTTTCCTCCAAAACCCGTGTACCTAATCCATGTCTCAACTGGTTTGGTCGAGTCCACATTTACGTTAGATTTCTTTTTGTAATAAAACAATTAATATTTTATATATATTTTTAATTTTGGGTTGTGTGCACGAGCCCAGAGACAAAGTAACTTCCTTGCATTGGAATAGCCATCATGGCTAAAGCAGTTATTGAGGTAGGTCGGACTACAGTTTTACATTGTTTTGAGAGGGGAGAGAGCAGCAGCAGAAGAAGAAGTACAAATTGTCGTTTCAGCGATCTCCTGACGTACTTTAACGATGTATTCTGGAGTCTTTTTAAGTCTTGGCAGTTCAGAAAATGCTCAATAATAAAATGTGTGGCTTTTAAATGCTTATGATCATGCTGCAGTTGTTTTTAACTTATGCCGATCATTGTGCACACATTTCAATGGGCAGCCATTCCCCCCCCCCCCCCCCATATCATCCCTCTCCATGGAGTACTACCATACTGCATGATATACATCTATATTAATAAAAGGCTGTGTGTGTGTGTGTGTGTGTGTGTGTGTGTGTGTGTGTGTGTGTGTGTGTGTGTGTGTGTGTGTGTGTGTGTATGTGTGTGTGTGTGTGTGTGTGTGTGTCTTCTCCATAACTCCAAAATCATGAAACCAAGCAGCCTAAAACTTTGCATGCATCCCTCCTCCACACATACACAACAAAATGTGAAATTTCCAAAGCATTAAACTTATCTTCTCCTGCTTGTGGAATTATCTTGAGTGAACAAAAAATTTAGGAATGTGCCCAAATTAATCAGCTTCATTGAGCTCCATGATTTAATGCATTCACTGCAAGTCCTCACACCCTGCCCCTCAGAGGGACTGCCAATCCATAGCGTCTGCCAGATCTGTGTCGAGATTTTCGGAGGTTTTGCGAGGTGCTCTACAGGGAATCAAAGAAAATCTGGTTTAAAAACCGGACGTTTAATAAAAAAAACAAAGTTAAAACGTTTGTGCGGATTCTGAAACCGATGTACAACATGAGGCATGCACAGACGAGCAGGCAAAATGGCGCATTTTCTGCAATGTTTATTTCACGGGCGATTGAACTTTGCGATGTCTCCAGGATTGTTCTTCATTAAGCTGAAACTCTTTTGTGGAAAAAGTCATTATTTGAAGAAATTCATTTTATTTCATAAATTGCTACATGCGTGGTGAAGACCGGCTTTAAAGTTAAAGGGATCCTTTGTGGAATGCAGTGACAGCCTGGCCAACCATTCCTTATCAACCATTTAATTGGAATGCTTAAGTCACTGGCTGAGTGCCCATTGTTGACCGGTACTGGGCCACGTCGTCCTGAGCTAATCCTTCACTCTCTGCGGACGCTTTTGCGGATGCTCACCCCGAGCGGGTGGTTCGTGCTCTGTCACCCCGAGCGGGTGGTTCGTGCTCCGTCACCCCGAGCGGGTGGTTCGTGCTCAGTCACCCCGAGCGGGTGGTTCGTGCTCCGTCACCCCGAGCGGGTGGTTCGTGCTCCGTCACCCCGAGCGGGTGGTTCGTGCTCCGTCACCCCGAGCGGGTGGTTCGTGCTCCGTCACCCCGAGCGGGTGGTTCGTGCTCCGTCACCCCGAGCGGGTGGTTCGTGCTCCGTCACCCCGAGCGGGTGGTTCGTGCTCCGTCACCCCGAGCGGGTGGTTCGTGCTCCGTCACCCCGAGCGGGTGGTTCGTGCTCCGTCACCCCGAGCGGGTGGTTCGTGCTCCGTCACCCCGAGCGGGTGGTTCGTGCTCCGTCACCCCGAGCGGGTGGTTCGTGCTCCGTCACCCCGAGCGGGTGGTTCGTGCTCCGTCACCCCGAGCGGGTGGTTCGTGCTCCGTCACCCCGAGCGGGTGGTTCGTGCTCCGTCACCCCGAGCGGGTGGTTCGTGCTCCGTCACCCCGAGCGGGTGGTTCGTGCTCCGTCACCCCGTGCGGGTGGTTCGTGCTCCGTCACCCCGTGCGGGTGGTTCGTGCTCCGTCACCCCGAGAGGGTGGTTCGTGCTCCGTCACCCCGAGCGGGTGGTTCGTGCTCCGTCACCCCGAGCGGGTGGTTCGTGCTCCGTCACCCCGAGCGGGTGGTTCGTGCTCCGTCACCCCGAGCGGGTGGTTCGTGCTCCGTCACCCCGAGCGGGTGGTTCGTGCTCCGTCACCCCGAGCGGGTGTTTCGTGCTCCGTCACCCCGTGCGGGTGGTTCGTGCTCCGTCACCCCAACGTCACAGTTGTGAAATAACACACGATTTCTGAGCCATTTGCCGTATTAAGGTGTTTTCTAAATTACAGAGTCAATTTTTTTTTCCACCCATCACACGCAGCTGTTTATAAAGATTCATGTTTGTGAACATATTCCTGAAATGCCGATCTAAATGTAACATTGTTTTTTTGGTAAAATCAACAAGGTTTTTGGGTTGTTTATAGTTGGTAATTACACTGACTCCAACCTGCCGATTCGGCAAAAAAATTGCCCTTATTGGCCAAGTGTGTGTGTGTGTGTGTGTGTGTGTGTGTGTGTGTGTGTGTGTGTGTGTGTGTGTGTGTGTGTGTGTGTGTGTGTGTTCATAAAGCATACCATATTCTTTCTGCTAACTCGTTTGTCTCTGTGTCTCTCTCTCTGTGTCTCTGTATCTGTCTCTGTCTCACTCACACTCCCCCCTCCTAATAAAGTGCAGTGCCCTCCTCCCGCATCTCCTCTCTGTGGACATATCCGGATGGTGGTTATGTCTGGATGGTGTTTGTCTCCGGACAGAGTTTGTCTCCGGACGTGTCCTGGCGGTGTTTGTCTCCTACCAGCTTGGCTCTGGACGCGTCCGGACGGTATTTATGTCTGCATGGGAGTTTGTCTCTGGGCCGTGTTTATTGTACGACGAGTAGAAAATGGATTTCAGACATTATTTTGTTTCTCTCTTCTCTGTTATTCGACGCAGAATCATTTTGATGAGACGGTATGAATTGTAATTAATGCTCCACCGCACATCTGCCTTCCCTTCCTCTCATCTCACACCGTCTTCCCTTCCCCAAGCCCTCCTTGCTCCCCCTCCCTCCTCTCTCCTTTCCCCTCTCCCTCTTCACTCTCCCTGCTCCCCCCCCTTTAGTATTATTTGCTCAATATATATATATATATATATATATATATATATATATATATATATATATATATATATATACATATATATACATATATATATATACATATATATACATACATATATACATATATACATATATACATATATACATACATATATACATACATATATATATATATATATATATATATATATATATATATATATATATATATATATATATATATATATATATATCACTGAAGAGCAAAGTGACAAGGTAAACACAACAAACTGACAGTTGGAGTAACAGTTGGGTACAACAAGCAAGGGAATTAATAAATAGGAAAGGAAGAGAGGACAGAGAGGAGGTATTTTGTGAGAGCTTGGCTCTCATGAGTGAGACATGGATTCACAGGATATTGAGATGCCTGTATGCAGTGTATGGTGCTCTTTGTTTGTCAGATAATTACCTCCACCACCGAAGGTGAAGGAGGTTATGTTTCACCCCTCTCTCTCTCTGTCTGTCTGTTTGTGTACAGGATATCTCAAAAAGTTGTGGACAGGTTCAGTGTGTGACAAGGACGAACTCAGTAGATTTCGGTGAAGATCTGGATCCGGATCTGACGACTGGAATTTTAAAAATGATTCTTCACCATTGAGAGATAGAGCCAAAATCGATATATAGCACGATATCTCAAAAATGTATTGGGCTCGATATGTTCTCGTGGATCAGGCCTTACGTGGCGGAGGTATGCGCTCTACCAAGTGCCCTTCTAGTTTAATAATATAATATGATCATTCGCCTGAATCCAACATGGCATATCACTGTGTCGGTCACAATAAAGACCGATTGGTAATGTGTTTGTGCGCACGTGCACGCTGATTACCTGGAAGTGCAGGAGACACATGTGTTGTGCCATCTGCAGGAATGCACGATGCACTCGTATGATCTCATCGAGGTCTACAGCTCGGTCCAGGCCTTCTTCACACTCACACCAGGCACCATGCACTACCTGTACAAATGCCGACACACACAACGCATGAATCACACCTTACAATTTGCACACTTACCGTGTCGAGATGACGTCCTACAGCCCCATACATGCCCCACGCCTGCAAGACAGCGATCGGATGGATGAATACCTAATGCCAGAGTCGAAGTGTATTTCACAATGGAAAGACTGCGTGCGTAGAAAAATGAAGACAAACTTTGAAAGAGGTATGCTCACTGCCATGGGATATAGGTATGTTACCTGCCATGGGAGATAGAGAGGTATGCTAACCACCATGGGAAATAGAGGTATGCCAAAAAAATTACCATGCCAGAGAACAACCAGAAAGTGCGATTTCAGCCTCACCTGCTTTACCTATAGTTAATGCACAGAGATGTGTGATGAAGTGAAGTTTGACCACATTAGGGACAACGCTTGTCCGAGGCTGACTAACGCTGAGGTTTTATCACGTTTCGATCAGAAATTGGGTCATTTGACATTCGAACAGCAGCGTCAAGTCTCAGACTTAATTCATGACTTTGCTCACTTGTTTAATGGATGCACCTTCAGTGAATGGAGTTCAACCTGCGTCCTGACACCCAGATCAAAAGATGGCAGTTTTAGTTGTTGCACCGATTTAAAATGAGTTAATGCAGCGACGAGAACGGAGACGTATCCAATCCCTCAAATCGATGATTGCATCGACGGGATTGATCAAGCCAAGTTTATAAGCAAATTTGACTTACTGGCAGATTCCTCTTGCTGAACGAGCAAATAAAAGTTTGGCTTTTGTTACACCGAAGGGACTTTACCAATATAAAGTTCTTCCTTTTTGGCCTAAACAATGGCCCAGCTACAGTTCAACGCCTCATCAATGACCTTATCGCAAATATTGAGGGGGTTGACGCGTACATTAACGATGTCGTCATTCATTCCATGACTTGGGATGATCATCTTGAAGAGAATACATGCTTTCTTTGCGAGACTGACAGGCCAAAATGACTGTGAATTTGGTAAAATCTAAATTTGCTCAAGCACAGGTAGTCTTTTTAGGTCATGTTTGAGGTTCAGCCAGTAAAAGAAAGATGGAAGCAATTGATGGCTTCATCGCACTTAAAGGTAAAAAAAAAAGAACTGATGAGATTTCTGGGTATGGGCAGGATGGTATCGGAGATTTTGTTAAAATTTATCTGACATTGCGGTTCCTTTTTGTTGTTGAGACTTTAAGTAAAAGGAAAGAAAGTTCTTACTTTAGTCAAACTTTCTTTTCTTGAAGAGCGAGAGTAATACGGATCAATTATAATACATACCACATATTTGGCAATGTTGTGAAGTTAGAAAATGCGGTAAAAGGAAACTTAAATTAAATAGGTATTGTGGTTACTGTGGTAAAAGGCACTTGTGCAGCTGCAGGCTGGTGCTGGGCTGAGTAATGTCCAAGTGACTGGACAAATCACTCTGTACAAAGCTGTGTTTAGACGAATGTGTCCAAACTATACTCCCACATGAAAGAGAAACAGACTGGGAGAAAAATATATTACGATCCAGACCACGAACAAGCACATCCACAGAGGCAAGGCATGCAGACACCTCGATGCCAGGTCTCGGAGTGACCTTGATAGAGACAATAAAAAGACGGGCAGAGAGCCATGCAATTCAGGAGGAGGACACGATGTGACCCGTGAGAGGAGCAGCTGCGGAACATACTGCGGCCGAGTTTATTTGAAAAAAAGAACCGGGCTCAAATAGCAAAGAATGTATTGAGTGCTACATGCTCGCCACAACTGGTTTCGCAACTCCAAAGCCCTGACTTAAGAACCAGATGCTGGTCGATCTTATCTGCTGGCCGGTTGGGTTCTCAACGAACCTACTGCCTTGCTGTTGTCATCCTGTTGAGGTGACATCCAAGCAGGCAATTCCTCTTTGGTCATCTCAAAAAGGGCAAAGGTCCTGTGTTCTTTTTCTCACTCTACAGCACTGTCAGTCTGTAGTGTGGTCCTTGAAGGCAAGTAGTGGACTCTGATTAATCTGCTTGTTTCAATGATATGAAGCTCACCCTCTGGGGACTTGTAACGCGACTGGCTGGTCGGACTTCAATTTGGGTGCACTCAAAGGGGTAAGGCTGCTTCGCTTTGAACGTGTCCACAACCCACAACCGACTTTGACATGAATTTGTGTCCTGCTGGAGTTTTATTACGAACAGGGTACACGAGATAAGTTGCCGACTTGAAAGTCATGAGTTAATTCAAAACTGCATTGAAACCTGTCATGTGTGTGTAACTTTGGGGAGTTTTAAAAGCATTGAATGTTTCTTTTAAAATCATTGTTATGAGATGCTATTGAATGGTATTAGTTTGAAAGGTAGACAGTAGAGATTAATAAGTTGCTTATTAAATATCCTTCTGTTTCGCGTCGAACGTTGGTTGACTCCGTTAAAAGATAGACGGGACATATGATTGTCAATAAAGCTTACCTGCCATGCTACCCCTCGAGATAATTGGTGCACTCACGTTGGTGCTCGAAGGAAGCACGTAATAACAAACAGTCTTAATACACTGTCCACCAACACAGCAGCAACAGGTTGGGGACAGGGACAATTTCTGCCACCAGGGATCATTGGGCACTGTTCCTCTGTGAGTGACTAATTTGATGGACGGTTTCCCGGTGCCTCATTTTGCTTATCAGTTGTAATAAGATGTGCGCAATGGGCTCGACTCATCACCTGAGCTCACCTGTCTGTGTTATCGCGGCCATAGTGTGCGATTACCCACAGTACCTTGGTGAGAAGGTGCTGGTGGAGAGTATTGGTGAAGTGCAATAATTGCATCCGCAGCAGGAACATTTTCCGCATGCAGGTTGCACCCCCTGGGCCTGCCTGAGCTCTGCCTTGCACATCTGGAACAGTCAAGATAGCAAAGAGATGACAAATTCGAATAAGAAAGAGCAATCAGACTGCAAACATCACCAGGACTTGTTTTCAGTGTTGTCGTCAAGTCCAAATGGTCCGAGTCCAAGTCCGAGTCCTGTGCTGAGCATGTACAGTACTCACATTCCAATTGTACATACTTTATCGATATACTCACATTCTAATTGTACATACTTTATAGAAATACTCACATTCTAATTGTACATAATTTATAGATATACTCACATTCTAATTGCACATACTTTATAGATATACTCACATTCTAATTGTACATACTTTATAGACATACTCACATTCTAATTGTACAATGGACATACTTTATAGATATACTCACATTCTAATTGTACATAATTTATAGATATACTCACATTCTAATTGGACATACTTTATAGATATACTCACATTCTAATTGGACATACTTTATAGATATACTCACATTCTAATTGTACATAATTTATAGATATACTCACATTCCAATTGTACATACTTTATAGATATACTCACATTCTAATTGCACATACTTTATAGATATACTCACATTCTAATTGTACATAATTTATAGATATACTCACATTCCAATTGTACATACTTTATAGATATACTCACATTCTAATTGTACAATGGACATACTTTATCGATATACTCACATTCTAATTGTACAATGGACATACTTTATAGATATACTCACATTCTAATTGTACATACTTTATCGATGTACTCACATTCTAATTGTACATACTTTATAGATATACTCACATTCTAATTGTACATACTTTATAGATATACTCACATTCCAATTGTACATACTTTATAGATATACTCACATTCCAATTGTACATACTTTATAGATATACTCACATTCTAATTGTACATATTTTATAGATATATTCACATTCTAATTGTACATACTTTCCAGATATACTCACATTCTAATTGTACATACTTTATAGATATACTGTACTCACATTCCAATTGTACATACTTTATAGATATACTCACATTCTTATTGTACATACTTTATAGATATATTCACATTCTAATTGTAAATACTTTATAGATATACTCACATTCTTATTGTACATACTTTATAGATATACTCACATTCTTATTGTAATACTTTATAGATATATTCACATTCTAATTGTAAATACTTTATAGATATACTCACATTCCAATTGTACATACTTTACAGATATACTCACATTCCAATTATACATACTTTACAGATATACTCACATTCTAATTGTACATAATTTATAGATGTACATTTGCTCAATCCTTTGACTCTCCTCAGCTTCTCCAGGACACACCACCAACCATTTCATGTCATTTACATATTTTTTTTACCCCCATTACCCACCCCCCAACCCCATTCTCTCAGCCCATGAAGCAAACTCCCTTACTTGCAGGTCACCAGGTTTCCTTCCCTCTTCTCTCTTTTCCTCTTCTTTCATTCCCTCGTTTGTCTCCATCTGCAGCCCCACTGTATGCTCGTTGCCCTTTACCCTCCACAGCCCCACTTTTCCATGAGCCTCAAGTCTCGAGCATATTGTTGCGGATCCGGGGTGGTGGGATTCTCACCCGATCCTTGGCTCCACCCTCACCACCACCGTCTCCGGGGTTTATAACGCCGGCCGGCTTGGCACAGGCCTCGGGTCACGCGTCTTCAATCGCGATACTAACATAATCCTTGCACCTTACCAGTTGGGGAAATAGAACCCTGGTTACAGACTAGTTGTGTCAGATGCCGAGCGTTTTCTGCCAGTCTGTAACCATTTTGGTTTCATATGCCAATCGAACAGATCGTTCCTCGACACGACACAAATTAATCCATAGCGGCAACTTCATACGAACCAACCAGATTTATTGGGGAACATCGGGGAACACGACACAAGCAAACCATTGACTACAATGTTTTTATTAACAATCTTTAACCCGTTCTTAATTCGGGAACTACGGACTACAGGTTTCGAGGAGGGTCCCTACCGAGATATGCCTTAAACAACGTGCAGACAAAGACAGACAGACAGACAGCATGCATGCAAGACAAGACAGAGTACTCGGTGATGTTTCATGGGCGAGAGGAAAGTGTCAAAAAGCACGAATGTCGCTCGTAACAAGCGGATGTCCACGGATTCGAGCCCCCAGCTCGAACGCGCCGCGTAGCAAGATGGCGGCGCCGTACTCTTTCTTTTCCGCACCGCACGCGGTCTCCACGCGCTCTGACCCCGTGTAAGGTTGACGATGGGCCTCAGCTGATCCCTCTCAAGGTCCAGCGTACAAATCCAGGCCTGGCCTGTGCACCAGTAAAGGCCCAAATCGAGGTGCCAGGCTCCGGCAAGCGGATCGGCAAACGTGTTGAGCCGTGAGGTGAGCACGGACCGTCAGAGGCTCCGTCGTTTCCTCTCTTGCCTTCCCTCCTCGAAGCCTGACTTCTCAACTCCGTCCTCTCAGTTTCTTTCTCTGCAGAATCACCTTTTCTTTCCTTTTCCACGCTCGCCTCTCAAAGCCGACCGCCGTCTCTCTAATGGCAGAATCACCTCCTCATAAGAATCGATCGCCGACTCGACGTGCAGGCCGCCTCTCCCACTGCCCAAAAAGGCAGACTCAACGTGCAGGCAGTCTCTCTTTCGTTCGCTCGCTTTGAAACACGAGCATGCCTCGAGAGCGACTGTTCACCCCAAACTGAACCCCTTTTCTTTCCTTTTCCACACTTGTCTCTCAAAGCCACCCCAAGCACGCCTCAAAAACCCGACTGTTTTCCAAACTGAACTCCTTTTTCTCTCTCAGTTTTTCTTTCGTTCGCTCGATTTGACCCCGAGCACGCCTCTCTCAGCGAAGCCGACAAACACCCTCCCCTTAGCTCCACCTCCCTCTCCAGGCCACTCCCCCTCAGCCGACTGGGCGGGGCCTATCGTCCAGAGAGGGGAGGAAGAAGAGGGAGCCCTCGTTCCACCACCACCACACAAACAATAAAACAGCCTCTTAAACCTCCCGACACACATGTAACGTCCATTTTACCAAACAACCTAGTGAAACATGCATTTAATGGGGGATCTGAGCTAATCTTATATTTAGTAGTCCAATAAGGGCCATTTCCGTAACAATATGTTATTTTACAAATACAATCGTTAGAATAGTGACGACAATGATGTAAAAACAACTTGGTATTGCTGCGAGCTTAATTAATTAATTAATTGGTGACAATCATGTGGAAAGGAAACAAAACACAAGTTCCAGGATCTGAAGGATCGTTATGAAGGGACACCCATCTCATGATGAAGAATCGTCAGGCTTTGTGTACTATGGTGATGATAATTATATTAATAACCATGGTTATTGAAGATTTTTGATTTTTGAAACAAAATCAAAGGATTAAATGGGAAGTTGTCTTGCTGGGAGGATGTAAGTCGCGGGGTACCTCGGGGATCATTACTCCGACCATTATTATTCAATATTTTCATCAATGATTTGGATAATGGGGTAAAGAGTAGGGTTTCTAAATTTACAGATGACACAAAGCTTGGAGGTAAGGTGGATAGCAGAGGGGGTGGTGATCAGATACAGGAAAGTATTGATACTTGCATAGATTGGGAAAAAGATTGGCAGATGGAGTTTAACCTGAGCAAGTGTAAGGTGTTGGGGATGGGGAAGAACAATGAAAATAGAGATTACAGGATGTAAGGGGTAATTTTGGAGCGTGTAACACAGGAGAAGGATCTGGGGGTGGTAATAGATACGGGAGGTATGCAGGTAGCACAGTGCCAGGTAGCTACAGGTAGAGCAAACAGGGTTTTAGGTTGTATAAGGAGGGAATCAATTATAAATCTAAAGAGGTGGTGTGAACGTTGTACAGGAATGTAGTGAGGGCCACATATAGAATATTGTGTGCAGTTGTGGTCACCACGACTCAGAAACGACATAGATGCCATAGAGAGGGTTCAGCGCAGGGTTACGAGATTGATTCTGGGCCTAGATAGACTCAGCTATGAGGAGTGACTGAAGGAGACAGGGCTTCATTCACGAGAAAGGAGGCGGTTACGAGGAGATATGATAGAGATGTTTAAGATAATGAAAGGTAAAGATAAAATAAGTGAAGATGAATTATTCAACAGAGTAGACAGTGAAAGGACCAGGGGCCATAGCCTGAGAGTAAATAAGAGGAGAGTTGAGACGGTAGTAAGGTAGGGGACTTTCACTCAGAGAGTAGTTAATGTATGGAATGGTCTCCCTGGAAAGGTAGTGGCAGCAGAAACAGTGGATAAGTTTAAATTAGAATTAGATAGGTTCCTGGAAGTTATGGGGACAGAGGGGTGTAGGGATGTTGGCAGAACTTTTAGGTACTTTGAGGTCATTGATGGGTGATTATGTGCATGTGTACGGAGTGTTGTTAGTGGGGGTCTCGTCAAGGGGTGTTGTGTGGTTAATGATATGTGTTTTTTACCCAAGCCCATGCCCCTTCCCCTGAGAAGAAAACGAAAAAAATTGTTGTGGGCTGGGGGGTCGGATGAGAAGACCACTACGTGGGGAAGCTATCTCTGTTCCCACCAGGCTCCCCAGAATTATAAGCCGTCGCACACGGATAATTCCATGACGTGGTGGGTCGCTTAACCGACCGTGGACGCCAATAACTCAACCACGTGACCTCGGGTCCTCCCGTCTATGGGTTAATTGGGTTACCTCATTGATCACGTGATTTAATTACTGGGGAACACGCCCTCGGTACGCCTTGTCCGAACCGGATCACTCTACCGGATCAGATACAGCCGAGCAACACTGCCAAGGACGTACCGGCTAAAAGGAATGGATCGTTGGGAATAAAGTCCCGGCTAAGCGAGGAATCGGACCATGCTGGATCAATTGTTAGAAAAGACAAAAACGAGCCGGGAACATTCCTCATAATAATAATTTATTTCCAAGCAGGCGAGGAAAGATATGTGGAAAAGTGAAGATTTATTGTTGTGTGTAATGCAGGGATAGAAAGATGCCTGGTGCGACAATAAACAGGCAACTTAGAAAAGGGGACACAGAGCAGACTTAACGCGAAAATAATAACAATAATAATAACAATCTTCTGCAGTCTTACTAAAGCAGACAGGTGCCGGCACACACACAGACACAGAAAACCCGATAACGAGGGAGTTTTGCAACGCAACCAGGGAGGGGGGAGGGGATTTGAGGCTATGATCTCGGTACCTGTGCGCCCGAAAGCACGACATGCCACCAATACGTTTGGGGGGGGGTGCTCCAGGGTGCGGTACCCAACAGTGGGCGCGTTGTCTCTGGCCCAAGCCGCACATGTGGAGACTGTGTTTGTGAAGGCGGAGCTTGAGTGGAGAAGGGGCGGAGTCCAGAGGGCAAGGGTGGAGTAGTAGGTGGGATTAGGTAGGCGGGTGGGGTCGACGTGGTGTGGGCGGAGACGAGGAGGTGGAGTCAAGGAGCAGGAAACAGACCGACAAGGCAAGAGAGACTGCCCCGACCTTTATGGGGCCCGCAGCTTGGGGGGAGGGGCCATGCCGAATCCAAACGTCATCACCTGAATCGGGTGCTCCGATTGGCCCCGACCTCTCATGTGGCCCGCCAGCTTGGGCCGGAAACCGCCTCACTTCGTTTCCGGCAAGGCCATCTCAAACAGCAGCAATATTGCGCTCCGAACCCACGAGATGACATTGTTGCGAATTCGCGCCCGCCGGCGTGCGAACAGCCACGTAACTCGAATCGCGGCACGTCGCCCGCCGGACGGACAATTATGTCGTGACCCTCTCGGACCAACGCCGGGAGCTAGTCACGGGTGGGCCTTTCGACCTCACCACAATCGTGCCAATCGGCCACCCGCGTAGGATAGGCTTGTTCGCCAAACTCGACCGACCTAAGTACCCACGCGGATGGTAAACCGGGCGATTGTACCTCGCCACAGGCCGACTCCGGACACGAGCCACTTGGGCGGCCCGTTCCGTGCTATCGGGATAACCGAGCGGTGTTATCGTCGACCTGGACGGTTCAGATTAATTACCGGGATGTTGCACCCACTACGAACCCTTTATGTGAAGCAGGATGGAGAGTCAATGGAGAAAAGACAAAGCGAAACGGGCACAGTTTAACAAGCAAGCATTTTATTTCCCGGCACACGGAAAGCACGTATATACAGCCATACAGAATCAAAATGCACATAAAGCAAATGTAAGAGTTAAAAACCGACTACGCGCACACGGCAACACTTATACAGTTTTACTTCACAGACGGCGCCAACACACATTTACACAAAAGCAAAGGAAAGAAGCCACCCTCACAGACAAGGAGGCAGATAGGCCTGTAGGCCAAATGTGCACGTGACCTGGAGGAGCGGCCAGGTCCGAGAGACCGGGGAGGTCTTACCCGCGTCCTCGCAACGCGTTGGCGGGCAAGCCGCAAATGTGGCCGCGCTGCTGTGCCCCGACTCCGTGCCCCTCCGTTTCGTTGGCACCACGTTTGCGGTGGGGTGGGAACGGGGCCCCCTTTTGCACTATCTCAGCGTGGGGGAAAGGGGGAATTATTGATGTCCTGGGGGAGGGGAGTGGCTGGCTGGCTTGGGTCCCACGACGAGACGAGCGATCCCCCACACCACAACCTCGTCGCCGACCGCCGTCCTTCTTGCATCGGACCCGAGCTCCCTTGCTTGCAGTTCCACCGCGCGCACTCAACTCCGCCAACGCAACGCTCCTTGTCCCCCAAGAGCAACCTCTCGACGACACTCTCCAAGCAACTCCAAAACCCAACTCTCTTTAATTCGCCTCGCGCTCGCCTTTTTATAGGCGGCAGGAGCAGCCAATATGCAAATTTTAGGATCAGAATGCGATTGGAGGCGGGGCCACGCCGCCCCCCCCCCGGTCAGCCATTGGTCGGGAAAAAATGGGCGTGAACCTCTCCTGATCCTAAAATTTGCATATACGGACTTCACATACACACGCTTGGAGGTGGGGCCAAGTCGCCCCGCGCGCGCCAATTGGACGGAGGAGAAGTGGGCGTGAAGCGTTTCTGATTCGAATTTTCTCCTCGGAAAGGCTGCCATTCGCGCTTGCGGCTCGGTGCGTTTGGCACCAATCGCCGAACGGGCCCGAGACAGCCCGACGTTTAGTGTTCACAGGTGGTGCGGGAATGGCCGTGGAAGCGATGATGTGGGATGAATTTGTGAAGGTAAAGGCGAAGGTAGTGGAGAGTTGGCGTTGTGGTTGTTGTCTGCGGGTTGGAGCGTTGTTGTAGTTCGTGACGATGGCTGGCGTGGTGGTTAATGTGGTTGTTATGTGATGGCGGTTGAGACGTGGTTGGTTCAAAATAACGACAGAAAAGAAAAAATGGCTAACTCAAAGCGTCGCAGCCCGGATGGATCACACAAATTCCCTCTATACAACGGTTTGGGCTAACTACACATGTACCTATGAAGATATCTCACCTGAGGGTCCTTTATGGTGTAATGCGAATTTCCACAGCCGTAACAACATGAATCGCCCACACCGAAATTGGCACGTGAATCATCCTGCAAAAACCCCCGGCCGACCGGTTGAGGGTCCCACATGCCCGCTCGGGCGTTCGACCAGCGTCGATCAACACGCTCGTTCCACGCGCGCCAACGTGGCCCACCCTGTACATTCCCTGGCTCGATCGCAGCCTCGCTGGCCGCAGAGACGAGAAGACGTTCACCATCTGTGGAGAATCCACCGCTGCCAGCGAGGACCGAAGGTTCATCGCCATGGATAAATCCATGCACGTTTCACGAGCGGCGTACGTGTCTGCTTTCGAGCACATTCCATACAGTGCACGCGGTTCCACCATTACGCACGTGGCCAGCACTCGCGTTCACACGACTCCGGGGCGAACACCAATATGTCGGGTATTGAGGTTAAAAAAAGAACAAGCCGCTTCTATCCGCACACTCGTATCCTGCCGAACATGGCGTGGTCGGATTTATTGGCCCCCGTACGCGTTTCGTGCAGCGTGGGCGTCATGCTGGCCGTGTTTCCTGTGCTGTGAAAAACACCATTCGTGCAGCCTCTTAAGAGGTATTTACTCGAATGCCTTTCTAAAGCAATCGGCAATTCTCCCCAGACCATCGGAAGCTCGAGTCAATAGTCCAGCACCAACTAGCACACCACATCACTCGGTGCTGCAGTTTCCACATCATGGCGCCGCATGCGCTGGCCTCCACGAGTTCCCACCTTACAGCGAAGGCGCACGTGGCTGATTTACCTCAGGAGTAATCAGAAAAGAAGAAGAGTGGGGATGAAATGAAGGAAAAAATGATTTAAGCAACCCGAGCTATTAGATCAAAGCAACGCACCGCCTTATTGTCCCGCTAAACAAAAGGAAGGGGACTATCTACACGTATAATAATGGAATAACTGTCTTGGGACACTACCTGTTGTTTGCATGCGGTTCCGAGAACCGCAACAATATATATATATATGTAATAAAAAAATACAAAAACTTCAAAAAAACCACAAAAACACTATTTAATTTTTTTTTTTTGCATTTTCTTCTTTGGATCTTGTGTTGATAAATTGATTGTGGTGTTGATGTGGTGCAAGCATGATGGGCTGAATGGCCTCCACCTGTGTCTGATTTCCTTGTGTTCCCTTGCATAAATGTAGCACAATGTTCTTAATGGTCTCACTGACTGTACAAAACATTTTGTTCAACTTTGAGGGGAATTCAAAACATGGTAAATAAAAAATAAAACTGTAAGAACAACAACACTGTAGAGCACATACCTCCGCCAGGTGAACAGTTTATATTTTATATCCCACTGAAAGGCCGGATGTGCATCTGGATTTGAACCAAAATCTAATCTGCTTATTCTCGTCACCTAATCGACTAGTCTATCTAGTTTGGTCACAACTCGTCCACAACTTTTTGAAAGATCATATTCTATATCATTTTGGGCGCCATCTCTCAATGGAGAAAGATTCTCGCATCCGGATCCGGAACCAGACCTTCGCTAAAATCGAATCAACTTGTTCTTGTCACATACCCAACCTGTCCACCAAGTTTCATCCGAATCCATCCAAACTTTTTGAAATAACCTGACAGTGACAGACAGACAGACAGACAAAAAAAAAACATGGACAGGAGTGAAAACATCACCTTTGTCCACCTTCGTTGGCAGAGTTAATAAACAACCAACTGTGTAATACACATGTGCTCATCATGAAACCTGGTCCTTCATGGTGTTTATTTCATAAAGTAAAAAGATAATCTGTCATGGCGTCACAGAAACCTCTTCCATACCTCGAAAACACAGCTGCTGGAGGCAGCACGCCGCCGCCGCTACTTGCAGCAGCAGCTGGAACGTGCGGGTGTAGGCCTCCTGCTCATCTGAACCCAGTATGATGTCCACCGGCCAGGGAGCCTGCGGGAGACGCGAGAGGCACGGGGTAAAAGAGAGCGACTCTGGTCCGGGTCGGGCTGTCAAGCATGTCGGATGACCCAGCAAGTACCTGGTAATGGAGGGTGAGTCCTTGCAGTCGGTGAATCGGTCGTACTTTCTTGAAGCGACTTTGCTTTTCCAACTTCACGACGAGCCTACCATGGACAGACCAATCATCTCATCATGCTCCATCTTTCACATCATTGTCGTGTGCACATTCAAGTGGTGTACGTGCTCAACGTGTAACAGTACAAGTGACCACTCTCTCTCAGTAGTGTATCCAAACGCATGCCATGCACCCTTCTGAGTTCAACATGACCAGGCAAAGGGATAGGCTAACTGTAGAAAAAAAAAAACACAAAGTGACAAATGGACTAGCCTGGCAGCCAGCATGGGGTCTCCATCACCCACTGCGTTCCTCAGGAGTTGTGAGAGGGAGACCGGGTGCTGTCGGGTACGGACACCGAGCAGTGCCGAGCAGAAAGGCTGCAACGCTGGAGTTGTGAGCAGCAGGCATCCACGCATCGCATGCACATGTTGCAGCAGGCTGCAAGGCCATGGTCAAAAGTCAGGCAGACGTCTGAATATATGCCGAATGGTGATGTGATTATATGTGCCGAGGGTGTATCAATCCGGAGAATGCATTGTATGACAATGGACAACAAAGTTACCTCAATGGAGAGGAGTTGGGAGAAGACAAAGACCACTGACCTGCCTGTGGTGAGAGAGTGAGAAACCCAAAGACTCAGCTTCATCACAGGAGATACCAATGATCATAAAAACCTTGCTTTTCACAGCGTGAAGATGAGATAGGTGTGAGGCAGGAGCACCAGCCCAGAGGTGAGAGCAGTACTCCATAAAGCTGCGGATGAAAGCTTTGTTTGTGGTTCGAAGCTCAGGAGTGTCAAGAAAGGATTTTGCATGACTGAGGATTCCCAGTCGGCGACTGGATTTGGAGGCCAGGTTGGAAATGTGGCTTTCCTAGGAAAGATCATGGCAGATAGTGAGACCCAGAAGCTTGAGAGAAAGGAATTCTTCAAAAGGATTGTTGAGAAAGTAGATGGGAGGTGGTGGTGGTGGGGGGGGGGGGTTTCCAAGCGGTCCTTTCGGCGAGACATAGTGAGAGTGCGAGATTTGTCAGGATTGAAAGACATGTTCCACGTGTTTGACCAGCTTGTGATTTTACCCAGATCTGCAGAGAGTGAAGAGGCTGCTGCTTGCCGACCAGAGGGATGAGAGGTGGTATGACAGATGGTGGAGTCATCAGCAAAAAGATAGAGAGGATTTTTCAGAGTCAGAGAGATCATTAATGAAAATTAGAAAAAGCACCAGGCCGAGGACACTGCCTTGTGGAACTCGAGCCTGGACGGGAAGAGGAGATGAGAGAGTTCTCGCAACCATGTTAGATTTAAGCAAACACCTTTAAAAAACATCTACTCTCAAACAGTTAAACCAATGTATCTGAAACTTTAAGTACACCATTGACGACCCATGTAATGCCTGGTGTTGGCTTCATAGTTAGGGTGGTAGGCTTGACTCAGCCTGCCATCCTTCTGAGGTCAGCAAAACGAGTACCAGCTTGCTGGGATGATTGAGCCATTTGAGTGTCCTGTGTCAGAGCGGTGACCCATCCAGGATTGTGCCCAATAGCTCATGAGACTGCTCCGGCAGGAGTCATAACCCAATGGATTTGGGTTTGGATAGACTATCCATGGGGATACAATGGTCATCATGAAAATGTCATTGGTCATGTGGTTGGGCAGCCATCTTGGGTTGAACGTACATCTTGAAAGAAAAAAGAAAAAAAAAAACTTCTTTGCCGAAACCGCTGAACAGTTCGAAGCGAAACTTTATTTATAAATATATATATGACTGACTAGCCGTGGGGAATAAAGTTTGATAATGACATCATCATCGGCAACGTTGTGTAGCAACCACCTTGGATTGAAACAACAAAAAAAAAACAACAACCTTTAAAAACCTTCTCTGAAACCGCTGAACCAATGGATGCGAAACTTTAAATCACAATGCGTCCGATCAAAACAAGGTTGTATTAAAGCAGGGTGGCTTGGACTCCCCAAAACTGCCCGCAGTTATAAAGCACGCTTCCAGTTTATTCTTATTTACTTCCGAAGCCAAACTGAACTTGTATGGTTCCATCTTCTTCCAAGGTCCACCTTTGCCGGCGTCTCGGCTGTCATTTTCATCATTTCATATTCATCTCCATTGACGGAATTTAGCCTTCATGTGCAGAAAAGTGGTCATCAAGTATCCTGATAACCAATCACTAATCAATAAAGCTATGGATAATGGCAATGTACATGCATGTATGATACGGGTGGATGGGCCATAATAGTTGTGAGTTCCATCAACGTTGGTATTTTTGTACAGGATGAGTGCGCGAGGTGACACTATGCATTCTACGAATGCTACTCGGTTATGTAACCAATTTAAATGGATAGCATCCAGCGGTGCACTGACCTGTGCTCGGTTTTGAGGGTGTGTAGAAGCCGTTGGCAACAGCTGTGGTATAGATTTTGGATATGAGGGTACAACGAGTTCTGAAGAAGGGTTGTGATTGGCTGGCAGGCAGGAAGTGATTCAGGAAATGGGATTTCAGTTTTCACTGGGTCAAAAGTCAATTTCTCAGAAAACATCCTTGGGGAGAGGATGAGACAAACACAAGAAGAAGCTAGAACGGCACCCCGTAGAGCGCTGACCTCGGTCAGGCTGAACAGTTTACGTTTTATATCCCACTGATAGGCCGGATCTGGATTGGGACCTCAAATTCTAACCGGCTTTTTCTTGTCACCGACCGACTCATCCACCAAGTTTTGTCTGAATCTGTCCACAACATTTTGAGATATCATGCGATAAAGTATGTCGTTTTTTTTTTGGCTCCATCTCTCAATGGTGAAGAATCACTAACAAAATTAAAAAAAAGAATTATCAGATAGGGACCCGGATCCGGATCTTCAGCAAAATTGAATCAAGATTCTTCCTGGTCACACACCCAACCCGTCCACCAAATTTTGGCCGAATCCGTCCACAACCTTTTGAGATGTCCTGTTCACAGACAGACAGACACTTGAAAACATTACCTCCACCCACCCTCGGTGGTGGAGGTAACAATCACTCATTTTGTAATTGCAAATACAACAAAACATTTACAACAGACATATTTCTGATTAACAGAGATAAATGTGAGGTTACAGTGGAGACACACCAAGGATGTTGTCCCTTTATGTGAAAGGAACAGACAGAGGTTGCATGTTCAGCAGTAGACCCTGTAATGTGTAACGTGGACATCGTTCGGCACCAAAGACAGACACATTGGTGGTGTAAGGATGTTTCAAAAGGCTTTCATAAACCATGGTTATCGATTCAACTCTCATGAGAGTACACAGCGGTTTAATGAGGCTATTGATTTAACTTTCACGAGAGTACACAGCAGCGTAACTAGGTTATTGATGTAACTATCACCATAGTATCCAGCAGTGTAACTAGGTTATTGATATAACTATCATCACAGTACCCAGCAGTTTAAGTCGGTTGTTGATCACCATCAACAATGAGTTATTGATATTACACTGCTGGGTACTACTATGGTAATGGTTATGAGTTGTTGATATAACTATGGTATCACCATTGTGGGTACACAACGATGGGTTGCTCATCACCGAGTGAAGCTGTGAGCGAGTAGAGGGTCAGCCTGGGATCCAGTGGGAAACTCAGGAGCATTCCAGGGCTCATCAGTGGTGTTTCCTGATGGCGAAGCCTTTACGAGTCCCTCAACTCCCTCCAGTCCAAGCCGGGTAAGAAGTGACTCGAGAAAGTACGAGTTCAATGTACGTGTTGGAGGATCTGGAGTACACAGTCATGGGAGGTACTGAAGGGCATCTCATGTGAGTATACAAGTGACAGAAAGGAAAGGTACTTGTACTCCATACTTCCAAGAGCATTCTGGACATCCAGCTTAACGCATTAACAAACCTACTTGGTTCTCTCGGCCACTCCTTCGGTTGCAGGCAACGCAACAGCTCAGCAGATTTCCCAGTCAGGATCACCTGCCTCAAAACAGGACGCAGAAATCCCGTCAACGTCTCCTCCTCTTCATTCACATCCACATCTTCCTCCTCCTCCTCCTCCTCCTCCTCCACGTCTTTGCAATGTTCCGCATCTGCAATCGTCCGCATCCCACAGCGAGAATCCCAGCTCCAGCCCCGCGCAGGCTCCGTCCTGCAGCCCAGCCTGGTTTCTGGAGCAGACCTCGGACGTCGCCCGCCATCGCCTCTTCGTGCAACGCAGAACAAGGTGTACGTGGAAAACCAGAACGCGCTCGCACGGCTGCCCTCGACTTCATTTCTGTGCAAAAATTGAAGCAAAAAGTAGGGACGGTACATCGGAAATCATATCATCATCTTCCACGTCGAAGAGGGAGCGAACTGAAAACGCAGCCATTGCACAAAAATCGAATGGACAAGTACAAAACTAACGTGAAATTGTCTTTATTTCGAGCTTACCTCACCGTGTGCTTAGTACGGACAACATTACGTTTGCATTTTAACCGAACGACGAGGTGAAAGGAGTAGTCGAGAGATGAACAGAATGAAGAGGTGTGGTGTGGTGTGTTGTTGCGTTAACCTCTGCAGCAAGAACTCTTTGGTGGGGTCGTGTAGCCGCCCGTCGATGAGCCAACCACCGATAATGTCCAAATACGGTGCGAGTGTCTGTACCCAAAGCCAAAGGAGCAACTTGGCCTAAGGACGAAGATGGGAAATGCATCGATCCCTCATCAGGTGTCTAACTGGTGGGAATGCATCGGGAGAAGTCATCCGATTCGTTCACGGACATTTCTCCTTTGAAAGTGTGCATCCTCCACTCACACCAGCAAAATGCGGTGCGTCAGTGTGTTGTGTGGTGCGGTGTGTTCACGTGTGGTATTGACACACCATGGATGTTGTATTCATCGGAAAATCGAGACGCGCACCTGACGCACAGAAAACATGCCGTCGGTGACAGTCAAAATGGCGGCCTCACCTCGGCGGTATCATTTCCGCAATGGGCCTGATGCAGAGATCGCAGCAGTGAACCAAGAAGGTGCGACGCCTTGACCAGGGTGGGCACGCCCGTCGGCACAGTACGCACGGCGGTGCTGAAGACCAGTCTTAGCGAGCGTAGCTGTGCGAGGCGAGGATCCAGCAAGGCCAACAAACCACACAGAGTGATTGGTTCAGCTAGGGAGGATGGATAGATAGATAGATAAGAAGAGAAGAGAAGAGAAGAGAAGAGAAGAGAAGAGAAGAGGAGAGGAGAGGAGAGGAGAGGAGAGGAGAGGAGAGGAGAGGAGAGGAGAGGAGAGGAGAGGAGAGGAGAGGAGAGGAGAGGAGAGGAGAGGAGAGGAGAGGAGAGGAGAGGAGAGGAGAGGAGAGGAGAGGAGAGGAGAGGAGAGGAGAGGAGAGGAGAGGAGAGGAGAGGAGAGGAGAGGAGAGGAGAGGAGAGGAGAGGAGAGAGACAAAAACACTCACATTCACCTTGTGAACAAACTCAGTCTCTCCCGATACCAATTACACACCCGACTCACCAACCAAGAAGGTATTTATTGAATGACTAGACCTTTTGCATCACCTTTTCCCTAAAAATGACCAGATATAGAAACCTTCGATGGTTTTGTCTATGTACGACGAGCATGTTGTCTCGAGTTCAGTTTCCTTCTTATATGAGCCTGCATCTCCATTCAAAACAAATGATGTAAAAATAAGCGAATTTTAAACCTTCGTCATCGAAACCGCTTCCCAAGTGAGATTGTGGACTTGACATTTTATAATACACAAATACTACAAATTTGGGTTGATGACAGTCAGCTGGATAGTCACCTTTCGAAATTCCAGATTACCTTCCTCTTTTCATTCTCCTTTACTTGTGTAACATATTTGTTCCACTCCCTCTTCCATACAATCCCTTGTGTAAAATGGAGATCTTCATGGACAATGCCAAGGCCTTACTCTGCCGAACTGCCCTCTGCTCAAGCTCTGCCAACTCGGCACGGAAACTCCTCAAAAAGCAAGCTAGGCCCGCAGCAAAGGCCTGGTACGTCCGACAACCCTCGGGCAGAGGATCGGGTCCCGAGTTAGACCGAGCCTTGGACCTCGAGGCGCCGATAGCGGAAGATTCAATCGTGTGGCTGGGACTCCGTGCGACCAGGTCTATGAAGCGCTGCAACCGGAGCAGGAGCTGGCCTGCAGCGGCAAAAGGATGGCACAGGGCCTGCAGGCTTTCCTGGTCAGACGTGCAGGGAGAAAGGCATTGGGAGTTTAAAAAATAGATATTCAGGCACATCTGCATCTGCCTGTCTCTCTTTGTAAACAAAGTCAAGCCTCATGGAAGAGCTATATGACAGAGCGGCTGGACATTTAGTCCAGACTAGTGGGCCCGTTGGACCGATGGACCAATTTTCAATGGTCTGCACAGCCCTCTTGCATACCCTCAATGCTGTACCGCTTGAACGTTAGCTTGCCTTTCACCAAGCCCAGGTGTGCCTGGGCCGGCGTGGGGATTATATGTTCGTTATTATTATTGCCATATGATACTTCTATTCTTATTATTGTTGTAAATATCATTAGAATTAATTAATATAAGCTTTGGTACAATGGAGCGGTTTTTTTAAATTTATTTGGTAATTATAACACCATGTCATGGTCGGACGATGTATTAAGCCGATTTATATACCTTAACATGGCATGCGTTGAAAACATGGGAATTCTAACGGATTTTTTATTTTGTCATTAATTAGCCTAATCAAGTCGGGAGGTCATGCTGAGTAAAACTGTCATCAATCAAAACGCTCGAGTATAAATCCACAAAAAAAACATGACACACGCACACATCAAAGTATTAAAGGGTCTATAGGGTCTTCGGGGTCTTGTGGTTCTTTGGGGTCAGGTCAGGTCAGGTCAGGTATGGGAGCATGTGCCAGAACAGCGCGTCGCTGCGTCCACTTTCTGCCGGTACTCCAGGACCTCCATCTGGCCATCCCTCAGGCAGATGCCTGGCCCATCCCCATCTCCTTGAGATGATGGTCAACCTGCTACAACCATGAGGCACGTGGTCGGTCCATTGGCCTCCTCCACTCATGAGACTCCCTCGCTGAGAGAATCTGGTGAGCAGGATCAGCGTCAGGATAACCAGCCACATGTCCATACAGCCGCAACTGACGCTCACGGACTATGCAGGTAACAAATCTCATCCGAGTCTCTCTCAGCAACCGCTCGTGGGACACAAAATCCGACCAGCGAGAGCCAAGGATTCTCCGAAGAGACCTGGTACCAAAGGAATTAAGTCTCCATCTCAGATCCTTGGTCAGAGTCCAAGCCACGCATCCATAGAGCAAGACTGGAAGCACCGAGGACCTGAAGACTCGGACTTTCGTCCACCCGCACAGGTACCGGCAGCGCCACACCACATTATCCAGTGAATCCATGACTCCCCAGGCCCGACCCAGACGTCTATTGACCTCTGACTCACAGCCAGCAGAGACATGAATATCACTGCCAAGGTAAGTGAATCTCTCCATGACCTCAACATCCTCACCACAAACAGACACAGACAGGACAGCAGCATCCAAGATGTCATTGAAAGCCTGGATCTTAGTTTTGACCCAGGAAACCCGTAATCCCAGCGTCTCCCACTCCTCATTCAGCACCTCGGGGGCCCCCAAAAGGATATCTAAAGTCTCCGCAAAGATGATGAATCATCTGCGAAATCAAGGTCCGAGATCTTGACATTCTCAAACGATGCAGCGCAGCTTGATCTCTCAAACATCCTCCCTAGAATCCAGTCCATGCAAGTGCTGAAAAGTTTGGGGGCCAGTACACACCCCTGACGAACTCCAGGAACAACTGGAAATAAGTCAGAGATGGTATCATCATATCTCACAGCACTCTCAGTATCAGAGTAGAGTTCAGACATCAGATCGATCAGTTTTGGTGGCACCCCACGAAGACCAAGAATTCACCAGAGGGCATGCCGATTCACTGAATCGAACGCTTTACAGAGATCAACATAGGCTGCAAGCAGCCCCTGCCGAAACTCTCGTCTGCGTTCGGTGAGGACACGAAGTGCAAGGATACGGTCAATCGTTGACCTCTTTGGTGTAAAGCCTGACTGCTCTGGACGCTGGTGCTCAAGCAGATGGTGGCGAACCCTATCGAGAATTATCCGAGCAAAGACCTTGCCCGGCACTGAGAGCAGCGTCACCCCTCGGTAGTTGTTGCAGTCTTGGCGATCACCCTTCCCTTTCCAGAGAGGGACAACAAGGCCCCTCTTCCAGTCAGTTGGGATGATGCCTGTGTTCCAGGCAGAGCACAAAACTGCATGCAACGACACGAGTGCAGCATTTCCACCAGCCTTGAGAACTTCAGCATGGATGCCACAGATCCCTGGAGCTTTGCCCCGTTTCAACCGGTTCACCGCAGCCCGTGTTTCCACAGACGAAGGTGGACCACAGTTGATTGGAGGGTCAGCAACAAGTATTGTAACACCCCTGACGTCCATTTCGACAGCTGGTGGATCAACATGGCACAACCGCTCAAAGTAACTGGCCCAGCGGGCCTTCACTTCGGACTCCTGTCAAGAACCAACCACCCTCTGCTCTAACTGCAGTGCTCCGAGGGATGGGCTTGGATGAACGCAATGCGCAAATTCCCCTGTAAGCGGGACGAGAACCACTTGACCACAGGTGATGCTCTACCCCCTCACAGATTCCTCGCACATAGGCCTCCTTGTCCACCCTCAGTGCACGTACAGTTTTACGCCTCTGCTCCCTGAACAGCTCAGCTCTGCCATTCAGCCTGGCCCTGCGACTCTGGTCAATGGTATCCAGTGTCCCTTGAGAGACAAAATTCTTCTTTGCCCTCCGGTGAGTTTCAAGACATCCACCGGCAACATCAAGGACGGTGGTCTTGAAGGCACTCCACAACTCTTCAGGACCCCCCAAAGCACCCAGACCCCCCAAATCTCCACTCAGCTTGTTTGCAAACTCCTCAGCATCCCTCTCATCCTTGAGCTTGCCAACGTCCAGCCTCGGGTGGGATGGTACCATTCTCCTGGATTTAAGGTGCAACTTCAGAGTTGCTACAACAAACAGGTTGTCAGTATTGAGGAACAGGGCACTCCGGGAAACCCTGCACTTTTGGATCATCCTCCAGCGACCATCAACGAGGACATGGTCAATCTCCTTTGCCACACCGCCAGCGTTGGAATACCAAGTCCAGCAATGAGCTTGTGTGCGCTGAAACCATGAACCAGCCACCCTAAGTCCATGACTTCTTGCAAAGTCAAGGAACTTAGTGCTATTCTGGTTCATAGTTCCTGACCCATGGGGACCAACACACACCTCATAACCATCCCTATCAGTTCCAGTCGATGCATTAAAATCCCCCAAGACTAGAAGTGTATCTCGTCTGGGGCACTGATTAACCACAGACTCGATTGTGGCGTAGAATGCATCCTTCACGGTGAGATCACTCGCATCAGTCGGAGCATAAACAGAGACCAGGGAAATGACACCTAAGGAGTGACGAATCCTTAATCTCATAATACGCTCGTTGACCGGTGTTACCTCAATTATCATTGGGGTCAGCTTATTGGACACAGCTACAGCAACTCCTTGGGTATGGTAACCATCAGAGCGACCAGACCAATAGTAGGTGTAACCACCCACCATTATCTCGCCGCAATCCGGTCTCCGAACCTCAGAGAGAGCTGCAATCCCGATGTCCAAACGCTTGAGCTCAGATGATAACAGAGACAGGTGATCATCCTCTCTTAGGGATAGGACATTCCAGGCACCCACCCGAAGGGACCGCCTCAGGTTAACCCAAGGAGACCGCCGTCTGGTGGACGACACCTCAGCACCACTCCGACACACTCTCCCGCAATCTGACCCAGGGATGTTACCCCGTGGTTTCCCTCCTTTCATCAAAGATTGAGGGTCCCGAAGGTTTTGCCCCAATCCCGTCATCCGGTGAGCTGCCCTGCGAAGAGAAGCAGCACAGGAGGTACTCCCACGGAGTGGGTTTTCAGATTTTTTTGCGTTTGTGTGTTTTGCGGAATGAAGGGTTTTATGGTGGCCGGAGTGCAAATCCTGCCACCAACCTCCTAATAAAAAAGTAACCCAACTGCAGGAGGACGTCCACAGACACAGTTGGGCACTAGATATGAATGGCTGTTGGCTCACAAGGAGCTCCTCCGCCCTTTGACAGGTTTTGTTTTTAATCCTGCTGGGTGTCCATATCCAAACACCTTCCTCACCAAAAAAACTGGTGGGGGAGATGGTTTAGTCGCTGACAACTCAACCATGGAACAGGTTAGTACAGGTTTACATGGTACCTGTAGCAAGTCACAGATCTAATCTGGCCTGACTTTGGGGTCCTTTGGGTATTTTGGGTCCTGAGGGACTTTTGGTTCTTCTGGGTCCTCAGGGTATTTTGGGTCCTTGTGTCTTCTGGACGTTTTGGGTCTTTTGGGTCCTCAGGGTCTTGGGGAGTCTTCAAAGGTCAAAGGGGTCTTAGCAGTCTCAAGGGTCAAAAGGTACATTCCAACAGTGCGTAATTAATGAATAGACGTACGTAATTAACAGAAACAAAAAGTGACACACACACACACACAAACACAAACAAACACACACACACACACACACACACACACACACACACACGTACACACACACACACACACACACACACACACACACACACACACACACACACACACACACACAGAACACACACACACACAAAGAACACACACACACACACAAAGAACACACACACACACACACACACACATATACACACACACACACACACACACACCTCTCATCCATTTATAGTAGACAATCGTAACATTATTCAGCTTTGCTTATATCTATGGCTGATGTGCAATAAGTTTGGACAACCGAGAACAACTTCGGCCAAAAACTTGTTTATAATTTAATTAACAACAGCATCACACAATTTTCTCAAACGATGCAAAAACATTCGGGTAGTTAAAGGTCATCATTAACTTAACTATGTCGCGAAATCTTGCCTTTTGGTTAAAATGTAAACTGCCTTGGACGTACACCTGGATCACATAGTATTCGCACCTGCATGGGAGCTGTTGAAAAGGTTCCCCTATGAGCTTCCCACGATATTCTGACATATACCAGAAAGAAGGTTTAACGAGTTGGGTATTTAATTTAAAAAAAAGATATTCATGTTTTATTACAAATTATAATTAAGGTGAGGTCGTAACATCTTGAAAAATCGAAAGGTTGCCGCATCATGGACTATTATGAGTATCCGGTTCCGAGACCGTTAAAGATGACAATCAGAGCTCATTAAATCCCCCTTTGGTACAAAAACAAATCTGTGATTATTCAACGATTAAAAATTGCCTTCCTATGGAAACCCAGATTTTGCACAATTGGTTACATTTGGTGAAATGTTCGATTATTTTTATTGTTTATAACGATTATCCAGGCCAGGATTGGTTTTTGGCATAATGGTTAAGGTGCTTCGTTTCCCGTTGAATTAACACCAGGTGGGAGTGACTCAGCCTGTCATTCTTCCAAGGTCAGCAAAATGAGTCGCAGCATGCTGGAAACGGGGGGCACTGCATCAGCGGCAAAGCTGCACCACCAGAAAATGATGCAGCCAAACAGCCACAGGCTGCTTACAAATAGATAAATAAATTCCAGGCGGATAGATGTTCACCGTTTCTCGTGTTTCATTAACAAATACTATATCCACAAGGATTTCGATATCACATGCACCAAAAACCTTTTAATTTATCATTTTTAAGAACGACAGGCTGAGTCAACCCCACCTGGTGTTAATTCAGCGGAACGGGCCTCAAACTCAGGACCCTAAGATCCTAAACCAGCACCAAGGTAAATACTATCATTCATGTACCATTATTATCATAATGTACCATTATCACTATCATTATGTACCATAATAATTAACATTATCATTATGCACCGTCGTGTCCACGCCGGTTAACACCGACCTGGATGGATGTCGAACGGTTATACCTTGAAGGTGAACACGTGATTGGAATGGAGGGCGGCAAGGACGCCCGGCAGACGGAGGCACACTCGAACCCACAACGAATAGACAGACACAAGCAACTTTAATAAATAGGGGTTTAAATCAAAACCATCAGAAACATTTACAAAATTAGAATACGAAATAAGAGATTAACCTGAGAAAACCGAAAAGTAAAGTTGACGATATTGTTGGAATTTACAGGTGGAAATCACATTTTAAAACAGTTCTTCCAAGATATGGACCGATTTAAATTTTAAAAACAAATAGTTTTATACTTTACGACGTATATCAGAATCGTGAAGTTTGAAGTCCCTTGGATTTCTAAATTACAAGATTTTAATAGAGAAGAGATTTTTGGTTCGTTTTATGCACAGCAACTCCAGGAGACAAAATCAATTCCAATCAAACAAGAAAGATGCAATCAAGAGAAAATTAATGATTAGTGTTTTTAATTAAATTCATAAAGTCTACCGATAAAAATATGATTGTTTTGGAGTTTATCAAGAAGTTTTTTTTTTTTACTTATTTCTTTTTACAACTTTCATCGCCATCAAGAATGTTGATCAACAATCTGTTGGGATTTTGATATTGCTTTAAAATCTCCTCGTTCGGTCGAGATAAAATGGTCATATTCACGTCATGTTCCTGTCTGGGTTTTCCTCCTGAACCGTTCATGTCATTTAATGATTGGTGTGGATTATTATTATTATTTTTTTTTTGGTCGATTTCTTGAATATCCATCAATGTTTTCCGTCCATTCGAGGTTGTTTATGCGTCTTACATCCTTCAATTCGTTATTTTCAACATTTCATCATTTATGTAATATATCTACTTTGAATTGGGTTATCTCTTCGAGAAGACATTTTGTATTTTTCCGCATTCATTGTGTTTTCCCCCGTTGAAACGTACTGCAGTTGTGATTTTCTTCATTCTTTTATTGCTTTTATTTGGCTCGATCATAAAAGACATTTATACAGGGTAATTTTACTTAAAATAAAACATTACCCTCGATTTAAAAAAAAAATAAGTCGATCAAGTCTTCTTGAATAAAGTCTGCTCGGGTTATGAAGTTTCCCTGCATATGATCCAATACGAACATGTTCATACTACTCCTCGAACTAGCGAGTACGACTACTTCTACTTCTACTCCAATTATATTCCCACCCTCCTATTGGGTCAGCCGTGAACCCAAGTCTTTCACGAACTGGCCAGCCAGACCGGACGTTTCAGTGAAGGTGATTTTGGCAGGTTGTAATTTTGTAATTTTTTTTGTAATTTTGTAATTTGTTCAGAGTGTCAGCAATAACTCGACAACAACTACTCATCGTGAAAGTTATTTAATGTCCATCAACGGCCGGTGCTGACAGACGGGTCCTCCGGCTCAACATCATTCTGATGATTCTGCTATCCCATTAAGATGAAGAAAGATAAGGTGGGGGGGGGGGAAATATTGAAATAATTTGGCTGATGACAATGTGATTTGAAAATTTAAAATGTAACCCTCATTAGCAGAGTTTCTAGTTGGGAGAAATCTAACCTTGATCATCAAAATAGTGCGAAAGGCAGAGCGGACAAAAAATGTAAAATCACAATTAACAACAAAGCACAATCGTGTGCACTCGGACCTTAAATGGTCTCCTGGAGGGAAGGAGCGAAACGAGTCGATAAATGACCATTAGAACCAGGGAACCAAACTTATCTAGTTGGTCCAAACAACAAAGGCAAAGGATTGTGTTCCCAATGAACCTGCAAGCAAGACAGTCGGAATGGGGGAAGACTTACATGACTGAGGTGCGAGACATGAACATCCCGACGAAGAAGTATTCTTCCGTCGATTAGTTCGTAAAGAAACGAGCTTTGGATGCCTGCCAGCAGCCTTTCGGGAATGGATACAAAACAGGGGTAAATGGACGTCGTCACAAAGATGCAACAAATGATCAGAGGCAGGACAAAGGACGAAGGAATTTTTACACAACACGAGTAAGGTGCAGGGACATTGCAACACAATGGGCCAATTAACAAAGGAAAATGGTTTCCAAACAAGGATCATAACTCTCATTGCTCACATCTTCCAAACATAACAAAATAACGGAGAAGATTTATTTACCAAATGGTCTCTCGTACAACCTGACTTTCTGTAACCAACACCTGGAAGCCGACCATTGGTGGTCCATTCTCTTCGTCTCGTCTCCTATGATGAGGAAAGGGGGATAGAGTTACCCGTGATGAAAATAAAAAAAATACACCAGGTTAGTAAGTGGCCGAAATACAAGGTGTGTTGCATTTCCATCGCAGGCAGGTCGATGGTCTCTGTTTTCTACCATCTATTCTTCAACATTGCTCCCTCTGCTCCCTCTGTCCTCTGATTTTCCCCAGCAACTCCAGGATGCACGAGTTTTTCCAGTAACCCCCTCCTGGTTAAACTTCCAAGATCCTGGCTGACTGTACCGTGCACACCTCAACTATATTCCTCGCTTCTCCCATTTCGGGAACTGCCTTCCGGAGGTTGTTCTATCTCCTACTTCCACGACTTAAAGCAGGCAGTGTAGCACCACCTCGCGTCATCCCCAAATCTTACCCATGATATTTATTACCCCCATTAACCTTTGCTAACTCAACCAGTTGACTTGCTGGTTTCAGTATCTCCCTCTCCCTCCCCCCTGACCTCCCGAGTGCAATTTCAAGTGAACAGTGTTGTGATGAGATACAATTTGGTAAAGGTGACCTGTTAACACAGCAACAGTACTGATGATGTGGAGGAGGGGGGAGGAAGACGAAGAGATGGTGAAGATGATGAAGATGATGAAGATTATGATGAAGATGATGAAGACGATGATGATGACAGCGATCTGCACAGCAAAATCATACCAGTACTGGTTTACAACGTGTTTCTGGAGCCAAAGGGTCTCTTCAAGAACAGAACCTGGAGAACATCCACATCACATGACACGGTCACGGACACCCTTATGATCGCTGTGGGAATACACCAAGGTCTATCGATCTAGGTGGTCTCATGTGAAGGAATGGGAAGGGAGGGGGATGGAGTTTAGAGATGTGGTTGGTTGATGGGTGCAGTGAGGAGTGGGTTGTGAGGGTTAATAAATGTCACATGCAAGACCGATATTCCATACATTCACCATATTTCATTTCAGAGCAGAGTAGCATATATAAACATGAGTTTTGTACACAAGTTGAGGCTCATGAAATAGTGCAATAACAGGGCAGCAGAGTCACAGCCTGATACGTCAGAGGGAAACAATGTGATGCACCTAATCAGTCACACATGATCATGATGGGAAAATGGATAATTCTTCATGACACCCTCTCACCACTGACCCCACTTCCTTCTCCCCCCCCCATTCCTCTACATTCCTCACCCACCGTTCCTTTTTCTCATTTAAATATTCTCAATGTCATCTTCAAACCCCTGACACACCACACCTCTATCTCCCTCAATAGTCAACAATATTTGCAAACGTAATAAATAGATGGCCCCTCACAAAGCGGATATTTAGACCAATTGGGAAATCATTGCATTTTCCAGATGCCACATTCGTGAAGTTTGAAGTTTAATTAACGGATCAATCAAAAGGTTTCAATCAGGGTTGGTTACAGAAGCTTCTCGTAGAATGAAGGACTAGACAATTGCTGGTGAAGGCGATTTTTTTCCACAATGTTCAATTCAATTTAAATAAAATAAATATTTTAAAGGTTGTGGATAAAAACTTTTTCCGGAAGTTGACCACCATTGACGCAGCATCTTTTACACCAGACAGACAAAGTGAACCAATTGCCGAACCTCGCTTTTCACTTCGTGCACGGGGTAATTATACAGCGCATTCCAAGCAGGGAACTTGCCCAGGGTAGCAGCACATAAGGGAGTACTGTTTTCTAAAGACCCTGAGATTTTTAATTTCCATAAGTTGAATGCAGACTGGACAGTGGCATTTACATCCACATCCAAAGGACAGTCGTTCTCCAAGATGGAGCGCCCACTGTTGGTGGGCACGTTTTAGTTGCACTGAACTTTGGATGGATTCAAACCCAAAATACACAACTGAAAAGAAAGCACACCACCGACACAAGCCGAGCTATCCAGTGGCCCCCTGCTCGAGCAATACTTCACCAATCTATGACATCATGATAATGCACCACAACACACCGATGTAAATGCTCACCCCTCCATGAAATGGACGATATCGTCATCACAGGTCCATCATCTCTTGAGCTCTCAAAGTCCTCCTGGATTCCAGAATCTTCTCGAGGAATTTGGAAGAGAACCGTCTCCTCATTGGACCACTCACTTTCCAAATCTTCACCGTCTGACCCCCCATCCTCCGACCCAACCTTTGAGACACAGAGTCGATTACTTGAACCCATATCTAAAATAGTAGGGGTGGGGAGGAAATCTAGCATGATGGTATAAAAGTCATATTCGGTCATGTGTCCACTCACTGGCAGTGTGTGGGTGCACACACATATATATACCTATGCACACCCAGCTGTACCACTCACTCAAAAAGCTCGTGTGTCATCTCTTTTACTCTCTATCCCTCTCTTTCATGATCTATCTCTCAAAGTTGAAGTCAATTATTGCAGAATTTTTTTTTTCTGTAAGGGGTCACTTGGCTGCACCTGCATGGGTTTGAGGGTCGTGGAGTAGCGGCTGAAACCCGAATCCTATCCAGGTTCTTCCTGATGACTCCATCTTTGCTTCTTTGGTTTCCTTATTGGTCCTCCGTTTCATCCTGATACCTCTTACTTCTGTTTTTTGCTCTGATGAAGGGCTTACACTCAAAATGGTAGATCCACCTCATTTTAACAAACATGGAAGAAAAGAAACGTAACTTTGGCGTGATAAAATCCATTGTCTATCTTGTCCGACAATGCAGACCGACACCAGTCTCCATAGACAATAGTGTATTCCGTTGCTCTTCCTCTCTCCTCTGTGCGATTTCTTCAGCTTGTCTTCACCGTAATCCGATTCGTATCTGCTTGGAAGACAGCCAACACTACTCATTTATACAAGAAGGGTACAAAAGCAAATTCACTCAACCACAGACCCATAATTTTACTTCCAGTTCGAAACAGTCATGGACTCTACCACTGCGGTCAATATAATCTTTCCTCTTCTTGAATGGCCTGATCTATGATCATCAGTTTCGAGTCACTCAATTTTATATGGTACTGCTGTTTTTGTCTCAACAATGGATGGAGGCCCTCAATATAGGACTAGAGGTCAGGGCCGTGTCTCTGGGCCCAGGTGGTCTCTTCGATACGCGTTAGCACCCTGCTCTGCTTGCCAAGCTTTCTGCCCATCGCCTCCGAAGCTACTTCATTCATGGCTTTCCCAATTGCTCCACACATATAGAGTCACCATCAACTCTCATTGGTAATCCATTCATCATCTCTCCCAACATAGGATGGAATACCCAAAAGCAGCATCATGGGCTCACTTTTGTTCCTCGTACACACCAATGACTCCTCTGATAGCCGAGAAAACCCTCGTTTCCACATTAGGTCGTGCCCAACATCTACTGCATCCCTTTCAACAGATACTGGTCCCATACATGGAATGGTGTCATTCAATCAAGGCAAGTCTCACATCCTCAAATTACCTCTCAGAAAGGATTGTCTAGTGAACCCAACTCTCAATTTCCTTGACCAGCCACTTGAAAAAGTTCAGTCCATGAGCTCTCCTGGACAGACCACATACCAAAAAGTTGGCCTCCCAAGCCAGTCACGGGCTGGGTTATCCTCCATCGTGCCAGGTCCTTCCTCGGTAATTGTGCAACTTCTCACGGCCTACATGGCCTTTATCTATACGTCCTTGGAGTACTGCTCCCCCCATGGACTGGTGCCCACACTTTATTTTTTTCCTTTACAAGATTGAGGCTCATTGAAGAGCTTCATACCTTTCACTTCTTGGATACTATGGAATCCACGCCTGCAACGTCATTGGCATCTCCCGCGAAGACTCAGCAGTTGGATTGCAGACATATCGGTGGCCTGTTTTACACTGCCTCTCTTCTCTTCTGGACTCACTCCCCTGGACTTTGACCCTCCCCAGCAGGTATGTATTAGTTCAATCACCCTCTCCTCGTTAACTTTCCAAAATCCAGACATATTGCTCCCTTCCACTCATCTGATCCTCTTTCCTCTAACCTATTGAACTGCATTCCTGAGTCAGTACAATCCCACTCTTCCCTCCAGCATTTCAAGATAGCAGCTTACTGCCATCTTACAATCTCGACTCATTGTTTTCTACACCCTTTAAACCAGCACTCTTATGCTCCAACAAAGAGCTACGACCTTTCATATTCTCTCTTTTTTTTGGATATTTTTGGATACAAAAAAAAATCCAGGGTCCTCAAAAAGCTTAAATTTTGAATACTAAAAAGTCTTGCACATACTTAGAAGAGTTGATCACACCCAGCCATGCCACTCACGATGCTAGGAGATGTTGAGAAGATGCTGGGTCCATCAGAATCAACCTCCGTCTCATGCACATGATACATGTCCATATCCCTGGCAGGTCACAAGGTCTTTCCTTCGCTCCGTTTCTGCTGGAATAAAGAAGAAGGTGGGAGTAAACGTTGCCATGCAATGCGCTGCTCTACAAGTGAACAGATTTCGTTATTATTGCACAAGTAACCGGTGCAATGAAGAAAGTCAAAATACAAATACATATCGATGGAGATGATATCCCCTGGTCGCTCCAATAGGGAGCCGGGGTCTCTAATCATACAAACACCGTGGAGTAGAAGAGAGCCACCAAATATGTCACAAACAATTGTACAAAACGAACCTTTACGTAGAACGAGGCTGATCCTGAAAACATCTCTCACCCAGAGAAACAAAATCAAAGCCATCAACCAACTCACAGGACCAGTATTCCAATACAGCTGTGGAATAATAAGCTGGCCACAAACTGTGCACTGAATTGACAACAGCAGGAATGACTGAGAAAGTAAAAAAAAAAAGTTCAACAGACGACAGAATCCAATTTGAGTACAAATACGAAGACAGCAAGCCAGAGAAGGTATCCATAACCCACCCTTGCAAAAACATTTCCAAAGACAGGTGCAAATGTAAGACGTCACACAAGCAACTGAAACACTAACAAATACAGCTCCAACAATTGGAAGAAAAGACGAAAGAAAAATATGAAGTGAAATATCAACAGATGTAACACCAACAACTGGGAGAACGACAAAAGAGCAGGAAGATGTATTTAAAACAAATAAATAAATAAACAAAAGTTTGACAGACGGCAGGACGGCAGGACGGAGAACACGGCAGGACGGAGATGATCGGACAAGTGTAGGTTCTGTAAGGTAGAAATTGAAAGCACAAGTCACCCCCCTATCAGGATGTAAAAAAAAACTCATGTCAGTACAACTGTACACACAAAGGCACAACAAGGTATGTAAAGTCATCCACCTGGATTGGGATTGTGCGGGGATAGTGGACGAGGGATGTGGGGTGGTGGGTATTGTGGGGGTGATGGTTGATTGAAGGGGAATGGGGGGGGCAGAAACTTTTAGCATTGTTGATCAAACCCTATTGGAAGAGTAGATGATGATACATACATTCTGTACCTTCTCCCCACTACAGATGGTGGTATATTTGATTTGTCCAAATTTGTGTTGATAATAGATAATTATTTTCCAGGGCTCTTATGGTAACTCCCGAGCAATGGCAACAAGTGTTTGATTCACCACTCAAATTGTCTGTGTACATGTACTGGTACTCTCGTAGCTGGGTAGAGATGGTGTTACAGTTTTGAGCGACCGACATTTCTTCCACTTAATCGTGGGGATATCATCGTCTCTCGATCATGGTGGACAACCACAAGATATAGCCATTCCTGTTCCTTAACGTGCTCTGTAACATGCTCCGAGCACAAGTCTAACATTTTCTCGGCCCGATCCACACTCGGATATTTCGGACAAACCTCGTCCCATTTTTGGCAAACTTAGGGTGTTTCGGCCAATGGTGTATCATGAAACCATTTCGGTTTATATTACGATACAAGCTCCAACCGTAACCCATAAACAATGCAGAAGTGGCGCTCGCCTTCATGGTGTGACGTCATGGCTAATCTGAAGAAGAAAATTCTACTTTTAAATCGCAAATTTACCTTCTTTATAATTCGGAAATCGTAAAAAGACAAATCACATCGATCTGTTGGGTATCAAGGGATAGATTAGCGTCGAGGTGGCCTGAGAATTTGGGTGTCCCTTTAAGAACACGGCAGGACGGAGACGATCGGACAAGTGTAGGTTCTGGAAGGTAGAAATAGAAAGCACAAGTCACCCCCTATCGGGATGTAAAAAACTCATGTCAGAACAACTGTACACACAAAGGCACAACAAGGTATATAAAGTAATCCACCTGCACATCTGCAGAAATTTCAATATACCAATTTCAGAAAACTCATGGAAACACGAACCAAACGCGATAACTACGAACAAGGAAGTAACGCTCACATCGGACCTGATGATCCCATCGCGCGTGAACATAGAAAACAAAGCATTGTGACCAGATGTAGTACACGTGTATGAAAAAAAGAAGGGATTGTTAATTGATGTTTCAATACCCTGCACTATTGGCCGAAACAACGCATAAATCAAGAAAATAACCAAATACCAAGATCTCAAAAATGAAGTGAAAAGATCCTGGGAGTTGAAGAGATCCAAAATTGTACTGGTGACCATTGCAGCAATGGGAATGATGAAGAAGAACCTTACATAGATCTTGAAATCCATCTGTGGGAATATTACGACAAACGAACTGCAGTTGGAAGCCGTCTGGGGCTCGGTAACGATCCTCAAAAGAGCCATTGAAACAAAACTTACAACTTGGTCCACGAATCATGACCCTTCACTGAGCAGAATGGAAGGGAACAAAATGGAAAGTGTGAAACTCAAACATCAGAGTAGAAGTGAGATCGAGATCAAGGGGAGGGGAAGAAGGACACATGGGGGTAAACAAGCTGCAAACAAGCTGAATGAAACACAACAGGAATAAGAAGAGGAAGGTGGGGATGAAACAGAAAAATAATAAGCCAAGCAACAACTAACAAATGTAAAGAGGTGAGGGAGAGGGGGTAACACTACAATAACCTGGAAAAAAAAGGGAGTGCTTGGGAATGGGGTATTTTTGGGGAAGAAGAGATCATGAGTACGGTTGAGAGATGACCTGAGGTCGTGGTGAACACCTGTGTTGGAGTCCTGAAGGGAAGAATGGGACTCATCAGACCAAGGAGGTTGGTTCCACAGATGAGAGAAAAGGGGAACAAATGAGGGGAGGTGAACAGTGAGCCTGCATTTGGGGCGTTTAAGAAGAGGAGGGTTACTGGCAGGCCGTGTGCAACGTGCAGAAACCTGGAGGGACAAAAGCAAGAGAGGACACAGGGTGCAAGACCAAAAATGAGGTGGTAGAATACAGGGAGGCTACCAATCTACCTGCGATGTGAGACTAACAGGCCTAGACACTCAGCTTGTCACAGGAGATCCCAATTAATATGACCTCTTTGCTACATTTGGGCAGCCGGCCCTCGGAGTTACGTCAGAACTGCACAAGATTTCCAAACAATATCACTGTATGCGGACAGATGTTGCTTTTGACACATCCAGTCATAAGAATCAAAAGGCATGAAATGCGAAAGGCGAACCCAAGCTTCCTTACGTCGCAGGATATTCTCACCAGACCAGAAGATACCCCAGCAATGGAGTGAATTTCTCAGTGATGGTGCCAACAAGGAAGAACTCTGTGAGTCCTTCTTCTTGTGTCGTGATAATTTGGACCACAGTGTCAAGAACAATATCCACACGACGGATGAACCACACTGTCACCACATGGCTCATTCAAGAGTGGACATCATGGAGGAGTTGTCCCACTGTGACCATGAGGAACCTGACACTCGAGTTGCCTTGCATGCCCTACATGCGGTAGCAATCAGTCCATTCTCGAGGATATTGATAATGAGTCCAGACACAGATGTTGCAGTTATCCTTCTCTCAAGCATACACCTGATGCCAGCTGCTGCCATGATACATCTCTACACGGGCCTCAAGAAGACTGTCGAGTTGTCGACCTGAATGTAATTTGACGTTCACTTGGTGAATGGAAGATTATGGGGAACACCCTGCTGGCAACTCTGAAGTATGGTAAACAGACGCCGTGGTTCTCATCTCTCTGGCCTGGTTTAGGAAGGGACTATAGCAATTTGTTCAGGGTGCCGGACTGCAGGTGATAACTCACCGACTCTTCACGACACCGTGGGATCTTAAATTCCATCAACGAATGCTCGGGGAAGTGACATCAGTTTAACATCCATCCGAGGGATGACACACTTTGATGAGATGACCGCAGGTGACCAACACCAACTCAGTCGTTTATAATTGTCGGGTCAGGAATCGGATTCAGATGAAACAGCCATAAGAAGAGTTTGGTGAGCAGTGCGGGATATGCCAGACCGTATCGAACGCTAGCGATTTGTCTTGGGAGATGGCTCCGATCTCATGTTTGGCACTGAGGACCTCCATCAATCCAGAGGGAAATGGCACAACATTTAAAAGCAAACACAGAGTTTAGGCATTCAGCCTTTTTGCATGCAGTCAGCTGTGCAGCCATTTGAGGTTAGGGAGGGGATGGAGGGGGAACATACATAAAAATGCCTGGTGTTGGCATAATGGTTATGGTGGTGGGCTTGGAATCCTTGGATTCTGAGTTCAAATCCCACTCAGCTGTTGAATTAATACCAGGTGGGCTTGACTCTGCCTGTCATCCTTCTGAGGTTGGCAAAATGAGTGCCAGCTTGCTGGTATCCTATGTCGGAGTGGCAACCCGTCCAGGATTGTGCCCAGTAGCCAAGGAGATTTCATAGGTAGCACCAATGCTCTGCACAGTCTGGTCCCAATGGATGGATACACATGGATGAAGGGTAGGACAACTGAAGACGAGAGGGGATAAATCTGTGCATGAGAGAGAGAGAGAGAGAGAGAGAGAGAGCAAATTTCTTTGAAAGAATTCCCAGGATGAGTTGATGTCGGAGAAAGTAGAAATGGGAGACCATTCTAGAAGTTTGATGGCTACTTGAAGACCCTGATAGTCAGCCTGAGTGAAGTGCCAGACTCATCGCTGCTGAGGTTAGTTCTCTAATAACAGCCAGAGATGACCGCTTTAACAAGCATATGGTCAGATGAACTGATTGGAGCAGAAGAACAGCAGACATTTTCTGGGAAATTGGTCCAAATGAAATCCAGAGGAGATAGAGCACTGTTGGTTGAGAATCGGGTTAGGAAGTTGACCGAATGAGTCAGAACCAATGTGTCGCAGAAAGCTTTTGCTGAAGTATCATTACATGGCAGATGAGACGGGTATCCACACCCAGCCAATTGGCATGATGACAAATGAAGTCACCAGATATGAGGAAGAGAGAGTTCGGATGAGAAGATAGAAGTTGGTCCATGTTTTCGGATAGTGAGGTGTAGATGGAGTCATCACTGTTAGGTGGACGGTACAGTACACATATAAACATGAGGTGGGAGCAGAGGGGAAGCCGTATCCAGAGGTATTCCTGGGGGTGTGGATGAGTGAGGGCAGTGCATGGAGAGCGAGGAATAAAGTTTTTGATGAAGAGAGCAACTCCGCTGCCAGGACGAAGTTCAGGTTTATCATACCGGAGGAGGGAGTAACCAGGGAGAGAAACTAAGGAGTCAGAGATGTCTTGAAGGAAGAAAGTTTCTGTTAAGCAGATTATGTCTGGTTTATCAGTGGCAACCCGTATGGAGATATGTCAGGTTGGAGCAAAGGCCGTGTTTGTTTGAGGTCCACACTGTTAAGGAAGAGGGAGGGGAGGAGGCTTTGGGTGCAGGGGAGGGGGAGAGTAGCATGAGAGAGCAGAGGTGGAGGACTGGAGGTAGTGAGAGTTGTTGACAGTTGATGACAGATTGTTGAAGAGCTAGGAGAGAGGGTCAGATGAGGAGGACAAAAGGCTAGGTGGTAAAGGGATGAGTAGGAGTGGGGAGTAATAAGAGAGGGGCAAAGTGAAGTGGGAGATTGGAGGAAGTGGAAGAATGAGCTGGAGTCGAGTGGTTGGTGGAAGGAGGCAGCTTTGTAGATGCGAAGAGGGACAGCTTTGAGAAGGGGGAGTGAGGAGTGAGATTTGAAAGGGAGGGGTGAGGGAGAAGAATTGAGGGACAAAGGTGTGGGGGAAGCTTTTGAGAAAGGTGAGGGGGAAGAGAGAAAGGTTTACTTTGAAGAGGGAAGAGGTGGTTGATTTGTGAGGGAGGGGTGAGAGAGTAGCTTTGAGGGAGAGGGGAGACGATGAGAGCAGGTACAGCAGGTAGCGGTATTGTGGACATGGAAGTGGGTGGGGAGAGGAACACAAATTGAGGAGGTGGGAAGAGGGGGGGCAGTTTTGAAAAAGGGGAATGTGGAGGGAGATATTAAGGGGAGGGGCAAGGTAGGACATTTGGTGGAGAAGGGTGAGAGGGGAGAATTGGAGGGACAAAGGTGTGGGGGGAGCTTTTGAGAAGGGTGGAGTGAAGTTGGCTTTGAAGACGGAGGAGGCGGCTGAATTGAGGGAGGGGGTGAGAGGAAAGCTTTGAGAGGAAGGGGAGACGAGAGCAGGCACTCATGTACTCCACTCATGGAGGAGGAGGAGGAAGAAGGGAGAGGTGCGGGGAGAGGGGGAGGATGAGAATGGGTAGTGGTATGGTAGAGGTGGGAGGAACAATATTTGAGGGGGTGGGAAGAGAAGAAGATGTGATGAGAGGAAAGAGAGAACATGATGGAGATATTGAGCAGTGTGCTGAATGAGAGTGTGAAACATTTGAAAACAATGCAGTTTGGGATTTCAGAGGGGGAACTGTTAGTAAGGCAGAGGACAGTGGATAGATGCTGGGATGGGGGGGGGGGAACAAGATGGGAGGGGAAGGAGAGGGTATAACAAGGAAGGAGCTCGGAGGAAGTAGATTTGAGGAGGTGGGATTAATTTGCACTGAAGTTGGAAAAAAAAGAACAATTAATAATAGAAGACAAACAAGTATTGCAAAATGGGATGTTTTTGAACACAGGATTTTGAAGAAGGACCAGGCGAAGAGGGGAAGTTGAAGCATTTGTAAGAGATGGTTTTGGGTTGTTTTGAAGATTAGGGAAGAGTAAAGGAAAAGTTTGAAGAATAGATTGTGAAGGCACGTGGTGAAAACCTTCATGATCAGAGTGAGACTGGCAGGGAATAGGGGATTGAAGGAAGAAGAGTCGGTGCAGGAAGTCACGTGGTTTCGTGGGGTAGAAGGTGAGAAGGGAAAAGGTTTTTTGCTGTATATTTTTTTTTACATTTCAAGACATCAAACAGAGGGTATAGTTGGGAGGGATAGGAGGGTGGAGGGAAATGCGGAGAAAATAAAAACTGATGGTAATCAGGAGAAAATACAAATAAACACGATCGTGCACATCGACGGGAAGACGGGTAGGCCTCAGGGAAACCCGATATGACAAAACTGATGAAAACTCACCAAATAGCACAAATTTTGAAAGAAAACCTAACTAGGAACGCTCAGTAAACACGGAGGCAACAAAATAAAGTCAAAAACGCGACAAACAACGACCGGAAACATATCTTTGAGAAAGTCGGCAGAGACCCCCGAGAGACCCATACCCACACCTGCTTCAATTTATCTCAGTCACCCTCGATTCTCTTGCTTCCCAGAATGGTTGAGGTGCCCGTGTCTGCAGATTTGTGGTAAAATGAATGACAAAAGGGGCTTGTGTGTTTAAGGGTAAGGTTCTTTCTTTGTGACACTGCTTTTGCTCTGTACATGTTTGTTTGTAAAAACATGACCAATCATTTCCAACCTGCCCGATTGTCTCTGTCTCTGTTGGTTAGAAAGTATGTAAATAGTGGATGGGAGTTTTGCCCTGCTGTTTTGCGATGGTCAGAGACAAGCCAATGTCCCACTTATGGTTTCGCTCAGCCATCCTTGATTTATAGTAGTGGGGTGTCGAGAGCATGGTTCCCTATCTGGGGGGATTAATTTGCCGGGAAGGTAACGCGGGAATTGGACGCAAGGACTCCAAATAAATTAATCGCCTCAGACAGCATCCGTAGTTGCTTGGCAACCCGTCATGCCACGGAGTTATCTGCAACTCGTCAGCTTCAGGGTCAAAGGTCGGGAAGCAGGTCTGAGAAGCCGCTCATGACCCAGGCGCCGAATCTGTAACGAGATTTTTTTCTAAAGGTCTTGCGAGATGTCATTGGAAGTAGACTTTAAAATAAATAATTGAATTTGAGTCCAAAATCCTTCACGAACCTCCTCCCCCCTTTTATGAGTGCATTCGCATGTTTCATCATGTATGACTGGTCCCTCCTTTGTACCCCTCCACCCATGTATGACTGGTCCCTCCTTTGTACCACACCTATCTAACTCTTCCCTCCTTTGTACCCACCACCCCATGAATGACTGGTCCCTCCTTTGTCCCACCCTACCCAATGTATGACTGGTCCCTCATTTGTACGCCAGTCAAATGTTTCTCCATTGCTCCTTTTGAAAACCACCCCATGCCTGGTGTTGGCTTAATGGTTAGGGTGGTGGGCTTGGGATCCCGCTCAGCTGTTGAATTAATATGAGGTGGGGTTAACTCGACCTGTCATCCTTCTGAGGTCGGCAAAATGAGTGCCAAGTATGCTGGTATCCTGTGTCGGAGTGGCAAGCCATCCAGGATTGTGCCCAATAGCCACGGAGACTGCTAAGGCAGCACCAACGCTCTGCACAGAGTATGGTTCCAATCTCCTTCTCCCATGTATGGATGGTCCCTCCTTTGTACTCCTCACCCCATGCATGACATCCCTCCTTTGTACCACCCCACCCAATGTATGACTGGTCCATCTTTTGTACCCCATTCACACGTTTCTCCATTGCTCCTTTTGACCCCCACCCCATGTATGACAGGTCTCTCCTTTGTACCCTCCACACATGTATGACTGGCCCCTTCTTTGGACCCTCCACCCCATGTATGACTGGTCCATCTTTTGTACCCCATTCACACGTTTCTCCATTGCCCCTTTTGACCCCTCGCCCATGTATGACTGGTCCCTCATTTGTACCCCATTCCCATGTTTCCCTCGTTCCTGAAGTAAAACCGATCCGGATGCCGGACCACGATCAGACAAAAGGGGAAATTTATTTGTTTATTTATTCTTCGGTCATTCTTGGTTTGAATAAACATTTAAGACGCCCAAAGAAAATGTGATTCGAGTAAAATTATCTTTACGTAACAAAATGACTATTCAATTTAACAAAAAAACGAATTTTTCATTGGACAAAACATCTGACGAAATAAAGGCGAACAATAACATGATTATTGTACGACTTTGTTGCCCTCAATACAAGTGTACTTGTACTCAGACACAAACAAAACAGCAGCGGATTTGTCAAACTTAATGTGTACAGCCCCCGCGGTCTCTCCGAGCCGAACATCCTCACTGCAGCACTCACCTGCACGATCAGCGGGGTCAAAGCTTCGCGGGTCGTCACATTCCGCACGTGCTGACGTCACAGTCTCCGCACGCCGGCGTCACGCGTCGTTTTCGACAAGAATCACAATCTGACGCCTCACGCTCGATCTCCTCGAGCAACTCGCATTCATTCTACAACCCCTTCTTCATCATCATCATCATCATCGTATCCCACATCACAACACACGACCCACCCTCCCATGGGCGTTTTTCACCATCCTCAATATAGGGCGGAGAGAGATAAAACAAGACGTGGAGTTTATTCTCAATGAAGCGTAGCAATGGCAAAAGAGCAACATGAAGGAAAGAAATTTATTCAGAAATTATTTTTTCAAATCACGAGCAAAAGCAAAATGGTAATGATGCACCAAACCCAGAACGCACAGGAGCGCAAAATGCACTTAAAGGTACAAGGAATCGATGGAGAAAGAACCTCGAGATCTCATTCACTGCGCGCGCACATCAGACCGCGGAGATTCTAATCTCTCTGAAGTAACACACGCACAACCCCGTCTCCTCTATTCCACGAACCGTCAGCTTCATTATACACCCACTCCACCCCCCCCTCCCATCACCACCCCAACCCTCATCTCACCATCCAACCCCCACCAGTCCACAAGATGTCCAGTCTCACGATACTCCTGCCAAATCTCACTCCCATCAAGACCTGCACCCTCACCATCCAACCCAACTATCCCCTTGATCACCACTCTCACTCAACCTCCTCTCTCCCCCCCCCACCACAAGACAGACATCCAACCTCAATATCCCCCTAACCACAACTCTCATTCAGCCACCCCTCCTTTTCACTCACACCAAGACATTCAATTTCAACATCTAATGTCCCCTAACCAAATCATACTGTCTCTGCCTCTGCCTCACCCTCCCTTCCATCCCTCCCATATTCACAAAAAATCATATTGCCGCCACTTCCCAAAGGTAAAAGGTATATTAATGTGTGAATGAATGGATTTCCTATTGTGAACACCTTAATTGTTAAACTGTTCTGAAATGCAAAACAATTACCATCGTGCTGAAACAAAATATCGTGAAGTGGATCCGAACATCAGACCCGAAGTCAACGTCAGTCTGTACGTTCAAGCCGAAGGCACAAACAGTTCATTCTGTTCCTGAGAAGAAACAGGTCAAAGATAGGAGAACAGCGTAACAGGTGAGCAATTCAAACCAGCGTGCACACCAACTCCACCACAATGCTCCATCCATCTTCCAACCCTGATGACCTCTGCGGCAAGTACGTCCCGGAAGCCTCAAAAGGTTTTCGAGATCAGATCCCCCACCTCCTCCACCCCGGGAGCAACCGTGCAAAGTAACAACAAACCTTGTAAAACAGTATCATCCGGTACCATCCCCTCAAACAAGCTGAACACCACACCGTGATTGCATCCACTGTGGGTGCTCATCGGTTTCAGGCCAAATTACCAGATGGCACCACTGCCTGCCCACCATCCACACAGAAGCCTCCAGCAATGATGTCATAAGGAAATCATCGACTCCCAGCAAGTGGTATCACCCCTCCCCCTGCCCGGCCAGCCCAACAAGTGCGTGGCCCTGACCACCCCGACTTACAGGACCCACTTTCACAGACCCACTCCACCCACATACAAGTGAGGAAATTGCAAAGACCCACCATGAAAATGGGCCCCATACATAGGCTCATCTCGACGCAAGGAAGACCTCCCCATTTCCCATGTACACCTGCAGAAGTACACCCATGTTGGAGACACCCTGATGCAAACACTTCATAATATGGCAAGAAGTCTCTTGCGGACATTTGCAGACAGTGAAAACACGGGCCCTGCTTAAAAGCCGAGATGAACCTCGCCAACGAGGAGCAACCATTTATAGTCACCGAGCTTTGCCAGCTACTGCACAAGAGCCGTCTGACGGTAATAAAGAGCAGCACAAAAGTGCATACAGCATCTTCCTTCTGGTGAAGCGGCTTCAAAACAAGACCAAAACAATGGTCTTACACAAACTCCAGCTCAAGTTTGTCTGCAAATTGCAACGCACGCAGCGTGCCCTCCGTGCCACTAGTCGAAGTCTCCAGAGCTTAGAGGCTGCAGTCGGCCGGACCTCAGACGCCCACCAGGGCCGGCTAATCCCGAAGCTGTCGCAGCTGGAAGCCAGCGGTTCCATCGGGTCCACGTGGACAGCGGACCACGCTTGTTGTGAGTTTTTTGTCTTCGCTCACAATTGGACAACTTGGCCTGAAGAGGAAATGCACGATATTAGCAATCATTCATGAATTAAAATATTGGATTTACTTTTTAAAACAACAAAATAAAAGTAGGATTATGAAAAGACCAGATGACCAACCAATGTCTGCTTTGTTGGTCATCCAGGAAAAATTGGCAGAATGAAGAGGAAAACACAGACTCTCTCTTCCGTGACCTTAGATTGCATGTAAATACATATATATATATATATATATATATATATATATATATATATATATATATATATATATATATATATTAGTAGTAGTAGTACTATTATTATGGAGTTTTTTTATTTTTTGTTAAACAAGAGGAGCTAACAGGACTCTCGTCTCCACACCAATCGTTTGTCCATGTCTCCTTCTATCTTAGCCTCCAACTCTGCTGTTGGTGTCCCACCTCCCTCTACTGTTAATTTTGTCCCGTTACATCCTGATCCATTCAGTGTACTCGCTCTTCAACGAGCCTCCACTATCCATACAAAAACAACAGCAGCAACAACAAAAAAATGCCACATGCACAAAAATCACTGGATGCCCTTTCAGTTAGCAACACGAGAGCTCGCAAGTAAATTCACGACATGGAGCCACGACAAAATAACGAGCGGTGTTACGGCATCGAGACATTCTTCCAGATTGTTGTGGTTTGAAAAGTGATCCATCTGTGATCTATCGTGAAGGACAATTTGGGGTTTCCAGCTGAAACTAAATACGCAGCATATCCTATTTGGACATTTTGGACTTTTTTTTTTCTTCTTTTTGTATACCTTGTCGAGGCTCGCATGAGAGCTAACACACAACGCACAGCAAGGGGGGCATGAGACAAGAGGGGAGGGAGAGGGAAGGACAAGACAGTGGGGAACAGAGACATTAGGAGATCTGTGGAAGGGAGAGGGATGGGGTGGGCAACACGGGGTATACAAGATGGACACTACAGGGACTTTCAGGAAGGAAAGCAGGGAATTTGAAGGCGGTGGGTTTGGGGTGGATTAACGGGGGGTAGAGAAGATCGAGGATTTGGATGGGGGATGACAAGAGGTGGTGGTGAACAGCTGTTTTGAAGGCCTGGATGGAAGAATGAGATTGAATAGAGTGAGGGAGTTTATTCCAAAGGTGGGAAAAAAGAGGAATGAAAGAGTGAAGGTGAGCAGTGATCCGTGATTTTGGTAGTTTTACAAGGGGGTTGTTGGCGGACCTTGAGCGCCCTGCAGAAATATGGTGGGGACATATTGCAGACAGAGCAGGGGGGTGGGGGCAAAACTGAAGATGGGGCGGTAGAAGACAGAAAGACCACCGACCTGCCTGCGGTGAGAGAGTGAGAGGCCCAAAGCCTCAGCCTCACCGCGGGAGATACCAATGATCCGAAATGCCTTGGTTTCCACAGCGTCAAGCCGAGAAAGGTGGGAGGCAGGAGCACCAGCCCAGAGGGGAGAACAGTACTCCATGAGGCTGTGGACGAAAGCTTTGTATGTGGTCAGGAGCTCAGATGGGCCGAGGAAGGACTTTGCACGACGGAGGATTCCCAGTCGGCGACTGGCTTTGGAGGCCAGGTTGGAAATGTGGCTTTCCCAGGAAAGATCATGTCAGATAGTGAGACCCAGAAGCTTGAATGAAAGGACTTCTTCCAGAGGATTGTTGAGAAAGTAGATGAAGGGGGGTTCTCCAAATGGAGAATGTTTTCTAAACGGAGACTCTGCTGGAGAATGAAAGTTCCTGCGTTTCCTTTTTGTCCGAGCCATTGATCAGAGACGTTTAGTTCAACCGTCACGTTTCAGACAAACGTTATTAGGTGCAAAGACTGGGTAGTATTACTCAAACAAGTGTTGCGCAACAACTCGATTGAGCACCGCACGTTACAAGACTTCAACAACCATCTTGTTGGATCTCAAATGTTCGAAACGATTTGTTTGAATGTGCAATAACGATTTGCCGAAAGTGGTTATGAACCATAAATTTAAAGTAAACAATCTTATCAATGCATGTCGGACAATCGATAGAAGAAAAAACAAATTTCCATCAGCAGTGACGAACGCACGACCAAAAATGTGGGGTTTACCGGCACACGGGCAAGAAAGCCAAATGGCACGGAGCCTCGTGAATTCATGGAAAATTATTGAGCGTGACAATGAAGACGTCTTGGTGAACAAGATGGAATATCGCGGGCCTCTGAATCAGAGCAAAATCATCGCCACGACCGAGAGCAGGTGCTCTATCAAGTGTAGCGAGCACGTGTCACATAGATGCTCGAGATTAGGGTTGCACCCAGGTGTGCACACCTACAACGGTGTTAGGAGCAGAAGGTATGTGGGATTGATGGGTTTATCAGTGACTGATCAATAGATATGCAAAACATGTTTTGCGATTTGGGGAAATACGAGAACGTAACGGAAAACTGCAGTACCTTCTGTTTAATAAAAAAAAAAAAAAAAAACTTTTGTAAGTCATGATAATTTTGCGTTAAACTCTTCTTCTTGAACTCCCAAAATGCAATCTCACTGATCACCTCCACTCATCTGTTCCTCTTTTCTCTCACCTGTGGAACAAACTTCCACAGTCTGTTCAGTCCCATTCTCCCCTCCAGGACTTCAAGACGGCTGTTAACCACGACCTCAGGTCATCCCAAATCCATACCAACGATCTCTTCTACCCAAAATGACCCCATTCCCAAGCACTCCCATTTTTCATTTTCTGCCTCTTTCTCACCCCTTTCAGTTTGTTTAGTTTGTTTAATTCCTGCTTTACCATCCCCTTTCTTGCTGTGTTTCATTCAGCTTGTTAATCCCCATCCCCTTGATCGCACTCTCACTTCTACTCTGGTGTTGGTGTTCCCCCCCCCCCCCTTCGGACAAAACCCAGGTGTGGAAACAAAGTTCGGTGGTGATTCAACCAAGGAAGGAGCATCACAAACATCCGCTACGATGGAGTTAGACTTCTGCAAACAAAACAAACACAAAACAAACCTGGAGTTTCACTCTCTACCTTCCGATTGTAGATGTATGCGGATGTATTTTAGGTACCAATGAAAGCAGACATTCCCCGATTACAGGTTTACCGATAAAACAAATAGAACACAGATAGAATATTATATAGTCTCGTTAACCGAACAATGTTCAAGGTCATGGCTTCGAGTTAACTTGCAATTTTATTTCATTTATACCTGTCCTCATTACTCGGCACTTCGTCATCCTCTGGCCGAGCACTTCCCAGGATGCGCTGCCGTGCAGCCGCGTATTCGGCCTCACGCTGCGCCAACGACTTGGTGGGCGTGGGCGGGGGTGGGGTCGGACGCAGTCCCGCAGCCCCGTTTGAAACGGGCCGCTTAAGAATGCGAATCTGTGGGACGTAGGCCGTCCGCTGGTTTTCCTCTTCGTGGAGCAGCACGGGGAACTGCGGAGGATCTGCTCGCCTTCAACAACACATCGTCGCCATCACGATTAAGAGGGTTTAAATCTCTCGGTCCATTTTCCTCGTGAAAATGAAGCTGTCATACATTAAACAGAGCATGAAGGAAACAACCAAAATCCGAACCTCAACCCTGAGTTTTTACAGTAAAATAACCGTTACTGTACATTAACTGTTACCACTACAGCATGAAAACGCCCATCTATTCGTCCGCTCTCTGGGCATCTCGGTTGATCGGAAAATAAAAACTGGATGATGAGATTCCAATGTACATTGCATTTTACTCTGCAGTTAACCAGGTAAGTTGAATGTGCTCTATCAACAACTAGACTGGACTCGACTAGCATAAGATCGGTCCACTATCGGACAAAGAGCTATCTCGACACATTATCATTTTTACCATTTGTACAATTTGGAGTGCTTGTGAGTTTTTACAATTCCATTTGTCCATCTAATCTGCAGACCTCCTCTGCAACTTACAGGTGCTTCTTTGGGTTGCCAGGTACAATTGTTGCCTCCGCCACTGAAGGTGGACAGAGGTTATGTACAGTATTCATCGCTGCTTGTTTGGCTGTGAGCAGGATATCTCAAAAAGTTGTGGACGGGTTCGGACGGAATTTAGTGGATGAGTTGGATGTGTGACTAGGCCGATTTTTTTTTTTTTTATTTCGGTGAAGATCCGGATCCGGATCCGGAAATGAGAAATTAAGTGATTCTTCACAATTGAGAGATGGGGGCTAAAAACTACATATAACATGACATTTCAAAAAGTTGTGGACGAGTTGTGCCAAAACTTGGTGGACGAGTTGGTTAGGTGATGAGAACAAGCCGATTCGATTTTGGTTCAGGTCCGAATCCAGATCCGTCCTATCCGTGGGATACCAAACGTAAACCGTTCAGCCTGGCGGAGGTGTGCGCTCCTCAGGTGCTGTTCTCGTTGTCGTCTGTTCTTACCAAATGTCCAACCCAGCTCCATTTCAGTTTTTTTGATCGTGCCCAATATGGCATCGGATTCGTTTTCTGTCTGATCCACTGACTTTCTCTTCAGGTTCCTTTTTGATGTTACGTTAAGAAGGTGTCTACCGATGGCGACCAACTTTTCCTCATCCTTTGTGTGACCACGTTCCATTGCTAGATGTTATCGCTGGTGTTGTGCATAGATTGTAAACTCCCTTTTGCAGAAACAAAGGCAGTTCACATTTCATCATGTTTATTCTTTCATGTCCGAAATGCTGTCCAACCTGCTGCGGTACATATCTTCATTTCTTCAGAGTGATCCATATCTGTTTATACAAGATGGCAAAAGCAAATTGAACTGGAGACTTCCACAATTTCATGATTAAGAAAAGGAATTTCCTGCATAAGGGTTGGAGAGTTTCTATAATGTCCATCATATTCATTTTTGGCCGATCTTCTGACTGCTCAAATTTTGATCCTCCATCATGATCGACACCTCTTCAGCATTATTAGAAATCAAAACATCTCTAACATACCGGGGTGGGGAGAAGACGAAGACAAAGAGGAAAAAGAAGATGAAGAGGAAGAAGAGGAAAAAGAGGAAAAAGAAGAAGACAAAAACGAAGACGAAAAAGAGGAAGAAGACAAAGAAAAAGACGAAAAAGAAGACAAAAAAAAGAAGACGAAAATGACGACAAAGACGAATAAGACAAAGAAGAAGAAGACGCACAGAAGACGAAGACGAAAAAGAGGAAGACGAAAAATAAGACGAAGATGACGACAAAGACAAAGAAGAAGATGCAGAAGAAGAAGAAGACACAGAAGAGGAAGAAGAAGAAGATGCAGAAGAAAACAAAGAAAAAGAAGAAGAAGATGCAGAGGAAGAAGTCGCAGAAGAAGAAGACGACGAAGACGAAGAATACGATGACGACGGCGAAGAAGACACATAAGACGAAGAAGACAAAGAAGACGAAGACGAAGAAGACAAAAACAAAAGAGAAGAAGAAGAAGAAGAAGAAGAAGAAGAAGAAGAAGAAGAAGAAGAAGAAGAAGAAGAAGAAGAAGAAGAAGAAGAAGAAGAACAAGAAGAAGAAGAAGAAGAAGAAGAAGAAGAAGAAGAAGAAGAAGAAGAAGAAGAAGAAGCCGAAGAAGAAGAAGAAGAAGTGGAAGAAGAAAAAGAAGAAGAAGAAGAAGAAGAAGCCGAAGAAGAAGAAGAAGAAGAAGAAACCGAAGAAGAAGAATAAGAAGAAGCCGAAGAAGAAGAAGAAGAAGAAGAAGCCGAAGAAGAAGAAGAAGAAGAAGAAGCCGAAGAAGAAGCCGAAGAAGAAGAAGCCGAAGAAGAAGAAGCCGAAGAAGCCGAAGAAGAAGAAGAAGAAGAAGAAGAAGAAGCCGAAGAAGAAGAAGAAGAAGAAGAAGCCGAAGAAGAAGCCGAAGAAGAAGAAGCCGAAGAAGAAGAAGCCGAAGAAGAAGAAGCCGAAGAAGAAGAAGCCGAAGAAGAAGAAGCCGAAGCCGAAGCCGAAGCCGAAGCCGAAGCCGAAGCCGAAGAAGCCGAAGAAGCCGAAGAAGCCGAAGAAGCCGAAGAAACCGAAGAAGAAGAAGAAGAAGAAGAAGAAGAAGAAGACAAAGAAGATGGTGGACCGTTTTTACAGCCATTTTTCCCTGCTGTGCAGGGGTTTGGCTTTTTCTTGAGGCAATGTTTTATGGCCGGATGCCCTTCCTGACGCCAACCCTGGTCGCCACTTACGACACACAGGGATATGGTACACCTATTCTAACCGGGGCATACACCGGGACCAGTACACTGGTACTCATTTCGCCGACCTCGGAAGGATGACAGGCTGAGTCAACCCCCTGGTGTTAATTCAGCAGCCAACGGGGCTTGAACTCAGGACCCTGGGATCCCAAGCCACCATCCTAACCACTAAGCCAACACCAGGCTATAAACAAAGAAGATGAAGGAGAAGATGATGAAGAAGAAGAAGAAGAAGAAGAGAGACAAAAAAGAAGAAGCCAAACAAGAAGAAGACAAAGAAGAAGACGACGAAGAAGACGAAGAAGACGAAGAAGAAGAAGACAATGTCATCTTCATATCATTGGTGGTTTCGTCTTTCAGCTCAACTTGGAATCATTTTTATTCCTGCAATCTGGATGTATCCAATGTTCAAGTCCTTCCCATTCCTGTTACTCGTTATAGTTCAGGTATAATACTAGTTTACTCATTACCAGTGATTGGTCACCGCCAGTATTGAAATGGTTCAGCACTGATACGTCTGTCGTTGGATCCTTGTTGTTGACCAAAACGAAACGTCATTTTTGTTGCTCCACCTGGATATCCCTCGTTTACCTCTGTTTGATTCCTTATTTGTGAAGGCGTTCTTAACGTGTAGGGGTGACTTTTCAGAACAAAAAAAAATCCACCAAAACTGCTTCCTCTTTCACTTATTTTACCTATTCTGTGATTTCCCACAAATTATTCAGTCTTGTTGTGGTGCACCCAGTCTTGTGTCGAAGTCTTCCATAAGGCCTTGATTTTGTTGGATTAGTATTGAGAAATTCCACCGCAAGGACGGCAGTACACTTGTTCCACCACTTCATCATCATGACTCTTGGTTGCGGCGAAAGACCCAGATGACGATTCAGATTACATTTCTTCATCGATTTAACAATCATTTGAGCAGATTGGTCAGATAAGCACTTGTCGTCAATCACATGCGGCTGTGGTTTACCACCAGTTCTTGCAGGGGAACTGCAGTGGTGCAAATGCAGTGCCCCCTGTAGGTGAAAGCAGGAATTTGTAATTTGTTCAGGATGCCAGTAATAGTTCACCGACTCTTCGCGGACACCGTGTGATCTTTAACATCCACCAACTAATTCCGGCAGACAGGACAGCCAGTTTCACGTCCATCCGAGGGACGGCACACACATCAATGCCCCACCCTGCCTGCGAAATACCATGATGACAGGTTATAGCTGGGTCAGGAACCCAAGTTGGACAGCTCATGGGCGAGTGTGCGTACTTCAAGGGTATCCTACCAGCCCAGACATGCACTTGGAACCAACGATATTTTCATCTACCTCAGATGTCACAATGAATCAAACTCCATGGGTACTTTCTTCCTCTTTGCCCTCCACCCTTCCCAACCCTCCTGTATATAACACGGAACAGTGCTTAAAATCGCACTAAATATTTTCCTTTTCGACTTACTTCACAAACTTCAATTACATCCCGATTAATGTTGTCGAGTTCTTCTTACAGGATTGTCCGATTTTATTTGCTTGAAAGGTTGTGTCCGTGATGCAGACATCGTTCCAGTGTCGAATGGGAGCAGAGACAAACCCAGAGATTCATGGCACCCTCTGAATGCTCATTATCCTGACCAACTACCATGGTCGGTAATTTGAGAGCTGCTGTGAACGAAGGGCTTAGATATATATATATATATATATATATATATATATATATATATATATATATATATATATATATATATATATATATATATATATATAGTTACGGCTGTGGAAATTCGCAAACCACCATTCAGGGCCCGTAGGTGAGATATCTCTAAGTACATGTGTAGTTAGCCCCAAACCCGTTGTATAGAGGGAATTTATGTGATTCATTCGGGCTGTGACACTTTGAGATAGCCGTTTTTCTGTTCTATCTTTATTTTGAACCAACCACGTCTCAACGGCCACCACACCAGCCATCGTCACCAACTGCAACCACGCTCCAACCCTCAGACAACAACAATGCCAAAAGCCACGACCTTTACTTTCACAACTCAATCTCACATCATCGCATCACCGCCATTCCAAACAGCATCATAACCATCAAACCACCACCGAAAACCCTCCACCACCTTCACCTCTCTCCTTCTACGGCTATTCCCGCACCACCTGTGAACACTGAGCGTCGGGCTGTCTAGGGCCCGTTCAGCGATACGCACCGAGCCGTGAGCGCAAATAGCGGCCTTTCTGAGGAAAATTCGGATCAGGAACGCTACATGCCCACTTTTGCTCCGTCCAATTAGCAAGCACGGAACGGCTTGGCCCCGCCTCCAGGCGCGTCTGTAGGAAATCGATATATGCAAATTCTAGGATCAGGGGGGATTCACGCCCCCTTTCTTCCAACCAATTGGCGAGCGTGGCTCAGGCCCCGAGGTCATCCTGATCCGGATATTTGCATATTAGCTGCTCCTGTCAGCCTATAAAACGGCGAGCGCAAGGCGAATCAGGGCAGGAAAGAGTGAGTGGAGTCATCGGTGTGGCAGTCAGTTGAGTCGGGTGGCGAAGTGATCGGTGTGGCAGGAAGAGCCGAGTCGGGTGGCGAAGTGATCGGTGTGGCAGGAAGAGCCGAGTCGGGTGGCGAAGTGATCGGTGTGGCAGAAAGAGTGAGTGGAGTCATCGGTGTGGCAGAGTCGAGTCGAGTGGCGAAGTCATCGGTGTGTCATCGAGTTGGGTTCTGGAATCGGCTGAGAAGAGTTGCGGGAAGAGGCAAGGAGCTCGGGTCCGAGGCGAGAAGGACGGCGGTCGACGACGAGGTCGCGGTGTGGGATCGCTCGTCGCGGGACCCAAGCCAGCCAGCCATTCTCCCTCCCCCAGGGCATCAACAATTCCCCCTTTCCCCCGCGCTGAGATAGTGCAACAAGGGGGCCCCGTTCCTACCCCACTCCAAACGTCGTGCCAACGAAACCCGCCAAGGAGCACGGAGTCGGGGCACAGCCACGCGGCCACATCAGCGGCTCGTCTGCCAACGCGTCACGAGGACGCGGGTAGGACCCCCCGGTCTCGCGGGCCTGGCTGCTCCTTCAGGTCACGCGCACATATTGGCCTACAGGCCCGTCTGCCCCCTTGTCCATGAGGGGGCTTCTTTCCTTTGCTTTTGAGTAAATGTGTGTTGGCGCCGTCTGTAAAGTAGAACTGTATAAGTGTTGCCGTGTGTGCGCGTAGTCAGTAGTAACTCTGCGTCGTCATTGCTTTTGTTTGGGTTGCTATATGTGCATTTTGACTGTTTGGCTGTATATGTGTGCTTTCCGTGTGCCGGGAAATAAATGTGCTTTGTGTGAACTGTTTTCCCGTTTCGCTTCGTCTTTTCTTCATTGACCCTCCATCCTGCTTCACGTAAAGAGTTCGTAGTGGGTGCAAAACGCCCGGTAAATAATCTGAACTGCCGAGGTCGACGATAACACAGCTCGGTTATCCGATAGTACAGAACGGGCCGCCCAAGCGGCTCGTGTCCGGAGTCGACCTGCGGCGAGGTACGATCGCTCGGTTTACCATCCGCGTGGGTACTTAGGTAGGTCGAGTTTGGCGAACAACCCTATCCTACGCGGGTGGCCGATTGGCACGATTGTGGTGAGGTCGAAAGGCCCACTCGTGACTGGTTCCGGGCGATAGTTCCCGGAGGGTCACGACTGAATTGTCCGTCCACACGCCAGCGGGCGCGAATATGAATATATTGTTGCGGTTTTCGCGCCCGCCGGCGTGCTGACGGCCACGTAACTCGAATCGCGGCACGTCGCCCACCGGACGGACAATCCAGTCGTGACCCTCTCGGACTAACGCCGGGAACCAGTCACGGGTGGACCTTTCGGTCTCACCGCGATCGAGCCAATCAGCCCCCGCGTGGGATAGGGTTGCTCGCCAAATTCGACCTACCTAAGTACCCACGCGGAGGGTAGACCGGGCGATCGCACCTCGCCGCAGGTCGACTTCGGACACGGGCCACTTAAGCGACCCGTTCCGTACTATCAGAATAACCGAGCGGTGTTATCGTCGACCTCGACGGTTTGATTAATTATCGGGCGTATTCAGCCCACTACCAACCCTTTACGTGAAGCAAGATGAGGATTCAATGGGAGAAAAAGACGAAGCGAAGCGGGAGAACAGTTCAATAATAAAGCACATTTATTCGCGGCACACGGGAAGCACACAAATACAATTCTACCAAATGCACACAAAAAAAAGAAAACACAATTCCATTTACACAAAAAGCAAATATAAAAGTGAAAACACAGTGCAGAGCTAATACCGACTACCGAGCACACGGCAACACTTATACAATTCTACTTCACAGACGGCGCCGACAACACATACCCAAAACCAAGGAAAGAATACCCTCAAGAATGAGGCGGGCCTGAGGCCGAGACCGGGTCGCGCCTACCCGTCTGGTGATGAGACGCGGAGCGGCGATGGCGCCTCTCTCCGCGGGCCTCGCGGACAGTGTCAGGCAGGGGGTGGGAAAAGGGGCCCCCTTGGTCGCACTATCTCAGCGCGGGGGGAAACAGGAGGGGGTTGCTGATGCTCGGGGTATAGAGGATCTTTATTATCCCTGGTGTGCGTCTCCACCTCGGCCAGGTCGCGCTGCCGGCCTTCCTCGGGCGTGCAGCTCCCGGCACCGTCGCGAGCACCCCCTCGTCTGCCTTCGCCGCTGCCGCCTCTCCGCCTCTGGACTCTCCACCCTGGACTCTTCTTTGGGCTCTCCTCGTTCGACTCTCTTCAGCTTCTCCAGCAACTGCAGGCTTCGGGCTCCAGACTTCCACACTGCTCTGACTGACGAACACGGTCCTTTTATCCCCCCCGTAGCTTCGCCTTTGACCCCTTCCCTTTGACCTTTCACCTCGCTCCCCATTGGCCCGACAAAAAGTGGGCGTGAAGGCTTTTTGATCCACAAATTTGCATATATCGATCGTTCTGGAGGCGGGGCCAAATCGCCCCTCGCTCACCGATTGGACGGCAAAAAGTGGGCGTGTGTCGTTTTTGATCCGTTTTTGAAGCACAAAATCCGTGATTTTGTACACGCTGTTCAACGTGCGCCCTGCACGAGTCCAACACCGGTACCCACAGCGGGGCAAGAACGGTGGCGATGCTACAGTTGTGAGGTGTGACGTGAAGGTCGTGGCGGTTGTGGTGAAGCGGCGTTGTGGTTGGTGGTTGATGTTGTGGTTGTGGTGGTAATCATGGCGGTTGGTCCAAAATAAAGATAGTAAAAGAAAAACGGCTATCCTGAAGAGTCGCAGCACGTATAAATGACATGTATTCCCACTAGACAACGGGTTTGGGCCTAACTACACATATACTTGCCGAGATACCTCACCTAAGGGACCTGAATGGTGGTTTGCGAATTTGGTAACCACAACACTACCCCCTCCCCTTTTTACAGACTCGTCCCGAGTCGTCAAATTTTCGTGTGCCATCATGTGTAGTTTTCCCCTAGTACATTTTAGCTACGGATCCCTGGGTGCGACATTCATGGTATTCGTGTCCCCAAAATAAATAACCTGAGGGCTGCGTAACTATCTAAACAAACTCACTCACACGGACGACTTAAATAAAATTGCCGGCGCTAGACAGACATGCCGGGGGGCGCACTCATATTTACAGTACATCTTAACCTTAACTTACAAATTTTACACTAAACCATGGCCCAGGATCATTGAACTCTGCAAAAGAAAAGCAGTTAGCAGGGAGCCAGGCTGCCCGCATGCAGTCTCTGGCTCAAAACAATGCAGGTGACAGGGAACGTGGCTGGCTGCTCACACGCAGTCCAAGGCCTTCCCTTTTGAACTGAACTCAGTGAACCACAACGGTGCTTGGGCTGCACAAACGCAGTCTCCGTGCCAGCTCAAGTGGCACACGCAATGAGCACAACGAATGGATGCATGAACGGTTTGAACTGAATGAATGGATGGACGCAAACACGGTGCACGGGCCGCCACTGCAGGCCCGTGTTGTAGCTGCCAACGGGGCAGTTCTCGCAGCTTGCAAACTGTTGCTTTTACGATCCTGGCGCACATGGCAATGAACAGGGGGTGGGGGGGCAAAGCAAAAATTGAACGGGGCTGGTGAACGTGGGCAGTGGGCATGGCATGGCAAAGGTGAGCAGGCAAACACAGCCCGCAGAAGAAGGCCGCTGCAGGCAAACATAGCGGGCAGATGAACTGGCCGGCACAGGCCTCGAAGTACCACAGCTGCAGACGATCCGGCCGGCACAGGCCTTGCAGCAACACAACAGCTGCCGATGAAGTTGGCCGGCCTCCGCCTTGAAGCAAAACACGGCCAGCCGATGAAGTTGGCCAGCTCTTGCCGTTCAGTGGAGGTTGGTGGAGGGAGTGCGGTGGTGCTGGCCACTTGGAGGGCGGGCTCGGACCTACCTACCTGTCTCCCTCCCAACCTATCGCCTTTGCCTGTCACTGTACATACCCACTCCCTTAATTTGTCAAACCCCAATTTAGCCCCAACTTATTTTTTTGTTGTTTTTATTTTTACTTCCCCTCTATAAATCGTCCCCTAACCCCCTTTATCGTCTTTGTTCGGCTAACCTATTCTGTCACCTAGCCTACTCCCAACCCCTACGTTCCCTTCCCGGAGGGGAACAAGGGAGAGCTAACGTCCTGTGCCGAGGCCCAACGAAGCCTCAGAATGGCCTCCCCAGAGTTCGGCGATCTTTAACCAAAGTGGGTCCAGCGGCCCACAACGACAGCGAGGGGATGGATGGTGCGGAGGGGTACACTTCCTAATCTACCCTATCCATTTAACTGTTAAACTACCCCGGGGCTTTCAACAAGCGCCTCTCGCTTAAACTATTGGTTCTAACAACCCAGATTCCCGTCGCCTGTGTTGGTGTCCTCACAATTTCGGGCCTAGCCCCCCAATTTTCGCTCCGTGCCCTCACACGGTCTCCTGGCTGGGACACGTGGCTCCCTTTGGCAGGCACGACCCTCTGCCGATTCTCCCGCTATGGCACCCCCGGGCACTACACTGCCTCCGAGCCTACCAGCTCCCTAACACCGGGGAGTGCCCCCCATGGCACCTCCCCTGAAACGCACACGTGGCAGGCCGGCCTCCCGGGCCCCTTTCCGAGGGTCACCCGTGCCCACAACACTGCCCACGCGGCTAATGGCGCCCCGGGCCCCCGCACCAAGCAGGCGCACCCGTGCCCACTACGCTCTCCCGGCCCCCCATGGGCCCTTGGCCTACCACGGCCGACTAGCCTGGTGCCCGGGGTACCCACTCAGCGATACTCACCTTTCGCAGCCACGCTCCCAAGCCCGTCAACAGGGCTCCTGCACCCCTCCAAATGGGTCTCGAGCCTACTTTCCCACCAACAACAAAACGACCTCCATTTTTCAATTTGACTAACCCAGCTAACTCACTTTACTCTGACCCCGGGGTCCCTTGGGCGGGAGTCACTCCTCCCCCCAATCACTCATCGCACCATGCATTCCCCATTCGCTCCACTCACACAGACCCGCTGGCCTCACTCATTCACCAAGCACATGTACTCACCTCACAACTCTTCAATACACACACCGCTGAACTCTGCCATCCTTCTAACTGCACCCCCTAACTAACTCGTGCTCCCACGTCGTCCCTTAAACTAGTAGCACGTTCCTTTTAACACTACGTCGCTAAACTACACCCCCTCTACACATCCACAAGTCTGTCACTGTCTCCTAACTCAAAAATTCATTTTATTTCCCAATCTAAATCTGGCTACAATCCCTCTCACTAATCCATTCCACGGACTCCATGAGGACTTACCCCTGCCCCATGAAGTCGGTCTAACTAAGCTAACCCTTCCCCCTAACTAGTTTCCATCCTGTGCCCAGGGTAAGGGGGTCTTTCACCCCTTGCCCAGGAATCCTGTACACCCGAAAGTGAGGCTTGCTTTTTTTTTTTTTTTTTCCCCATGCGCAGCACCTGCGCGGCAACTCAGAGCTCGCGCACTTTGCACCTGCCCGTGACGTCATGCAGCTGCACGTGTTCCTCGTCCCTCCTTGGACGCTACCATCCGGCAGAGATACCCCTCCTGCCGGATTCCAACCACACGTGCAGCCATGACGTCACCGTGCGCATAAAAAAACACAAGCCCCACGTCTCGAGGGGTTCCCCACGCGAACACATGTGCTTTGCCCGTTGGAGCTAAACACACACGATCGCGTGGAGAACCCGTCCGGTCCAAATCCATTTACCTGCCTAAACTTTGTCCGTCCGCGGGATCGGCAAATCCACCGCGTGCGTTTCCGGACCGGGACTTCACTCTCGCAAGCGAGCACGTGGCGGTCTCGTGCGTTGCACAGCACGAACCGCGTGCTCGCGGCTGGGTGAACCCGGCACGGTCCCCGAAACAACTACAGCCGCTACTCGGCTTTCTCTCCTCTGTCGCCTTCGTCGTCGCCATTCGACCCACGCACACCTGCGTGTCACGACGCACACAGTCCACTCCATCACATTCACACGGGGAGACGCGGCTGCGTGCTCCCGCATGCCAACCGACATCTCCCTCTCATACCGCTCTCTCACACACACGGTCTCCCTGGCACACAGCGACCTTGCACACGGCCGTTCACTCACGCGTGCCTCACTACTCACACAAACCATACTACTCACACACGCGGGGGCACTCACCCGCGGTGCCTCATCCACACACCGTGCCTCACCCACACACGCGGGGGCACTAACCCGCGGTGCCTCACTCACACACACGGCGACACTCAAACACGCGGTCTCTTCCACACACCGTGCCCCACTCATACACGCGGGGGCACTCAACCGCGGTGCCTCATCCACACACGCGAGGGCACTCACCCGCGGTGCCTCATTCACACTGGCCGTTTCACTCACACACACGGCCTCTTCCACACACGGTGCCTCACCCACACACGCGGGGGCACTAACCCGCGGTGCCTCACTCACACTCCGTGCCTCATCCACACACGGCGTGCTGGGAAGCACGTACTCCGGCACCATCGCCACCACACCACTCACACGTGGTGCCTCACTCATACTGGCCGTTTCACTCACACACACGGCCTCACTCACACACGGTGCCCCATCCACACCCGGCGTGCTGGGAAGCACGCACTCTGGCACCATCGCCACCACACCACTCACACGTGGTGCCTCACTCATACTGGCCGTTTCACTCACACACACGGCCTCACTCACACACGGTGCCCCATCCACACCCGGCGTGCTGGGAAGCACGTACTCTGGCACCATCGCCACCACACCACTCACACACGGGGTCGCTTCCACACACGGGGACGCACTCACGCCTTGCACCACACACACAGGGACAACCACACTGGTGATTCGTGTCCCCACAAGGGTCTCCGGGGCCTCTATACCCCCCAAGCTTTCCGTGCACCCGTTCGCAGCACTCGCCCCCTCAACCTCGCAAAGCACGACCGAACTCACCTGGTCGTGATCCGCCTCAAGGGGGCATACTCCCTCCCCTTGTTCCTGGAGGAGGCCATCCAGCTGCTCGCACCGGGTCCCTGCACGCTCCGCGAGCTCACCCCCATTATCCTCCACTACCTCTGTGTGTGTGTGTGCGTCACTTACCCCGTCTTCCTCGTGTAGTCTTTCCTCTATTTTTTCTATCTCCCGTGTCTCTGCCAACTCTTCACCCTTTACCTCCCTTGTCTCCACTATTATTATTTCCTTTGTCACGGCCTTCATGCCCGCCTGCAGGCTTCGGCCCATGTTCTGCGTCTCACCCCGCAGCTTTTTCATCTCTTCCCTCATTTGCTGTGTATTCGCATCCATCGTCGTTTTCACTTCATTTGTATTTGTATCCATCTTCGTTTTCACTTCATTCATTTGCTGTGTATTCGCATCCATCGTCGTTTTCACTTCATTCATATTCGCATCCATTTTTTCGATCATTTTCGCATTCATCTTTTCGTTCATTGCCGCCAGCATGGCGCATAGCTGGGCCATGTCGGATGCGCTTGGGTGAGCCGTTTCGGCAAGGGTCGGCGGGTTTTGGTGGAGAGGGGGGGGAGGTGTCATACACCGCGGCCGCTGCCGCTCCTATTTCGGGCTCTGGGTTCAGTTGGGCGAGTCCGTGTTCCTGCACAATCAACATTTCCTGCACGGGGATTTCATCCTGGACCATGGATCCTACACATTCTACATCCATTTCTAATACCCCCGGCTCCCGCTCGCCTTGAGACGCCATCTTGCTTCTCGTGAAGGGTTAATTTGCTCGCTCGTAATTTGGAGGGAATCGGGGGTCGCTTCTCTCACCCCTGGACCGATTCCCGTGAATTTAGCCGGAGACAGGAGAGCGTGTTTTCCTGTTCTCCGATACCAGTGCCGCGAGGAGGGCGATGAATTTGTATCGCACGACCTGACACCAGTGTTGCGGTTTTCGCGCCCGCCGGCGTGCTGACGGCCACGTAACTCGAATCGCGGCACGTCGCCCACCGGACGGACAATCCAGTCGTGACCCTCTCGGACTAACGCCGGGAACCAGTCACGGGTGGACCTTTCGGTCTCACCGCGATCGAGCCAATCAGCCCCCGCGTGGGATAGGGTTGCTCGCCAAATTCGACCTACCTAAGTACCCACGCGGAGGGTAGACCGGGCGATCGCACCTCGCCGCAGGTCGACTTCGGACACGGGCCACTTAAGCGACCCGTTCCGTACTATCAGAAAAACCGAGCGGTGTTATCGTCGACCTCGACGGTTTGATTAATTATCGGGCGTATTCAGCCCACTACCAACCCTTTACGTGAAGCAAGATGAGGATTCAATGGGAGAAAAAGACGAAGCGAAGCGGGAGAACAGTTCAATAATAAAGCACATTTATTCGCGGCACACGGGAAGCACACAAATACAATTCCACCAAATGCACACAAAAAAAAGAAAACACAATTCCATTTACACAAAAAGCAAATATAAAAGTGAAAACACAGTGCAGAGCTAATACCGACTACCGAGCACACGGCAACACTTATACAATTCTACTTCACAGACGGCGCCGACAACACATACCCAAAACCAAGGAAAGAATACCCTCAAGAATGAGGCGGGCCTGAGGCCGAGACCGGGTCGCGCCTACCCGTCTGGTGATGAGACGCGGAGCGGCGATGGCGCCTCTCTCCGCGGGCCTCGCGGACAGTGTCAGGCAGGGGGTGGGAAAAGGGGCCCCTTGGTCGCACTATCTCAGCGCGGGGGGAAACAGGAGGGGTTGCTGATGCTCGGGGTATAGAGGATCTTTATTATCCCTGGTGTGCGTCTCCACCTCGGCCAGGTCGCGCTGCCGGCCTTCCTCGGGCGTGCAGCTCCCGGCACCGTCGCGAGCACCCCCTCGTCTGCCTTCGCCGCTGCCGCCTCTCCGCCTCTGGACTCTCCACCCTGGACTCTTCTTTGGGCTCTCCTCGTTCGACTCTCTTCAGCTTCTCCAGCTACTGCAGGCTTCGGGCTCCAGACTTCCACACTGCTCTGACTGACGAACACGGTCCTTTTATCCCCCCGTAGCTTCGCCTTTGACCCCCTCCCTTTGACCTTTCACCTCGCTCCCCATTGGCCCGACAAAAAGTGGGCGTGAAGGCTTTTTGATCCACAAATTTGCATATATCGATCGTTCTGGAGGCGGGGCCAAATCGCCCCTCGCTCACCGATTGGACGGCAAAAAGTGGGCGTGTGTCGTTTTTGATCCGTTTTTGAAGCACAAAATCCGTGATTTTGTACACGCTGTTCAACGTGCGCCCTGCACGAGTCCAACACCGGTACCCACAGCGGGGCAAGAACGGTGGCGATGCTAT
>NC_140971.1:3603715-3621215 GCF_056783735.1 Eptatretus burgeri
CACTCGTTAGCCATCACCACAGCTGCAGCTATGGATTGGGTTAGCTGTCAATCACCTGGAACGTGACATGAAATGCTGGAAATATGAAAAAAATAGGGGCAATACCCTTGGGTGCTCATCTGGTGGAATAATGATACAGAGGAAGTCAACGTGGGACGTATTCAGCAAAATGTACCAATAAAGCAGTTGTAGCAAATACCTATTTTTGGGGGCAGCCCCCCCCCCACCATCATAAATCCCTTTCGACCACAATTTTTTAAATAGCATGAAGAAACTTTGGTACATTACAAGTGATGAAGGTGGTGGTCAGATTTCATCGAAATTGTGTGTAGTTTCGGAGAAGAAAGCAAATACATATTTGGGGGCAATCCCCCCTTTACACCCCCTAAAAGGGGTCTTTAAAAAAAAATTTTAACCCCAATTTATTTAATGTCATGAACAAGGTTACAATGGCTCATGTCCAACTCATGGCTCATAACCTTCTTAACCCTACACACACCTGTACCCCTCCGCACCTGGAGATTTCTGAACACCTGTATTATTACCTCACCTGGAACGTCATTACGGAGAGTTTATGGGATAGCGTATCCTCCGTCAGCACGTCAGTCCATCAGTAAACACTTGCAACTTCTTCTCTGAAACCAAACTACACACACAATTCCGATGAAACTTGACCACAACCTACATCACCCGTTATGTTCCAAAGTTTGTTCACGACATTAAAAATAAATAAAACAAAACAAATCGGGCCCGTAACATCGGTTCATTGGTACATTTTGATGATTCCGTCCCACAACGACTTCCTCCTTAGTATCATTCTACCATGTGAGCGCCCAGGGGTATTGCCCCTATTTAATACCCTCACCGAAGGAGAGAGGGTATTGCATTTTGGTCCATTTCTTTGTCTGTCTGTCTGTCTGTGTGTGTTTGTCCGCACAGAACTTCAGTGGGTTTTTTTCCAAAACCACTTGTCGGATTGAGACCAAATTTTCACCATAGGAGGAATAACTCGTGTATAATGTTTTCATTTATTATATCAATACGCTAAGCCATATTTTGTGGACGTATTGTTGCGGGGCCGGGCGTCGGCCGCGAGCACGACCGCTAGATGGAGCTGTGGAGTCGGCTCCACCGATCGCCCGGAATTCAGATCGTACTTTTCGGAAAACTCCAGAAAAGTACGGGTCCCTTTTGGACCGCGAAGCGTCAATATTTTGGCCACGTGGTACAGGGTTATTCGCCAAATCTTCAAAATACCTAGAGACCACGTGGCGATCTACCGAGTCTTCACACCTTCGACGGCTCCCGTACGAGCCGAGCCGTATTCGCGCTTGACCCGTGTGCGATCCGAGCGGTTTAATCACCGAGATCCGTCGGTCCAAATGTCCCCTTACAGCCATAACTACTTTTACTATTTCTCCAACACGCAGCACGCTAAGTCAATGAAGGAATAGACATGAACGAGCTGAAACATTGAACAAATGGGGTGTATTTATACAATAATTTGGGAACAAGGGAAGCACGGAAGAAGCAGAGTTAAACTGAATATTAATAAATGTACGTATATGCAGTCAAAAAGTACTTACACAGTTTACTACTTGGCAGACGGGCTCACGGACACACACACGCACACACACCCAAAAGAAGTGGTGGCTGAAGCCTTTATTGCGACTTCAGCTCGGAGGGACAGGCGAGCTGAAGACCAGGGTCTATCTTGGACCTGTCCACCTCGTGTGGTCTTCAAGCTGACTCGATTCGCGGAGGAGGAGGAGGAGGAGGACGACCAAGACAAGATAAGACCAGCCCTCGGTGACGACGAAGCCCCAACAGGACGAGGTCTCCAGACCAGCTCGATTACCACCAAGAACAGCACGACGAGCCCAGTAAGACGAGCGCTCCAGCAAGATGAACCTGGCAAGACAACGACCACGATGGCGACCACCAAGACAAGAAGGCGCCAGACCTTCCAGACGACGACCAAGCCCAGCTAAAACGAGATGTGATGTGATGTGATGTGATGTCCCAGATGTACCTCACCAAGATCAGCGCCCGCGTCTATATTCACCCTGTTTTGGGGGGGGGGGAACTTCTCCACCATCCCCACCCTCGATCTGAGGTGGCGAGATTCCTGATTGGCCATGGGGGCCAACCCCTCCCATCCTGGGCGGGGTCTCGATCTGAGGTGGTGAGGTCCCTGATTGGCCAGAGGGGCCGACCCCTCTCATCCTGGGCGGGGACTCGATCTGAGGTGGTGAGGTCCCTGATTGGCCAGGGGGGCCCAATCCTCTCATCCTGGGCGGAGTCTCGATCTGAGGGGATGCGATTCCCCGCCCACGTTAGTGGTTGAACGCACGAAGAACAATGGCGCCAGTCAGAGCGGGGGGAAGGTGTAAAAATAAAAGAAAAACCCTATCAAAGTAACTCACAGCGCATTTACATTTAATCACCCTTAGACAAGGGACGGGACCCTAACTGGCAACATGTACTTACCGATATAACTGAGCTATAGGACCTGAATGTTGTGTGCGATAGGTTTCCAAATCCGCAACAGGATCTCCTCCGAAACTGCCAGATGGATTGTCGCCACTTTCGGCATGCGGGTGCTTTGCGGTCTAATGTACAGCATAGGCAATGTGAGATCGCGCCAGACGGAGAGGTTTGGGAATTTTTGGCGATTTTCTAATCTTTACATTTGTTTGCATGGCGACGTGTGACGTTACCGCTGAGAGGCGTAATAACGTCATGACATCGTCGGTCATTCACTGACGTCATTACGTCTGTCGTCGACAGACCGTCACCGCTGAGAGGTGTAATGCCACTCCTAGAAAACGCGTCTGCAATGTAAAACCCTCTTCTGCACATGCTGACTCCCTCAGAAGGTGCATTTGACACAAAAATGCAACAAGAAACATTGTATATAAATAAATTCTACAAATCACATTGTGAACACTGGATAGATTGACGTCCTAACGAACCCTCACTCTAGAAACTTCACGCGGGTTTGGCTAGTGATAATTATGACATCATAGGTCATGTGGTGTGGCAGCCATGTTGGAAAAACGGAAAAACTTTGGACCTCTATATCTTTGAAACCATACCAAGGAAAAAAATTGAAACTTGGCACACAAGTAATCCCCATGGGGAATAAGTGTGATTTTTTTAAATGACGTCATAGGTGCCGTTATGTCATAATTACATGTGTAGAACGCTCCATCTGATGAGTATGAAAAATTTTGAGGGTCATCTCGGGATAAAATGGTCCATAGAAAAAAAAAATTGATGGCATCATCCGTCACGTGATTCGGCAGCTATATTGTTTAAAAAAAAATAATCCTTTGAAAATCTTCTTCTCTGAAAAGGCTGAACAGATTGAGGCGAAACTTCACAGATATGACCGCCTATCCATGAGGAAAAAAAGATTCACACATATGACGTCATAGGTCACATGGTTTGGCAGCCATATTGGATTGAAGAAAAATATTAAATGCTTTCTGTGGAACAACTTCATCAATCGACGTGAAACTTCACAGTTATGATCGAGTAGTGACGGGGAATACACGTTTTAAATATCAATCTGATCGGACACATCGTCTGGCAGCCAGAATTATTAAAAAAATTTTGGTCTGGGTTCTTTTTGTTTTTGGTTTTTTAGCCGCGGCTCGCGTAGCGAACGCTGGCTCTAAGAGAGCTCCGCGTTGTTGTTATTCTTCTTCTTCTTCTGGTGAAGACAAAACCTTTAGGACTCGGCTCTTTTATATACAGGATCCGAATGTCCTTAAATACTAAACACCTCTACACATCCTCGCATTGAGGGTTCCTTTTGAGAGCGTCTATCATGAACTGTTAAATATATTCGGACATTTGCTTTAAAGTTTCGAAAAGTTCACGTTACTATTTAAAGATTATTCCATTTAATGTGTTGCAATTTCGTAAATACACGATTTTCTCGTCATGAACAGGAGCCTCCATGACGGGTCTCGCTATTGGCTCCATCAAGGCACGTGACGAAATATCGGAAGTTGTTGTTGTTATTGCCTTTAGGACGCGGCTCTTGGACACATTTGTCCTTGTTTCAATAAGGCTCACTTGGGTGTGCCTGGATGGGTTTGAGGGCAGCGGAGTAGCGGTCCGGAATCCTATCCAGGTTCCTCCTTATGACATGGTCTTTGGTTTTGGCTTGTTCGGCTTCCTTCTGATTCATCCAACGCAGGACTTGTACCTATTTGGTCTGCCATTTGATTTGAATTGAATTTATTTTAATCCCATTCTTAATGAAATTGAATAATAAACATCGTGGGTCAGGGTCAGGTGTCCGATCAAAGTGGGACGTCTTGGTACCCGGTCCTCACTGCCGGCAGTTATAAAAGTGTTCTAGTTATGCCTCTTATTAATTACATAACACAGCAGCACACAAACGCCGCACAAAACAAGTCCTGGCGAGGGTGTGCACCCTCTGATTGCTCTTTTTCTTGTTTTGTTAGTTATGCCCCTAATTTCCTCGCAAATCCACACCTGTAAGTACCCCCCCCCTTCCCCTCTTCATCTCTGCTCCACTTTAAAATGTATTAACGTTTCATCCTCCATCTCTTCCATGAGCTGGAAGTTTTGTAGAAACGCAACAACAACAACAGATCATCCAAGCTTTGCAATAAGGAAGTCAAAGACTCCCCCCTGCTTTACAGATAACACTTAATCAGTTAATATCAAGAGTCGTCCCTTCCGAGTCCACGAACTCGGACAGCAGTTTCACGCTCGGACTTGTGCCAGACAGACAAAGCCAAGGACACGATCCGAGAGACAATGGACGAGTGCGATGAGCGGTAGTGGATACACCTGGAGGCGTTCGGGGGAGAGATCAGAATGAATAAATTAAATATATATATATATATATATATATATATATATATATATATATATATATATATATATATATTTATATGTGACGCGCGATCACGTGTATATCATGAAGTATATACTGTGTATATCATGAAGGATTGATTGCGATCATACATCGAATGAAGTAACACAATCAAATGGAGACACTTACGCCTGTATCTGCCGCTTCCTCCCAGTCGTCACATACAATTTCCTGTCCATTTGCCATCTGTCTCTCACCGACGTGGCTCCCCCTCCCCCCCAAAAAAAATCCTCGGGGACTTTAAGGACTCACCGGAGTACTGTTACGTCACGACAAAGTCGGCTTTATCACGAATGAGATCACGCACCTTTACACTCATTCACACCTCGTGGTCGTTTATCGAACTTTAACGGGAGCGGCTCGGCACCGACCGAGCCGGCCGGACTCTCCGAACGGACGTTCCCCCCCCCTCCCCGAGCCTCGGGGCGAGACTCGCCCGTTGAGCCGCGCACACCCCTCTGGTCTGGAGCCCAAAGTTCGGAAGGAAAAAAAAACCGACGAGAAGCACGGCGAAGCGAGGGAGTGCGAGCCGACCGAGGAAAAGCGAAGCGGATCGTAACTCTGCGGGGTAAGCGCCTCGTCTGTATCGAAACCGTAAAAAAAAAAACACACAGATCCAAAAAAAAAAACCCGAAAGCCTGAGGCCCAGCAATCTGAAGCCAATGCGAGGCCCTGTTCGGGTACGTCTTACGTCATTCCGCGCGTGTTGACGTTCCACAATTGACGTGGTGACGTGTGACGTAGCGACGTAGCGACGTAGCGAGTACGTTATATTATCAGATGAGAGCCACTTTGTAACCGTTACTTTGGAAATATAAGGTTTGAGAAGCTTTGGACGCGTGTTCAGAAAACGAGAAGAAAATAAATAATCCGGTGAAGGAAGAAATAAACATGTGAGTGTCTCCAAAAAGGGCAACGAATACCGTATTTTAACAGGTCTGAAGACGACGATGGTCACGAGCGGTATGTGACGATGTGGATCGTTTCAGGAGTCAAGGATGAGACGATGTGATAATGTTTGACCAAGTTATAAAAATGATCAACATGATGTGGTACGAGTGACGGGTTATTAGCTGCAAAATGTCGAAAACCCGGTTTCGTTCAACAACTTTGAAAATTTGACCTTTGCATAACCTTGAAAGGTCACAAAACAATGTTGTGGACATTAAAATAAGGAAACAGGATACGTGCTATAGCTTATTGGAGTTAGTTCGTCGAAGAAGGTCGAAAACCCGGTTCGATTCCCACAACTTTGAAAATTTGACCTTTGTGGCCTTTAAAGGTCAAAGGTCAAGGATTATGACCTTTGGTGCAAAACTTCCTCTGGAACAATCCAGGAACAATATAATGTCATATAGGCTATATGGCATTTTGCACTCCTCGGATTATCCATACTTTAATTAAATCAGCATTAAAACAAGCTTGAAGGGGGCGCCACGGGCAAGGTGTTCGAGATAGAGCAAAATGGTTTCAAGACTTTCGGTGGGGAATGACCTCAAGATTACGCATAAAAAATATTGACATCCGAGCTCTCAAAGTTTGGGCGGTCGTATGATTTTTATGTCAAAATTCGCAATTTTCTAACTTTTTGTCCTTGTGACCTTGACCTTGGGAAGAAAATGAAAAATCGGACAACAACAAGTTTTAGATAATTCATTTTGCTATTCAAATACCGAAGAACCCATTCCATTCAGTCAATTCTCTCGGAGAATATAGATTTTTAATCCGACTACCCCCTAAAAATGGCTATTTTTTGGGCGTTGCTCCGCCCACAATGAGCGTAGCCACGCCCTCATCCAGGAAAACACAACTCGACATTGATATCGAACACATAACCAAGTTTCATCAAGATCGGATCAAAGTCCACAGAGTTATGCTCTGGACAGACACACAGACACACAGACACACAGACAAGCCGGTAGGTGTACATGGGTGGTCGCCTACCCAATAGAACCTGGCACGATGGGCCCGTTCAATGGGGAATGACCTGAGGATTAAGCACAAGAAAATTCATGATTCTAGCTTCAAGGGTTAATGCTACAGATTGTTTTATCGTTAAAATACCCCCACATTTAGAGGTTTTTCGGCCGTTGCTAGGCAACAGAGGGGTCCATAGCAACGGTTCTTTCTCACACATAACAAGGACATACCATGAACATACCATACCAGTTTCATGTATATCTGACTCATAGTCTCTGAGATATAATGAACTTCGTTTTTTTATTGTTTTCGACCAGGGTTCATTCAAAGTCTATCTTCTCCGACAGTTTTCATAGGATCCGGCTGGAAATTTTTGACACTATGGCTGAATGTACTGCCCACAGTCGCTCATGGCACGATTTTTGATTTTCGAAAAAATTAATTTTTTATGATTTTTCAAAAATTTCAAAGTCCCTTTGTTAGGCAACGGTGGTGTCCATAGCAACGGTTCTCATTTGCACACAACGAGGTCATGGTATGAACCTACCAACCAAGTTTCATCGAAATCGCCATTCTATTAACTGAAATCGCCATTTTAAATACTGATAATAAGGGTACAACAAATCTCAAAAAAAAAAAAAAATTTCGACTAGATCGACTACCCAACAGACAGACAGGCACACACATAATGAATATGGTGGTCACTCTGGCTGGCGCTCGTGAACCAATATACCGAACTGTACATACATGGTCGAGGCTCGTGGAAGAGCAGCGTAGAAGGAAATGGTAATAGGCCAGCGGTAAACCTCGATAAAGGGCTATATTTTAGGAGTTTAATCAACCGGCTTGACACAAAGCTACAACAGGTCTCATATGAAAGATGGTGATCTCAGTAACACATTTAGCCCTGTTGTCCTCATATTTTGGTGTGCGGTCCATGAAATATTCACATTTGAAGGATACACCCGTCTGAATATTTGGACCATTTCAGAAAAATCACATAATTTCCCATAAACTACAAGACAAAGAGCCCTCTTCCTACACCTTTGGTATTGAAATGTGTCGATTGGACAGGAGAATAATGTAGTATCACAACCACATCGTTGTATGTTAATTTATATGCCTTTATTGACAAAATACAATAATTTTCTAAATTTTTAGGACCGCCATCAGGAAAATATCAGAGAAGGCGATTTTTCAAATCCGATGTTGACATTGCTATGTTCAGTAGTCATCCTTTACAATATTAAAGAAGATATGATAAAACGTGATAACATAATTATCATCCTCACCATCGCTCTCATCCATGCACCGAGGTTGTCCTGCATGGTTGTGCAAAAATGGACACTACTGAAAGGCTATAGCTAAGCAATTAGTTAAACCTAATATATCTATTTTTTTATTCAATTCCTTCTCTTCCAGGGTTGTAGAACGCCAATGCCAATTGTATGGACACATCATAAATGCTCTACCCATTATGCAATAATGCTTAAAAGTGGTCTTTCGTTAATCATTTAAAAGTGGATCTATTTGGCTGGTGGCTTCTCTGATGGTTCGCTTACAGCATGCCTTTCATCTGCAGGAATGTATCATGACAGTCAACTTGCATCAATGCAGGAAGAGGCAGATTCTTGGATATTTCTTCATGTGAAGCATGCCGTGATGAGTTCAGACGTAACAATGTGCGTGGGTCCATTACAATCAAATCAGCAGACACTGATGTGCTTGGCTTAGCAGTCCACTACTTTCCACAGTTGCGGGACACTGCCGAAATATGGATAGAGAAAAGAACATCAGCAGGATGCAAGCTTATCCCGGTCCATCAGATATGTTACAGCTTGCTTCCAGAAATGTGTACCCGGCTTCCTGCGTTTCATGCCCTGACAGGATGTGACTCTGTATCAGCATTCTTCGGCTATGGTAAAAAGAAAGCATGGAAAGCTATGAAGATACTGCATCTTCAGAATAATGGTCCACACCTCGAAGTCCTCGCCACTGACGATCTCCAGGAGGCAGTGGCTGCTTCAAGACATTTAGTCAGTGCAATGTATGATTCTCAAGGGAAATATATGGATGCACACACAAATTTGAATGATCTTCGGGAGAAACGCGCAGCGACCAAAGATGTCCCAGTGCATAAGTTGCCTCCGTCCGAACCAGCTTTTCTCAAACATGTGAAGAGATCCGTTCACCAAACCCGAGTATGGATGAATGCCCACCTGGCAAATCCAGAAATTCCCACACCAGAGGGTCGTGGGTGGTACAGAGGAGGTGTGCTGCATCCCACATTGTTTGATGGACCCACATCAGCGGAGATGTTAGATGGTCTTGTGTGTTCATGCCATGGTAGTGAACCATGTACCAACAGCTGCAGCTGCTCACAAGACAGTTTGCCTTGCACCAACGAGTGCATGTGTGCCACCAGTGACAGGCAGTGTGGCAACGAACTGTCACATGGTGACCAAAATGACACGGACACTGATGGTTGAACATATCGAGGAGACTCACTCAAAATATGTTTTAGTTCATTTCTCGTAGAACAATGTGTATTGGTGTAACATATAGTTATCACATCACTTGTGTAAACTTCAGTCACTATATTGTATAATTTGCTAGTAGAAATTTGTTTCAAAATATTCTCATTATATTGATATGGTAAACTGAACACATATAAAATAAAGAAAAAATATGACAATTGGCAGATGTTTGTTTCTGTAGTTGATGATTTTCGAAGTTAGCGGTCCGGAAATTACGTCTTTTTTTTCTATTAAAAGCACTCAAATGTACATATATTTATCGAGAAGTATTCCATTAAGTAACTAGTAGTATTCCCCTGTTCATTCTGCACATTTCAATACCAATCATGTAAAAATAGGGCGCATTGCTTTGTAGTTATGTCTAATTCACTGATTTTCGCAAATGGTCAAAATTTTCGAATGGGGGTATCCTTCAGGTGTGAATATTTCATGGGACGCAAACCAAAAAATGAGGATAACAGGGCAAAATGAGTTACTGAGATCCCCATCTTTCATACGAGACCTCTTGTAGCTTTGTGTCAAGCTGGTTGATTAAGTACCAAAAAATCTGACCTACCCAATAGAACCTGACGCGATGGGCCCGTTCGATGGGGAATGACCTGAGGATTAAGCACAAGAAAATTCATGATTCTAGCTTCAAGGGTTAATGCTGCAGATTGTTTTTTCGTTAAAATACCCCCACATTTAGAGGTTTTTCGGCCGTTGCTAGGCAACGGAGGGGTCCATAGCAACGGTTCTTTCTCACACATAACTAGGACATACCATACCATAACTGGCATACATACCATAACTGGCCTATAAGGGGGAAACACCAACAGCAGAATATGTGAGAGAGATCAAGGGGAGGAGGAAAGGACACTGGGGGGGGGGGGTGAGCAATCTGCACACAAGCTGAACTAGAACGGCGTTCAGTGGGGCACGCACCTCCTCCAGGTGAACGGTTCATGGTTTGTATTCACTGATCGGCCGTATCTGGATCCTGATCTTCACCAAAATTGAATCAATTCTTCCTCGTCATACACCCAACCTGTCCACCAAGTTTCGTCCGAATCCATCCACAACTTTTTGAGATATCCTGCTCACAGACAGACAGGTGAAAACTTAACCTCCGTCCACCTTGGATGGCGGAGGTAACAAACCTACTGACAACTAACAAACAAAAAGAGGTGAGGGAGAAGGGACAAATCACAACACACCACCGAGGGGGCAAGAGTGGTCAACCAGACACGGTCTGCTATAAAAGGTTGTTGTGTATATGGTTGGATTCCTTAGACCCCCAGCAACGACTTCTGGGTGGACAACCTTTCCAACAGGCTACTGTAATTCTGCAATTCAATATGGCGTCCAAGATGGCCACCATATTTTTAAATCACCATGACGTCGTCAATTGTTATAGACGGGGTCAATTTTCAAAAAATCTTAACCCCGAATGCAAATGGTGTTAATTTATGGCATACAAGCTTTTTAGGGGTATTGAAGCGTGCTGAACTCAAATCTGCTGTATGCCCAGCTCAAAAATGGCCCATAATGCCTCAAAATTGAGAACTCCAAGATGGTCGCCACCGACGGGCTGAAATGTATTTATGTACAAATCTTTTTGACTCAACAAGGTACAAACTTGAATGAAATGTGCTTTTGTAGGTTTTCACATATGGGGAATCTAACACCATATTTAGTTTTGAGATAAAATGTGAAAAAAAACTGCTTGAAACTCATATTTATTACAAAAATTGTCTTTTTGAAGATGAATAATTTGTCGACCAGATAAGATCCACAAGTTGGTCGATCCTGTGTCCAAGAATAAATTATTTAGTTTGCAGTTTTTTTCCAGTTCGGATCGTCTGCATTCCTTGTTACTGCAGATCGTCGCCGCAGCCAGTCACGTCACAGGAGGAGTGACGTCACAAGAGTGACGTTACGTTTAGCACGAGCGCATTGACGTCAAAAGGAAACAGACCCGTGGCCTGTGGTGCACGCTGTATGGTTTATGTCTATTTATTCCCGCTTTAATCTGTTTCTAAATTGTTACCAAGCTTCGAAGTTGTAAGTATTCATGTACCAGCTATTTGATTGTTTTCTTATTGACTGATAAAGCCTGGTCATTGTTCCTCTGTTTTTAGTGAAACCGTCACGTCAACCTTTCTATTATCGTCACGTCAATGGTCCCCGTCAATCGCTCATTTCATTCGTTAACGTCTATCGTCATCCAAATCGTACCACTATCCTCAATCGTCAATCATCATCGTCAACCTCATCGTCTCTCCATCGTGATATGTCTAGTCATTCGTCGTCATCTTAACCGCACGTGCATCTTAATCGTCTAGTGTCCTGTATTTCTATCGTCAACGTCCTTTCATCGCTGAAAACATAGCTGAAGGCACAGACCGTCCTCGAAAAAGACCAGTGTCGCTGGAGCCACAGTCATAAAAAATAATGTGGGCAGAAATGTCCAAAACGGTGTGATCTGTAGTGGTGTGGGCATTGTGTAGTGTGCATGTAGTCTAGCATGTCAGAAGTTTGCATGTAAGTGTAGCGTATCAATAGTTTGCATGTATTCTAGTTGCTAGTATGCATAACATGGTGGTGGTTTTGTTGCAGGTGATTGCATGAGCGGAACGACGATGACACAGGCAGAGAAACGGGTGCTGGAGGGAAGCTTGTCACTGAAAAAGGAACCCAAGAGGAGACACCAGGACACTGACATTGACGACAGAAAGTGCATCATATTGTTACGCATTTGGAAACCTTGTGCACACAAACAGCCAGAGTCCCCGTAGTTCAGTTATTTCGAGAAGTACGTGTTTATAGTTACAATCCATCCCCTATGTCTAATGGGAATTTCGTGTGTGTGCTGCGAGTTCTTTTTTAGTGAGGTTTTTACCACAACTACAACAACAACAACGCCACCGTCCCTCACTTGACCCAGTCACCATTGCCCATGTGTTTTTGACTGAAGGCGTGGGCGGAGCCTCCGTCGCTTCAGATTGAGACTCCGCTCCAAGAAAGGGCATGGACTGTTTCCTCCAGCCAATGAGTGAAAGGCGAGCACCACACGCATGCCCCAGCCAATCGGGAGGCTGACCACGAGTCGTCCGACAACCCCTCGTCCAATCAGGAGGCGAGTGGCGAGAAAAGAAACCCCTCCCACCTGGAAGAGAGAAAGAGAGACGAGAGGACGGCAGACAGGAGTGATTGTGGCGATTGGCTTGGTCTGTAGTCATGGTTTGAGCGGTCTGCGGTCCTTTGCGGTGGCTCACCGTGGTGGTGGTGACCGAAGAGCAGTGATCGTGGCAACTGCTGAGCGTCTGCGGTCTTGGTGGCGATTGGCTTGGTCTCGGTCATCCTCTGCAGCCCTTTGCGATGGATTCTCGTGGTGGTGGCGGCCGAGCTGCCGGGGACGTGGGCCGTGGACTTCGGGTCGTGGGTTCGAGTCCCACCGTGGTGATTCGGAGTCGGTGTGACCGCACGAGGTGGGAAGGTACCCCGGCCTGGCTCTACCGAATAAAGACCCATGGGGTCCAGTTTCGTGTGTGTGTGTGTGTGTGTGTGTGTGTGTGTGTGTGTGTGTGTGTGTGTGTGTGTGTGTGTGTGTGTGTGTGTGTGTGTGTGGGGGGGGGGGCCCGTCTGTAAGTCGAAATTGTTAAGTGTTGTTCATTGTACATTACATTTGTTTATTCGTGATAACTCTGTTCTGTGTCTCCCTCCCCGATTTTTGTTATAAATAAACCCCTATTAAATGTACCAGCTCATTTTCTATGCTTTCCTTTATTGGCCCAGCAAGGTGCGTATTGAGAAATAGTAAGGCCGTTCGTGCCGTAAATTGTTCATTTGGTCCGGCGCAGCTTTGGTAACTTCCGCTCAGTTATGCCGGATCCGAGTCGGTGATAGCGACTCGATTCGGACAAAGTCGGCCGAGGGTGTGGTTTCCCCGGGAGTTGGACGGCATGAGTACTTAGGTAAATTGGAATTAGACAAGTGGACCCTACCTCACGCCGTCAAAATATTGGCAACCACGGTCCTCTAAGTGACCCGTGATCTTTCAGAGTTGTCCGAGAGTCATGACCTAAATTCCGGGTGTTCGGTGGGAGACTACTCCACTGTTCCACATCGTGGTCGTTTATTTCCACCGAACCCCAGCCCACAACAATATGTCAAGGTCTTGGCGCAAAGGGACTATATAATATCACAACAGACAAACTAGTTTTGGCCATGAAGGCTCAACAAGATTAGACATTTGAGAGACTCAAACATGACTCGGCTACTGGTACATGGCTGACAGACAAGATACCCAAATGGCACAGTAAGTGTAGAAACTGGTACACGAATGAGAGGTGTTACAAACTTGCTGAAAAGAAGAACCAAGGAAGAAGTGATGCTGAAGACTTGAACCAGCCTGGGTGCAGCACCTCTTCCCAGCATTCAAGGTTAACCAGGAGCAACACACCAACATTTGATGCGAAGAATGCATGCCTCATCTGCAACAAACGGTGGATGCGTGGCAAAGAGCCAACATGCAGAGTATCTACAGAAAACAGTCAGCAGAGCATCATAGATAAGGCAAAGCAACTAAAAAGAGAGGACATTCTCTTCAGACTGGTTGGTAAAGGACATGACATGGTGGCCAATGATATATCATACCACAAGCCATGCATGGCTGCATTCAAAGCACATCGTGTCCCCACTGGGAAATCAACAAAACAAAACCTGTATGATGTTGCATTCGAGCGACTCCGAGAACAGCTGGAGATCCCCCTTTTCCATGACATATGTGGTATGGGTATTTGGTGAAGTCACTGCGGGACCAATACAGGGCCATTTTACGAGAGCTTGGAGACAAAACAGGAGACTCGTACCGATCTATTGTTGCGAATTTGAAAGCTTACTGCACACAACAGCCAGGTCCTACAGATCAGCTATATCGGTAAGTATGTGTTTCTAGTTAGGGTCCCGTCCTATGTTTAATGGGTGATTCGTTGTACGTGCGCTGTGAGTTATTTTATAGTTAGGATTTTTACATGTTAAACTTCAACTACAACAACGCCCATCTTCGCTTCTTCACCATCGGCCTTTCCCACGGGCATGCGTGTCAAGCACAGCCGTGGGCGGAGTCCAATGTGCCAGGCGGGGTTTCTTTGGACGTTGGCGTCTTGGATTTTGCTCCAAATACGGGCATGGCACCCCTCTCAGCCAATCAGAGGGGTGCGAGCATGTCTGCTGCCTCTCGGCCAATGGGGAGCCAATGCAACATATTGCTGCTCGACTCCCTGGTCGAGGAGTGGAGACATGAGCACCCTCCCCCCCACCCCCCCCGACCAATCTCGGATGGCCGGGAGATTGCCCGACACGCCTGTCCAATGAGGTCGGAATGACGCGAGACGGATCCCTCACACCTATCAAGGAAAAGGGATAATTGTGTGGGGGCGACCCGCTGAGACAGTCTTCCCACCATGAATTGCCTGCCTGCGAGCCGGAGGAGAATTGCTTGCCTGCCTGCCCAGCTGACTTGCTTTGCCCGCCTTGTCGCCTGTTTGGCCGGTGGAGCGTGCCAGTGCCCAATGCTACCCTCTGTACCTGGTGTTTGGAGCGGCATTGTGTTGCTGGTTCGAGTCCCGCCGGGCCAGATCGTCGAGAACCGCACGAAGCGGGAAGGTCCAAGCCAGTCTCTTACCTCCAGCTCACCTTCCCTCCGAGCTGGGGGTTTCAATAAAGGCCATGGCCACCATTTCTTTTGGGGGTGTGTGTGTGTTTGTGTGTGGGCCCGTCTTTTAAGGAGAAACGTTTAAATGCCGTGTGTGTAAATTGTATTCCTTTTATTCGGTTAACTCTGCCATCTTGCCTGCTGCCCTGCCCTGTTATAAATAAATATCCCTTTTGTTAGATGTTCCAGCTCATTTCTGTGTTTCTTTCATTGGCTTGGCATGGTGTGTGTTGAGAAATAGCAAGGCAGTAAATTGTTCATTTGGACCGACAGGCCTTGGTAACCTCCGCTCGGGTTACACACGGTTCGGGCACGGTAACGGCTCGTTCCGCCTGAGGTCCGTCGAGGGTGTAAATTCCCCGGTAGCTTTGCCGCGTGGGTAATTAGGTATATTGAAGCTTGGCAATTGACCCTACCCCACGCCGTCGAATTATTGGCAATTCATGGTCCAGTAAGGGACCCGTGCCTTTCAGACTTATCCGAGGGTCACGACCTAAATTCCGGTATGTTCGGTGGAGCTGACTCTACTGCTCCCTATAGCGGTCGTGCTCTCCACCGATACCCGGCCCCGCAACACTATCACCCTCAAATTGCAGCTGCAACAGAAATATGGCAAGCAAATTTCCATTCTTGATCAAAGCTGTGAATCGGGATTCATTTGCATATCAACCATACCCCTTAGTGATGCACTGGAGAAACTGAGGCACCTCGAAGCAGTGCAACATGAAGATGAAAATAGGGCCAAAACCATAGAGAGAAAATAGAGATAGGGCCAAAAACTATGTATAGCACGATATCTCAAAATGTAATGGGCCCGATATGTTCTCGTGGATCAGGCATTGCGTGGCATAGGTATGCGCTCTACCGAGTGCCCTTCGAGTTTTTATTTGTATTTATATATGCCAAAGTGACCACAGAACAACGCAGGGCCATTGTAGGCGAGGGGTCCCTGAACATTGTTCAAGTCGATCGATATAGAATTCAGTGACAGTGAGAATATTGCAGAGTGCCTGAAAAGTGGCTTAAGCACTCCAGCGAAATGGTTCATAAAGAACGGCTGCTTTGGCAAATGATTAGTGATCACTGAGCCGTCATATTAAATGCACACCTCCCGGAGACGTCTGAAACCGTTCCGTTCTCGGAACCGCATGCATACAACAGATAGGTGTCCCAAGACAGTTATTCCATTATTATACGTGTAGATAGTCCCCTTCCTTTTGTTTAGCGGGACAACAAGGGAATGCGTTGCGATGATCTATGAGCGAGGGTTGCTGAAATCATTTTTTCCTTAATTTCATCCCCACTCTTCTTCTTTACGGATTATTCCTGAGATAAATCAGCCACGTGCGCCTTGGAGGCCAGCGCGTGCAGTGCCACGGTGAGGGATCTGCTGCTAAGAGATTCTCGTTCCCGGGCGAGCCCTAAACCCGGCGTGTGCGGCGAATGATGTGCGCCTGACAATGCGGGATTGTCGACTCGAGCTTCCGATGGTCTGGGGAGAATTGCCGATTGCATTAGAAAGGCATGCAAATAAATACCTCTTAAGAGGCTGCACGAATGGTGCTTTCACGGCACGGGAAACATGGCCAGCACGACGCCCACGCTGCACGAAACACGTACGGGGGCCAATAAAGCCGACTCCATGCCGCGTTGGGCAGGATATGAGTGTGCGGGTAGAAGCGGCTTGTTCTTTTTTTAACCTCAATAACCGACGCATGTTGGTTTTCGCCCCACGCACACGCTAGCGGAGTTGTGTGAACTGAACGCGAGTGCTGGCCATGTGCGTAATGGCGGAACCGCGTGCACTGTATGGAATGTGCTCAAAAGCAGACATGTACGCCGCTCGTGAAACGTGCATCGATTTATCCATGGTGATGTACCTTCGGTCCTCGCTGGCAGCAGTGGATTCTCCATGGATGGTGAACGTCTTCTCGTCTCTGCGGCCAGCGAGGCTGCGATCGAGCCAGGGAATGTACAGTGTGGGCCACGTTGGCGCACGCAGAACGAGCTCATTGATCGACGCTGGTCGAATGCCCGAGCGGGCATGCGGGACCCTCGACCGGTCGCCTGGGGGTTTTTGCGGGATGATTTGTGGGCCAATTTCTGTGTGGGCGATTCATGTCATCTCGTTGTTTCGGAGCGCAGTGTTGCCGCTGTTTGGGGTGGCCTTGCCGGAAACTAAGTGAGGCGGTTTCCAGCCCAAGCTGGCGGGCTATGTGAGGGGTCAGGACCAATCGGAGCGCCCGATTCGGGTGATGACGTTTGGATTCGGCATGGCCCCTCCCCCCGAGCTGCGGGTGCTATAAAGGTCGGGGCAGTCCCTCTTGCCCGGTCGGTCTGTGTCTCCTGCTGCTCAACTCCGCCTCCTCGTTTCCGCCCACACCATGTCGACCCCACCCGCCTACCTGATCCTTGACTCCACCTCCT
>NC_140971.1:3623715-3691215 GCF_056783735.1 Eptatretus burgeri
ACTCATATAAGAATATACAATGTAATTTGTTCAAAGGAGTTAAGAGAGAGAGAAGAAGAAAAACAAAAAGGAATAAATAACAGACATCAGTCATACTATTCATACATAAGAGTCGAGGGATTCAGCAAGCAACTTCTTCAAGGCACCAAGAGTGTGGGCTTGCACAACATGGGATGGCAAATAGTTCAATATGTTAACGATTCTCACAACAAGATATCTCAACCTGGCTTCACAAGTACAACAAGTCTGCAATGACCTCTCGTACTCGTGAGTGGGGACAAAACAAACAAACCCAAAGGCTTTATAGGGGAAAACTCATGAAAATGAACCAACATTTGATTAAGTGTGCACCGAATAGCCCACATACCTTTAACAGAGAATATGTTTAACGTAGCTATGTAGGTGCTAGGCATCAAGTAAGTTACTCAATTCAGATATTCTCTTAGTCACCTTCTCTGTACAGATTAATGTACCTTCATGTCACCCACATGACCTGTTTTCCAAATCGTTGAAGCAAAATCAAGAAGAGGACGGATATGTGTCATGTAAAGGGAAACCATAAAGTTTTAGGTACTTGACAAACTGTAGATTTTAGTAAGCTTGATGAGAGTCCAGCTGCTTTACTCACAATGGATCTTGTATGTACATGAAACCTCCTGAGCGAAGTTCGACGATTACTCTGAAGTCTATTCCTGATACCATGAATTGTATTGGAGTACCTTGAATCATGCAATGAGATCAAAGGCCCAAGATCAAAAAAGTGACACATTATTCCACCAAAAGTAGAATAGCCTTGCTCTTATCAATATTGATCCGAAGATCCCAAGACTCCATAACTAACACTAAGGTATCGATATCCCTTTGTACTGTGCTCAAGCCTTGTGCTCATTGCTCATTGCAATAGAAGATAAAGTTGAGTAACTTCAAAATAAAGTTTAAAATCATCTGCAAATATTTTAAATTGAGAAGTCAGCCTTGCCGCAACATGATTTATACAAATTAGAAACGCTATCAGCCCAAGAACAGATCCCTGAGGTACACCACTAATTAAAAGGAAGGAAGAGCTGAGACATCCTCCAACCATTACACTCATGCACCTACCAAAACCTCTCCAAAAGTCAAAAAAACCTCTCCATCCGGTGTAACAATCTACCACCGATACCCAGCTCTGCCAATTTATGAAATAATATTTGATGGTTTACTGTGTCAAACGCCATGGAGAAGTCAAAGAGAATGAGATCGACCATATTTCTATCATCTATCCATTTACTTACATCATTGTATGTTAACAGAAGCTGGTCTCCAACCGATCTCCATTTTCAACAACCATTTTCAACAACAACAAGATATGATTGTAAGTTTCAACAAGCAACCTCTCCACGCTTTTACAACAAACAGATGTCACACTGATGGGACGGTAATTACGGAGGTCACATTTCTTACCTTTCATAAATATTGGTAAAATACAAGATTTATTCCACATATCAGGAAGCTGAGTGGATTTAAATGAATAATTAAAAATAAAAATTATACAAGGGGTAAGCTCGACTCTGAGAATGATATTTCAGCAATGCGGGATGGATAGAGTCAAGACCTGTACCTGAAGGTAGGTTTAAACCACAAAGCACTCTATTGTATCAACATCTCCCAAAGTGACAACTACTTCATGAAATAGACCATCAAAAGATTTATACTGTACAGATTTTTTACTCTTAGTACTGTGTAAACAGAAGTGAATGTTAAGGCCACTACCTCTGCCATATCTCCAAGATCAGATACAAGGAAGCCATTATTATTTAGAACTGGACCTATTGAAGGACAAGCAATTTCCTTCCACCTTATGTATCAATGAATTAGTTTAATTTTTCTAGCAAAATTGTGAATAATATTTTCTTCATAAGATGATTGACTATCAATTGAGAAATTCCAATACGGGTGTTTTTTATTTGAAGATATAAAGTAAGAGTATGTTTCGCCTGAGTAGAATTCCTCTTCCATGTCGAGATCTTATGTTTCTATGTGATCCATGCTCGGTGCCGCTGTTGTATGAGAGATTTTGGTGGCTTCGTGTCCCAAGGTTTACAAAAAGGCCGAACAGAACTATCAATAGTCTTTTCAGCTCCAAATATATTGGACAAGAATAGTAGAAGTATAGATGTAAAACGTGAAAACATTTCGTTAACATCTAAATGGCAAAACTCAAAATCCCAATCAACCTCAGATCGGATCATGTTTAGACAATTATAATTTGATCATGCCATAACATTAACGTTTTATCAACTGAGACAGATAAGGCCTCAAACAAAGCTCCATCGGTTTGATTTTTCGTTTTTACGATTTCAATATATCGTTGCGCTCATAGCAGTTTTAAACTAGAGTAATTCGACTGCGCGCAGTCGACGGGTATGCCTCCGCTCTCCCGCACAAACACTTGAGTATTGACATATTTGACACTTGACATTTATCAGATCTGGCCCAAAATCTAATCAGTTAATTGCCCTGTCTAACTTTACTTTTGTACCAAGTTTGATGAAATTCTGTCCAATATTTCTTGAGTTCAGGTGTAAACAAGTAAAATTTCAGAGTTTGACCTTGACCTTTGACCCTTGACCTTTATCACATCTGGCCCAAAATCTAATCACTTAATTGCCCCGTCTTACTTTACCTTTTTACCAAGTTTGATGAAATTCTACAATTTGCTTCTCGAGTTATCGCGTAAACGAAAGGACGGACGGACGGACAGACAACCTGGCACCCTTGGTGCGGAGGCATAAAAAAATTAATTATTTAATTTTTACATAGGTTTCAAAAATACGTTATGGTCCATTACACATTCAAATATGACATACACAATATTGACAAACGTCATCATTTCATCATCATTTATCAAACTGTTAACATTGCAATATTGAACAATAATGAAGGAGAATTCGGGGCGGCCAGAGATCAACACGCAACAGGAAATGTTTTTTTTAACCACTCGAAAGGCGCAATGAGGTCACACGTAACGACGTCATTACGTCATACCAACGCACGCCAAGCCAGTCGAAACCGAAGCAGTTTGACGCCGTGTGGACTGAAGGGAATATTCTTTCTTTTGTTTGTTGTGCAAACAGCGACATCGGTGCGTCTTATCGAAGGGAGATATCTCAGGCGAGTGGCTCCCTTTGTGTTCCGCGATTAAGCATCGTGAAGTGAGAGCGGCCATGTTCGCGCGCGGCAGGCCTGACTAGGCGAAGGCCAAACCACGGAGCGGGACCACGAACTCTTCTTCCTCTTCTAATACGTCCTCCTCATCGCTGTTCGCGCTCTCCTTCAGACTCCATTTATTGAAGTAAAATCACTTATTGCATTAATTCATCTCAGTTTTTCGTTGTTATTTGTCTTCTCTGCAATGCTAAACACGATTTTTGGAATGCACTGGAAAACTTTCGATATGATACATTTTTGCTGAGGAAAAAGGAAAAACGTGCTTGTGTCCAGGGAGACGGAGAGAAAATAATTGTAACTGGAACGGCGGTTGGTAGAGCACACACACACACACACGCACACATACACGCACACATACACGCACACACACACGCACACACACCTACACACACACACACACACGCACACATACACGCACACACACACACACGCACACACACACACCTACGCACACACACCTACACACACACACACACACACACACACACACACACACACACACACACACACACACACACACACACACACACACACACACACACACACACACACACACGCATACACACGCACACACACACGCATACACACGCACACACACACGCATACACACGCACACACACACACGCATACACGCACACACACACGCATACACACACACACACACGCATACACGCACACACACGCATACACGCACACACACGCACACACACATACACACGCACACACACATATACACGCACACACATATACACACACGCACACACATATACACACACGCACACACATATACACACACGCACACACACACACACACGCATGCACACACACGCATGCACACACACGCATACACACACACGCATACACACACACACACACACGCGCATACACACATACACACATACACACATACCTCCACACCTCCACCAGGTGAACAGTTTACGTTTTGGTCCCTTGGATAGGCCGGATCTGGATCTGGATCTTCACCGAAATATAATCGATTCTTCCTCGTTACATCCCCAACATGACCACCAAGTTTCGTTCGAATCCATCCACAAGATTTTGAGATCTCGTGCTGTACAGAACTACGGGACGTACGGTACATGACGTACAGGACGTACAGGACGTACAGGATGTCGTTTTTACACTTTCACTCAATCAATGGTGAAGAATCACTTGATATATATGTAAAGGGAGTCCGGATTTAGTTGTGAGGTGGTGAAGTTTTGTTTGTTGTGAGGTAGTGAAGTTTTGTTGGTTGTGAGGTGGTGAAGTTTTGTTTGTTGTGAGGTAGTGAAGTTCTGTTGGTTGTGAGGAAGTGAAGTTTTGTTTGTGAGGTGGTGAAGTGTTTTGTTGTGAGGTGAAGTTTTGTTTGTTGTGAGGTGGTGAAGTTTTGTTTGTTGTGAGGTCGTGAATTTTGTTGGTTGTGAGGTGGTGAAGTTTTGTTTGTTGTGAGATGGTGAAGTTTTGTTGGTTGTGAGGTAGTGAAGTTTTGTTGGTTGTGAGGTCGTGAAGTTTTGTTTGTTGTGAGGTCGTGAAGTTTTGTTGGTTGTGAGGAAGTGAAGTTTTGTTTGTTGTGAGGTGGTGAGGTTTTGTTTGTTGTGAGGTTGTGAAGTTTTGTTTGTTGTGAGGTGGTGAAGTTTTGTTTGTTGTGAGGTGGTGAAGTTTTTTGTTGTGAGGTCATGAAGTTTTGTTTGTTGTGAGGTCGTGAAGTTTTGATTGTTGTGAGGAGGTGGTTTTGTTTGTTGTGAGGTGGTGAAGTTTTGTTGGTTGTGAGGTGGTGGAGTTTTGTTTGTTGTGAGTAAGTGAAGTTTTGTTTGTCGTGAGGTTGTGAAGTTTTGTTTGTTGTGAGGTGATGAAGTTTTGTTTGTTGTGAGGTTGTGAAGTTTTGTTTGTTGTGAGGTTGTGAAGTTTTGTTTGTTGTGAGGTGGTGAATTTTTTTGTTGTGAAGTTTTGTTGGTTGTGAGGTCGTGAAATTTTGTTGGTTGTGAGGTGGTGAAGTTTTGTTTGTTGTGAGGTGGTGAAGTTTTGTTGGTTGTGAGGTGGTGAAGTTTTGTTTGTTGTGAGGTCGTGAAGTTTTGTTTGTTGTGAGGTGGTGAGGTTTTGTTTGTTGTGAGGTGGTGAGGTTTTGTTTGTTGTGAGGTTTTGTTGTGAGGTGGTGAAGTTTTTTGTTGTGAAGTTTTGTTGGTTGTGAGGTTGTGAAGTTTTGTTTGTTGTGAGGGGGTGAAGTTTTGTTTGTTGTGAGGTGGTGAAGTTTTGTTTGTTGTGAGGTCGTGAAGTTTTGTTGGTTGTGAGGAAGTGAAGTTTTGTTGGTTGTGAGGAAGTGAAGTTTTGTTTGTGAGGTGGTGAAGTGTTTTGTTGTGAGGTGGTGAAGTGTTTTGTTGTGAGGTGGTGAAATTTTGTTTGTTGTGAGGTCATGAATTTTGTTGGTTGTGAGGAAGGGAAGTTTTGTTTGTTGTGAGGTGGTGAGGTTTTATTTGTTGTGAGGTGGTGAGGTTTTGTTTGTTGTGAGGTTCTGAAGTGTTGTTTGTTGTGTGGTGGCGCAGTTTCTTGTTGTGAGGTCATGAAGTTTTGTTTGTTGTGAGGTCGTGAAGTTTTGATTGTTGTGAGGAGCTGGTTTTGTTTGTTGTGGGGTGGTGAAGTTTTGTTGGTTGTGAGGTTGTGAAGTTTTGCTTGTTGGGAGGTGGTGAAGTTTTTTGTTGTGAGGTCATGAAGTTTTGTTTGTTGTGAGGTCGTGAAGTTTTGTTTGTTGTGAGGAGGTGGTTTTGTTTGTTGTGGGGTGGTGAAGTTTTGTTGGTTGTGAGGTGGTGGAGTTTTGTTGGTTGTGAGGTGGTGGAGTTTTGTTTGTTGTGAGGTGGTAAAGTTTTGTTGTTTGTGAGGTGGTGAAGTTTTGTTTGTTGTGAGGTGGTGAAGTTTTGTTTGTTGTGAGGTTGTGAAGTTTTGTTTGTTGTGAGGTGGTGAAGTTTTGTTTGTTGTGAGGTTGTGAAGTTTTGTTGGTTGTGAGGATGTGAAGTTTTGTTGGTTGTGAGGTTGTGAAGTTTTGTTGGTTGTGAGGATGTGAGGTTTTGTTGGTTGTGAGGTGGTGAAGTTTTGTTGGTTGTGAGGTCGCGAAATTTTGTTGGTTGTGAGGTGGTGAAGTTTTGTTTGTTGTGAGGTAGTGAAATTTTGTTTGTTGTGAGGTGGTGAGGTTTTGTTTGTTGTGAGGTTTTGTTTGTTGTGAGGTTGTGAGGTTTTGTTTGTTGTGAGGTGGTGAAGTTTTTTGTTGTGAAGTTTTGTTTGTTGTGAGGTGGTGAAGTTTTGTTTGTTGTGAGGTGGTGAAGTTTTGTTTGTTGTGAGGTCGTGAAGTTTTGTTGGTTGTGAGGTCGTGAAGTTTTGTTGGTTGTGAGGTCGTGAAGCTTTGTTTGTTGTGAGGTCGTGAAGTTTTGTTGGTTGTGAGGAAGTGAAGTTTTGTTTGTTGTGAGGTGGTGAGGTTTTGTTTGTTGTGAGGTTTTGTTTGTTGTGAGGCGGTGAAGTTTTGTTTGTTGTGAGGTGGTGAAGTTTTGTTTGTTGTGAGGTCGTGAAGTTTTGTTGGTTGTGAGGATGTGAAGTTTTGTTGGTGTTGAGGAAGTGAAGTTTTGTTTGTTGTGAGGTTTTGTTGTGAGGTGGTGAAGTTTTTTGTTGTGAAGTTTTGTTGGTTGTGAGGCGGTGAAGTTTTGTTTGTTGTGAGGTCGTGAAGTTTTGTTTGTTGTGAGGTCATGAAGTTTTGTTGGTTGTGAGGTGGTGAAGTTTTGTTTGTTGTGAGGTGGTGAAGTTTTGTTGGTTGTGAGGTCGTGAGGTTTTGTTTGTTGTGAGGTCGTGAAGTTTTGTTGGTTGTGAGGTCGTGAAGCTTTGTTTGTTGTGAGGTCGTGAAGTTTTGTTGGTTGTGAGGAAGTGAAGTTTTGTTTGCTGTGCGGCGGTGAAGTTTTGTTTGCGGTGACCTGGTGAAGTTTTGTTTGTTGTGAGGTCGTGAAGCTTTGTTGGTTGTGAGGATGTGAAGTTTTGTTGGTGTTGAGGAAGTGAAGTTTTGTTTGTTGTGAGGTTTTGTTGTGAGGTGGTGAAGTTTTTTGTTGTGAAGTTTTGTTGGTTGTGAGGCGGTGAAGTTTTGTTTGTTGTGAGGTGGTGAAGTTTTGTTTGTTGTGAGGTGGTGAAGTTTTGTTGGTTGTGAGGTCGTGAAGCTTTGTTTGTTGTGAGGTCGTGAAGTTTTGTTGAGGTCGTGAAGTTTTGTTTGTTGTGAGGTCGTGAAGTTTTGTTGGTTGTGAGGAAGTGAAGTTTTGTTTGTTGTGAGGTGGTGAGGTTTTGTTTGTTGTGAGGCGGTGAAGTTTTGTTTGTTGTGAAGCGGTGAAGTTTTGTTTGTTGTGAGGTCGTGATGTTTTGTTGGTTGTGAGGATGTGAAGTTTTGTTGGTGTTGAGGAACTGAAGTTTTGTTTGTTGTGAGGTGGTGAAGTGTTTTGTTGTGAAGTGTTTTGTTGTGAGGTGGTGAAGTTTTGTTTGTTGTGAGGTGGTGAAGTTTTGTTTGTTGTGAGGTCATGAATTTTGTTGGTTGTGAGGAAGTGAAGTTTTGTTTGTTGTGGGGTGGTGAGGTTTTATTTGTTGTGAGGTGGTGAGGTTTTGTTTGTTGTGAGGTTGTGAAGTTTTGTTTGTTGTGAGGTGGTGAAGTTTTTTGTTGTGAGGTCATGAAGTTTTGTTTGTTGTGAGGTCGTGAAGTTTTGATTGTTGTGAGGAGGTGGTTTTGTTTGTTGTGAGGTGGTGAAGTTTTGTTGGTTGTGAGGAAGTGAAGTTTTGTTTGTTGTGAGTTGGTGAAGTTTTGTTGGTTGTGAGGTGGTGAAGTTTTGTTTGTTGTGAGTAAGTGAAGTTTTGTTTGTCGTGAGGTTGTGAAGTTTTGTTTGTTGTGAGGATGTGAAGTTTTGTTGGTTGTGAGGTGGTGAAGTTTTGTTTGTTGTGAAGTTTTGTTGCTTGTGGGGTCGTGAAGTTTTGTTTATTGTGAGGATGTGAAGTTTTGTTGGTTGTGAGGTGGTGTAGTTTTGTTGGTTGTGAGGTGGTGAAGTTTTGTTTGTTGTGAGGTTGTGAAGTTTTGTTTGTCGTGAGGTTGTGAAGTTTTGTTTGTAAGGTGCTGAAGTTTTGTTTGTCGTGAGGTTGTGAAGTTTTGTTTGTAAGGTGCTGAAGTTTTGTTTGTTGTGAGGTTGGAAAGTTTTGTTTGTTGTGAGGTAGTGAAGTTTTGTTGGTTGTGAGGAAGTGAAGTTTTGTTGGTTGTGAGGAGGTGAAGTTTTGTTGGTTGTGAGGATGTGAAGTTTTGTTGGTTGTGAGGTGGTGAAGTTTTGTTGGTTGTGAGGTGGTGAATTTTTGTTTGTTGTGAGGTCGTGAAGTTTTGTGGTGGTCGTGAAGTTTTGAGGTGGTGAAGTTTTGTTGGTTGTGAGGTTCTGAAGTTTTGTTTTTTGTGAGGTCGTGAAGTTTTGTTGGTTGTTGTGAGGGAGTGGAGTTTTGTTGGTTCGGTCAGGTCAGGTATGGGAGCCTGTGCCGGAGCAGCGTGTCGCTGTGTTCACTTTCCGCCGGTACTCCAGGGGTCGCTGTCTGGCCATCCCCCAGGCAGATGCTTGGCCCATCCCCATCTCCTTGATATGCCGATCAACCTGCTGCAACCACGAGGGACGTCGTCCGCCCACAGCCACATGTCCATACAGCCGCAGCTGAGGCTCACGGACTATGCAGGTAACAAATCTCATTTGAGTCCCTCTCAGCAACCGCTTGTAGCACACAAAGCCCGACTAGCGATCGCCAAGGATTCTCCAAAGCGACCTGTTACCAAAGGAATTAATTCTCCATCTCAGATCCCTGGTCATAGTCCAAGTCTCACATCTGCAGAGCAAGACTGGAGGCACCAAGGATCTGAAGACTCAGACTTTCGTCATCCTGCACACGACCAACACTGCCACACCCCATGATCCAGTGAATCCATGACTCTCCCAGGCCTGAACCAGACTTATTTTGACCTCTGGCTCACACCCAGCAGAGACATGAAGATCACTGCCAAGGTACTGTAAGTGAATCTCTCCATTTCCTCAACATCTGGATAAAATCACAAACTGGTCCAACACGTGGAACATGTCTTTCAATCTGGACAAATCTCACACTCTCTCTTTGTCTCTTCGAAAGGACCGTTTAGAAAACCCACCCATCCACTTTCTCAACGATTCTCTCGAAGAAGTCCTTTCTTTCAAGCTTCTGGGTCTCACTATCTGCCATGACCTTTCCTGGGAAAGCCACATTTCAAACGTGGCCTCCAAAGTCAGTCGCCGACTGGGAATCCTCTGTCGTGCAAAGTCCTTCCTCGGCCCTCCTGAGCTCCTGACCACTTAAGCTTTTGTCCGTAGCCTGATGGAGTACTGCTCTCCCCTCTGGGCTGGTGCTCCTGCTTTCCACCTTTCTCGGCTTCACGCTGTAGAAACCAGGGCATTTCGGATCATCGGCATCTCCCGCAATGCGGCTGAGTCTTTGGGCCTCTCACTCAATCACCGCAGGTTGGTTGGTGGTCTTTCTGTCTTCTACCGTCTCCTCTCCAGCCTTGCCCCCCCCTGCTCTCTCTGCGATTTGTCCCCACCACATTTCCTCAGGGCGCTCAAGGTCAGCTAACAACCCCCTTCTGGTAAAACTACCAAAATAACGAATTCCTGCTCACCTTCACTCTTTCATTCCTCTTTTTTCCCGCCTTTGGAATAAACTCCCTCACTCTGTTTCTTTCCTATTCTTCCCTCCAGGCTTTCAAAACAGCTGTTCACCACCACCTCTTCTCATCCCCCATCCAAATCCTTGATTTTTTCTACCCCCGATAATCCACCCAAGCCTACTTCCTTCAAATTCGCTGCTTTCCTTCCTGAAAGTCCCTGTAATGTCCATATTCTATTCCCCATGTTCCCCGTCCCATCCCTCTCCCTTCTACAGATCTCCTAATGCGTCTGTTCTCCACTGTTTTGTCCCTCCCACTCCCGCCCCTCTTGTCTCATGCCCCCTTGATTTGCGTTGTGTGTTTGCTCTCACACGAGCCTCGACAAGGTATACAAAAAAAAACATCCTCACCACAAACAGGTACAGACAAGACAGCAGCATCCATGATGTCATTGAAAGCCTGGATCTTCGTTTTGACCCAGGAAACCTGTAAGCTCAGTGGATCTGACTTCTCATTCAGCACCTCCAGGGCCCCCAAAAGGATATTCAGAGTCTCCGCAAAGATGACTGCATTATATGCAAAATCAAGATCAGAAATCTTGTCATTCCCAAACGACAAAATTCTTCTTCACCCGACGGTGAGTTGCAAGACATCCACCGGCAACACTCTTCAATCCCATCCTTCCCTCCAGTTCTTCAAAACAGCTGTTCACCCCCATCTAAAACCATGATCTTTTCTGCCCCCGCTAATCCACCCCAAACCCACCTCCTTCAAATTCCCTGCTTTCCTTTCTGAAAGTCCCTGTGGTGTCCACCTGGTTTACTCTGTGTACCCCACCCCATCCCTCTCCCTTCCACAGATCTCATGTCTCTGTTCCCTACTGTTTTTCCTTCCCTCTCCCACCCCTCGTCTCCTGCTCCGCTTGTTGTACGTTCTGTGTGTTAGCTCTCATACGAGCCTCGACGGTGGAAAAAAAATCAAGGTTAGTGATCTTGAAGGCACTCCACAACTCTTCAGGATACCCCAAAGCACCCAGACCCCCCAAATCCCCACTCAGCCTGTTTGCAAACTGCTCAGCTCCCCTCTCATCCAGCCTCGGCTGGGATGGTACCATTCTCCCCGATTTAAGCTGTGACTTCGGAGTTGCCACCACAAGTCTGGGGTCAGTATTGAGGAACTGAGCATTCTGATAGACCCTGCAGTTATTGGTCATCTTCCAGCGACCATCGTCGAGCACATGGTCAATCTCCTTTGCCAAACCACTAGCGTTGGAATACCAAGTCCAGCGATGACCCTGTGGGTGCTGAACCCATGAACCAGCCACCCTATGTCCATGACTTCTTGCAAAGTCAAGGAACTTGGTGCTATTCTGGTTCACAGTTCCAGACCCATGGGGACCAACACATGTCTCATAACCATCCCTATCAGTTCCAGTCGATGCATTGAAATCCCCCAAGACAAGAAGAGTATCTCGCCTGGGGCACTGATCAACCACAGACTCGAGTGTGGCATCGAATGCGTCCTTCAGGGTGAGATCACTCGCCTCAGTCGGAGCATGTTCAGAGACCAGGGAAATGACACCCAAGGAGTGATGAATCCTTCGTCATGATACGCTTGTTGACCGGTACTACCTCAATTCACTGGGGAACAATTTTTTTCTTATTATCTGTTGCATGAGATTTTTCAACTTATTCTATGTATTTTTTCAACGCTGATTTCAAATCTGAAATCGGTTCTCCTCTATATGCTCTCGTTTTCATGCAATTTGAAACTTGTGATTTTCGCAAAAAAGGACACCCGTTGCTATTTGCGCTGGGGATAACTTGAGAACTAGGGGTGCGATTTCGGACTTTAGTGGAAATATACGATGCCTAAACTGCTAAATAACTATAGAGCATATTCGTTTTGCTGCTAACGATTTGCTCACGATTTATTTGACATCAATTTTCTCTATCTTTATTGATATTTATTTATCTTTACTGATATATATTCTTTAACTTTATGTTTTTCTTTGTTTCAGATCTGATCATGGCTTCTTCAATAAAACATAAATGTGTAAATACTCCTGATGCATTATGTTATGTATGTGGCTGCTACACACCACTTCGTCAAAAGCGCAATATAACATCGTTTGTAAGGCGTGCCTATAAAGCCTATTTTGATGTTCCCCTTGGCGACCAAGACAAGAAATGGGCTCCTCATATTGTATGTCATAATTGTGAGAAAATGCTTCGTGACTGGACAAAAGGAAAACGAAAGGGTCTGCCTTTTAGAGTTCCCATGATTTGGCGAGAACCCAAGGACCACGTAACTGACTGCTATTTTTGCCTGGTCAACACAAAGAGTGTCGGCAATAAAAACCCGCAAATGATCTCCTCTCCCTGTATTCCCTCAGCAATTCGACCTACTCCGCACTCTGAGGAACTCCCCGTTCCAGTCTTTAATGGTTTTGTCTTATCTGAAGATGAAGGCAGTGAACATGATCAGCAAGAGCACGAGGGTCGTGATGACGGGCTTCAATAAATGGTTTCAGAATCCGAAGCCTCCTCATCTGATACCAAACAGTCATCAGCCCCTCAGCAGTTTAGCCAATCGGAATTGAATGACTTAGTGCATGATTTGGGGCTCTCCAAGAAAGTAGCTGAGGTATTAGCCTCCAGGCTGCAAGAAAAAAATCGACTTGACCTCTCTGCAAATGTTTCATATTTCCGAAAGCGGGACCAGATCTTTGTCGCCTTTTTCTCAGAAGACAAGCAGTTTGTTTACTGTCACGATATCCCAGGTCTTCTCAGGCAATTAGTTGTTTCTTCGTATAATCCAACAGAATGACGATTATTTCTGGATACCTCTAAGCGTAGCCTCAAGTGTGTATTCTCTTGCACAATGGCAAGGTTTATGGAGCGGTTCCAGTTGGTCACTCAGTGCATTTGCGAGAAGAACATAATGACGTAAAAATGGTCATTGACTTACTCAAATATCACGAGCACAACTGGATCATTTGTGTGGACCTGAAAATGGTCAACGCTCTCCTTGGTCAACAGAAAGGCTTCACAAAGTTTCCATGCCATCTCTGCATGTGGGACAGCCGAGCTCGAGAGAAACACTGGATCCAGAAGGAGTGGCCCATCCGTGAAACTCTGGAAGCAGGCATGCCAAACATTGTGAATGACCCAATCGTCAGCCAAGAGAAGATCATTTTTCCCCCATTCCATATCAAGCTCAGCTTGATGAAACAGTTCATGAAGGCATTGAGTACTGATGGTGAATGTTTTCAACATATAGTTTCTGCTTTTCCTGCTTTGTCTTTCGAGAAGATCAAAGCAGGTGTGTTCGATGGACCTCAAATTCGTGCCCTTGTACGTGATAAGGAATTTGTAACGAAGATGAATGACAAGGAGAAGACAGTGTGGCTGTCTTTCGTCGCAGTTATACAAAACTTTATTGGTAACAAAAAGGTAGATAACTATGAGTTTCTGGTTACTAGAATGCTGTTGGCTTTTCGTGATCTTGGGTGCAACATGAGTGTCAAACTCCATTTCCTGAATAGTTACCTTGATCAATTCCCTGAGAACCTTGGGGCTGTAAGTGAGGAACAGGGAGAGCTCTTCCATCAGGACCTCATGACGATGGAAGAGCGCTACCAAGGGCGATGGGACAAAAATATGATGGCAGACTGCTGCTGGAGCATCAAACAAGATTGCCCTGTGGAAGTCCACAAACGCAAGAGCTACAAGCGCAAATTCTTGCCTGAATAGGACCTATTTGAACTTTACATTCCGTCCTTATCAATTGTTCTGAATCACCTATCATCTTTATGTCGAAATATATGTTAATTTAAATTTGCTTTTAATTCAAATTGAAACTTACCAAATAAATGTTGAAAATGTTGAATTGCAAAAGATATGTTTAATATAAATTTGCTTTTAATACAAATTGTAACTTACCAAACAAATGTTGATAATGGTGGATTGCAAAAAATCTCGAGCTTACAGAGAGAAACTAACTTCAGATTTGCTTTCAGCACACTCAAATTAGGTAAGATCAAGTGCTGGTATCAATGCAACAAAAACTTTGTTCCCCAGTGAATTATCATTGGAGTCAGCTTATTGGACACAGCCACATCAACTCCTTGGGCATGGTAACCATCAGAGCGACCAGACTAATACTAGGTGTAACCACCCACCATGATCTCGCCATAATCCGGTCTCTGAACCTCAGAGAGTGCTGCAACACCGATGTTTAAACGCTTGAGCTCAGATGATAACAGAGACAGGTGATCATTCTCTCTTAGGGATTGGACATTCCAGACACCCACCCGAAGGGACCACCCTCTGGTGGACACCTCAGCACCAACCCGACACACACTACCGCAATCTGACCTGGGAAGGTTGCCCCGTGATTTTCCTCCCATCACCAAAGAATGGGGGTCCCGAAGGCTTTGCCCCAATCCCGTTATCCGGTGAGCTGCCTTGCGGATGGAAGCTGCACAGCAGGTGCTCGCACGCAGTGGGTTTTCAATTTTATTTGCGTTTTTCTTGTGTTTTGTGGAATGAAGGGTTTTATGGTGGCTGGAGTTCAAATCCTGCCACCAACCTCCTAATAAAAAGTAACCCAACTGCAGGAGGATGTCTGCAGACACAGTTGGTCACTAGATCTGGATGGCCGTTGGCTCACAAGGAGCTCCTCGGCCCTTTGACAGATTTTGTGTTTAATTCTGCTTGGTGTCCATATCCAAACACCCTCCTCACCAAGAAACTTGGTGAGGGAGATGGTTTAGTCGCCGACAACCCGACCATGGAACAGGTTAGTACAGGTTTACATGGTATCTGTAGCAAGTCACAGATCTAGTCTGACCTGACCTGACCTTTCTTGAAAGTTTTGTTGGTCGTTGTGTGAAGTATTGTTCCGTATTGGTAATATTGTGAGGTGTTGTGTGATAGGCGATCCAAAGTCCGGTCCCATGGATGTTGCGGGACACGGCAGGAGGCTCTTGTCTGCATTGGAAGTGCAGCGGCATCGGGGCGAGCTGTGCGATTGTGTGCTGGTGGCAGAAGGGCAAGAGTTTCGTGCTCATCGTGCAGTGCTGGCTGCGTGGAGCGAGTACTTTCACGCATTGTTCTCCACACGAGGGAAAGTAACACGACTCGATGTCGGCGATGCCACCGGTAAGTGTTCATAAACGTGTGGTAAGTGCATGTGCTTTGGGGAATTATCATGGGGTATAAGTAGTTGGGATTGCTCTGTGTATTTGGGGTTAAGGATCGAGGTAGGTGGTGGTAGGGATGAGCTGTACATTTGATTGTGAATATAATTAGGGTACTACCTCATCCTGAAGGTGAGGAAAAATATGAACAACAGCGTCTGGACTATCAATTTGCAATTTAACATGTGTCGAACTGACATGATTGGGTTGATCACCTTTTATTAAAAGTACTGTCTCACTTCGCCAAAGCAGCAACCTTTTCCATAAATTCTCCTGTTACTCTCACCACCAAATCACAAGGAGACACCTCTCATATGTCATCGAGAAACTCGAATTGTAGTGCCCACTCTCAATCGATCAATTAAATTACCACACTCTTTAAAGAGCATCCGGGCTGCAATGATTGAACAGGGTTGGATTGGTTTGTTTATGCCAGGAGGGTCAGTTAAGCCGAGCGGTTTAGTTTGGTTTGGTTATGCCGGCCGGGCAGTTTGGTTTGTTATGCCAGGCTGGCGGGTTCTTTTGGTTCTGCCAGGTGGGTCAGTTTTGCCTGGAGGGTACTTTTTGGTGATGCTGGGCGGATTGGTTGGTTATGCCAGGCGAGTTGGTCTGGTTATTCCGGGCGAGTCAGTTATGCCGGGAGGGTCAGATATGCCGGGAGGGCCAGATATGCTGGGAGGGCCAGATATGCCGGGAGGGTTAGGTATGCCGGGAGGGTTAGATATGCTGGGTGGTATTTATATTTTATTTACAAACGAGGGAAAGGTCGAGTTGAAAATCAAGAGGGGGTGAGATGATGTAATCATTTAATGAGATCTGGACCATTGATTAGTGACTTGAATTGTTGCAAGTTGATAAAAGTCAGGAACACACTGTTGGGAGGTTATTACAACAAAAGGGAGTGGGGGGGGGGGGTTGGAGGGAGGAGGAGGCACAACGATTGATACAGAGGTAAGGGATGGGTAACAGAATGGGTGATGAGTGAAAGCTTGATGGGTGTTACGAACAGAGTGAAGAGGTTTACTTTAATGGGCATTAAAAAATACAGATGTGCAAATGATGCAGGAAAGGAAAAGTAGAGAGGTGAAGTATGGCCTTCTGATGGTAGAGTCACCTGGGTGAGAGGTTTGTTGTTGAGTGGTTGTACATGATGGTGTCACTGGGTGATGTTGCTGAAGGTGTTCTTTCATTGTTTTTCTATCCTCTCGATGCTCAAGTGGACATTTGTACATGTTGTATTACCTGTATGATACATAGGGACATTAAGCTATTGCAATTTAAATGTCCAAAGAACCTCTTACATTTAAATGTCCAAAGAATATACAGAGTGTCGGCCATTGATACACTTGAGTTGATAATATTTGCAGGAATAGATATATGGCCGACACTCTTATGCTCGTTGTGTTGGCCCACATTAATTGGTTTTATGCCTGTTTTTGTAGCTAATTTGTAATCCTCACCTGAATGTATTTTTAAAATATATTTTTTTCCTTTTATTTTATTTTTTCAGAAGAAGATCGTTAGCAAAAATGGCATTTTCTGTGACTGAGAGAGTCAAATGGTCCGCTTGGTTTGAGTGGACAAAGAAAGTTGTGACAGTTCAACACAAAATTCGCATTGAGTTTGGAAAAGAGCTACCAGCAAACAAAAACATTTTGAAATGACACAAAGCTCTCATTGATGCGGGAAATCTGTAAATATTTTGTTAGATTCTGTTTCTTAGCAACAGAATTACAGGGGTTCGAAACCAGGATTAGATACACGGCCCACCTTGTATACGTTGTATCTCGTATTGGAATCCTAAACCGAGTGGTGATCTTATTTTTTCACACGGTAACATTTTGATGTGCAATTATCAATACATCTTGCCTCTATCAGTACATATTCTGTTCTGTTGTTCCTTCAGGAAATATTCACACCCCTCGATGTTTGTCACATGTTGTGTTACAGCCTGAATTTAAAACGGATTAAATTTAAAAATTTTGTCACCAATCAACACAAAGTACCCCATAATAACAGTGAAAACATGTTTTTTGACATTTTTACAAATTCATTCAAAATGAAAAGCTGAAACGTCTTGCATCAATGAGTATTCAACAGGCTTGGTCAATACTTTGTAGAAGCGCCTTTGGCAGTGATTACAGCTTCTCGTCTTCTTGGGTATGTCTGTGTCAGCTTTACTCATCTTGATTTGGGGATTTTCTCCCATTCTTCTTTGCAGATTTGCTCAAGCTGTCAAGTTGGATGTGGAACGTCGGTGAACAGCAATCTTCAAGTCTTTCCACAGATTCTCAATGGGATTCAAGTCTGGGCTTTGGCTGGGCCACTCAAGGACTTTCACATACTTGTTCTGAAGCCATTCCAGTGTTGCTTTGGCTGTATGCTTAGGGTCATTGTCCTGTTGGAACCTAAATCTTCGCCGCAGTCTATGGTTTTCTGCACTCTGAAGCAGGTTCTCCTCAAGGATTTACCTGCATTTGGTTCCTTTCATTGTTCCCTCTATCCTTTCAAGTCCCTCAGAATCTGCCGCTGAAAAGCATCCCCCATAGCATGATGTTGCCACCACCATGCTTCATGGTAGGGATGGTGTTAGATGGATCATGAGCTTTGCTCGGTTTCAGCTAAACATAGCGCTCTTTGTATTCAGTCCAAAGAGATTAATTTTTGTCTCTTTGGTCTCATGCTCTCCGAGTCTTTAATGTGCCTTTTTGCAAACACCAGGAGTGCCATTATGTGTGCCTTTTTCTCAGGAGTGGTTCCGTCAAGAGTGGTTCCCAGGAGTAGTTTTTGCAAACACCAGGAGTGCCATTATGTGTGCCTTTTTCTCAGGAGTAGTTCCGTCAAGAGTGGTTCCCAGGAGTGGTTTTTGCAAACACCAGGAGTGCCATTATGTGTGCCTTTTTCTCAGGACTCTCCCATAAAGGCTAGATTTGTGAAATGCGGCAGGGATTGTTGTCCTTCCAGCAGGTTCTCCCATCTCAGCCAAGGAACTCTATAGTTCTGTCAGAGTGGTCATTGGGTTCTTGGTCACCTCCCTGACCAAGGTCCTCCTTTCCCAGTTGCTCAGTTTGGTCGGACGGCCAGCTCTCGGAAGAGTGGGTAGTTTCATCTTTTTTCCATTTCCTAATGATGGAGCTCACTGTGCTCTTGGGAACTTTCAACACTATAGAAATTGATTTATACCCTTCCCAGATCTATTCCTCTTCACAATTCTATCTCGGAGTTCTACGGACAGTTCCATGGAGTTCATGGTGGAGTTTCTGCTCTGACATGCACTGTCAACTGTGGGACCTTATATAGAAAGGTATGTTTTTTTTCTAAATCTTGTAAAATCAATTGAATTGGCTACAGGTGGACTCCAATCAAGGTGTAGAGACGTTTCAAGGATGATAAATGGAAATTTGGATGCACCTGAGCTCAGTTTGGAGTGGCATAATAAAGGGGTTGAATACTTACTGACGCAAGACATTTCAACTTTTCATTTTTAATTAATTTGGAGTGGTATTGCAAAGTGGTAGGCCACACAAGCTCACAGAACGGGACCGCCGAGTGCTGAAGCGCGTAACGCAGAAAAATCGTCTGTCCTCAGTTGCAACACTTACTACCGTTTTCCAAACTGCCTCTGGCAGCAACGTCAGCGCAAGCACTGTTCGTCGAGAGCTTCATGAAATAGGTTTCCATGGCCGAGCAGCCACATACAAGCCGGAGCTCACCATGTGCAGTACCAAGTATCAGCTGGAGTGGTGTAACGCTCACCACCATTGGAGTCTGGAGCAGTGGAAACGCGTTCTCTGAAGTGATGAATCACGTTTCACCATCTGGCAGTCCGACGGACAAATCTGGGTCTGTCGGATGCCAGCAGAACACCACTTGCCCGAATGCATAGTACCAACTGTAAAGTTTGGTGGAGGAGGAATAATGGTCATGGGTGTTGTTTTCGTTCGGTCTAGGCCCCTTAATTCCAGTGAAGGGAAATCTTAACTCTACACCATACAATGACATTATAGACAATTCTGTGCTTCCAACTTTGTGGCAACAGTTTGGGGAAGACCCTTTCTTGTTTCAGCATGACAATACTCCCGTGCACAAAGCGAGGTCCATACAGAAATAGTTTATCGAGATCGGTGTGAAAGAACTTGACTGGCCTGCACAGAGACCTGACCTCAACCCCATCGAACACCTTTGGGATGAATTGGAACGCCGACTGCAAGCCAGACCTAATCGCCCAACATCAGTGTCCGACCTCACAAATGCTCTTGTGGCTAACTGGAAGCAAATCCTCGCAGAAATGTTCTATCATCCAGTGGATAGCCTTCCCAGATAGTGGAAGCTGTTATAGCAGCAAAGGTGGGGGGGGGGGACCAACTCCATATTAATGCCCATGATTTTGGAATAAGATGTTGGATGAGCAGATGTCCACATACTTTTGGCCATGTAGTGTGTGTATAGATGTACACACACACACACACACACACACACACACACACACACACACACACACACACACACACACACACACACACACACACACACACACACACACACACACACACACACCTCGTAGTTGAGGCTCGTGTAAGAGCGAGCACACTGAATGGATCAGAACGGAACAGACAAAAACAGGACGCAAAACACGCGTGTATGGAGAAGGAAACTCCAAGGAGGATAAACTCTAAAATTAGAAGGGATTTTGGTGGGGTTAATGAGGGTATAAAAGATCATGGTTTAAGATGGGGAACTATCTTAGATGGTGGTGAACAGCTGTCTTGAAGACTTGGAGGGAAGAATGAGATTGAAGAAGATGTGGAAGTTGGTTCTACAGGTGGGAAAAGAAGAGGAACAAATGAGTGGAGGTGAGCAGTGATCCTGGATTTCGGTGGCTTTTACCAGAAGGGGGTTGATGGTGGACAGTATGAGACCTGCAGGAGAGGGGGGTACAAACACGGAAAAAGCAGAGGGTGCAAGACCAGAAAGGAGGCGGTGGAAGACAGAGAGACCATGACCTGTCAACAATAGCAAAGTGATAGGCCCATAGGCTCAGCTTCAGAGCGGGAGTGTCCAATGATCTTCAAGGCTTCGGTTTCCACAGTGTCAAGTTGAGGAAGATGTGAGGCAGGGGAGCCATTCCAGAGGGGAGAGCAGAACTCCATCAAGCTGCAGATGAAGGCCTTGAAGGTGGATAAGACTTCAGGTGTGCCAAGGAAGGACGTTGTATTACGGAGGGTGCCATGTCGGCAGCTGTCATTGGAGAACAAACTTGAATTGTGGTTTGCCCAAGAAAGATCATGGCTGATAGTGAGACCCAGGAGTTTGAATGACAACCTCCTCAAGAGGATTGTTAAGAAAGTAGATTGGTGGGTTTGCCAGATAGTCCTTTCGGAGACAGTGAGAGTGGGTAATTTGTTGGGATTGAAAGACGTATTCCAAGTGTTTGACCAGCTTGTGATATTTTTTTCAAGGTCTGAAGAGAGGAAAGAGGCTGCAACCTGCTCGTCTGAAGGATGAGGGATGTGACGGCACAAGGTGGAGTAATCAGCAAATAGACAGAGGATTTTCCAGAGAGTAAGAGAGATCATTGATAAAGATCAGGAATAGGACTAGGCCAAGAATACTGCCTTGGGAAATCCAGCCTTGACAGGAAGAGGAGATGAAAGGATTCCGTTGAGTGCCACATGTTGATTCCGAGAGTAGAGGAAGTCAATTTAAGCTCTGTGTGCAGTTGGCCTTGGATGCCAGAGGCAGAGAGTTTGGTGATCAAGGAAGGATGCCAGATGTCCCATCTCCGGCATCCATTGGTGGACGCTAAAGATGCTATGGTTTCCTGTCCTAACTACTGCTGGGAAAGCAATGGCAGACCACCCAGTATAACCCTTTCAAGATACTGCTTCAGCACCACCGATGCTATGTAACAGAGTGCAGTACATCACACAATACTTGTATTGAAGTAAATTTCGTGATGTAGATATTCTCTTCACAGGTTTACTGAACAGTCACCGTGCTATAATCATTCAACACTCGGAAACCTGGCCTTTTCTACAGGTTTGTGCCTTGATGGGATTTCCAGCACGCCATTGACTGCTTTCAACTATTCGACGTTGTTATTTAATCTTGCCACTTAGAGACTGCTTCTCCAGCTGCGCATTACACCCTCATGGTTTTTCGGGACAGTGTGAACCCTCATCATCCCACCCTTTTCCCAGGGTTCACGACGAGACTCCCCTAGGACACCACCCCTACCCCTATTCCCCCTCACCCTTTCGGACACCAAATTTAGTTGATCTTCAAGCCAAAAACTGCAGCAGGACTCCGTGGACAAACAGACCTCTCCTGCTTTGTAATATGGACGAATCATTGCTCGTTTCTGAATTTTACTTCCATGAACACACAGTTTCTATTCAGTGTTTGCTTTAAAGCATCATATGAGAATTCCTTAGAATGACACCGTATGAGTGAAGAATTTGTATCCCGTGAGAGTGCAGGATTGTGCAAGGTTCTCGAATTCATGTACACTGCACGGCTGGAACTAAGTGCAGAGACTGTGGGTGCTGTGAAGGCCATCGCAAGCTTTCTGCAAATGCCAGATGTTCTCTCAGCATGTGACATCTTTGTGGAAAACCAAAGCACGAAACTGGACAAGCAGGACAACAACGGAGACAATAACTCATCATGTCAGAACGATGGCCTGGGGAATTCACATCTGAGCCGAACAGGTGTAGAGCATGTGTAAAGCACCGATTCATGCAAAGGTGCACTGAACTGAGTGAATCAATTGCATATGGTCTTGAGGACAATTTTACACTTAAGATCATATTGGGGGTTATTATGGGAACCACCAGTTTGCTCACATTCAGTGAGTTAGGTTACTTCTGTTGGTAGTTTTCCTCACTCTTGGATATAGTTTAATCGCATTAAATGTGCTCTTATTAGGTGCGAGCTGGTTCTTCTTCGTCATTCGAATACAGCACAAGGCTGTGGGGTAGCATCATTGGCTGAAGGGCATGGTTGTGCCGCTAATGCAGTGCCCCCTGCTGGTTAGGGCAGTAACTTGTAATTTGTTGAGGGTGCCGGCAACAGCTCCTTGCATACTCTTCACGAAGGACACCGTGGGATCTTTACCGTCCACCAACGAATGCTAGCAGACGGGACGTCCAGTTTAACGTCCATCAGAAGGACGGCACACACATTGATGACTCATCCTGCCTGTGACACACCGGGATGACAGTTTATAGCTGGGTCGGGATTCCAACCCAGGCTAGACAGCTTAGAGGCGAGTGTGCGTACCTCTCGGCCATCCTGTCAGCACTGGTGCAAGTTGGTCGGGAGGATAGAATAAGTCACTCAACAGTAGATAAAGGTACGTGCATGTAGCACAGGTGTGATGAGTCGATTGTCCTTTTCCTGTCTTTCAGCTGTAGCTTTAGACCGTTAGAGAAATATTTGCTCTTCGATTAGCAATGATGATTCTTCCTTCAGAGATTCCCATCAACTCTCATTGGATCCCATGATGTTTTCATTTGAGTGGGATACGTCTCGGCTCATGGAAGAGTAAGAGCAAAGTGTTATTTTGGTTGTTCTCTCTGCATGCTAACTCGAGTCACATTTTACCATTTTAAGGACCACATAAACTGTGGAACATTTGCCAGCCTGATGCTTGACACTCACTGTCTGGTTAAAGATTTCTATTAAAGCAGGAAACATGATGCACATGCACATTGTTGTGTGCTTACGTGTGTGTGTGTGTGTGTGTGTGTGTGTGTGTGTGTGTGTGTGTGTGTGTGTGTGTGTGTGTGTGTGTGTGTGTGTGTGTGTGTGTGTGTGTGTGCGCGCATGTGTTGCTGACAGCAGCTCGACAACAAATGGCACGTCCAGAACAGGGGACCGGTTGTGGAGAGGCACCTGGAAACCTGGGATCAGAAGCACTGAAGGATACAAACCGTGTGGTGGAGAAAACAAAGGTGGCAAAAGAAGATGACAACCAGAGGGTGCCGGAGGTGATAAAGGTGACAGGGGGTGAGGAGGTGGCAATGGCCAAGGTAACGGATAGGTTGCAAGGGAAACGGGTAGTTGGAGAGGTGAACCAAATGGTGGGGGAGGACAATGATTTGATGATCCATGAGAATAATGTGAAGAAGAACATGGAGATGGATGTGATAATGCAAGAGGTAGGCATGAAAGAAGAGGAAGAGCTTGAGAAGAAAAGGGACCGAGAGGAGAAAAATAGCAATAATATGTTGCAGTGCAAGTTTGAGATGAATATGAGGCAGAATAAGAATGCGACAATACACAGGCAAGAGGAGCAACAATTGGATTCAGAGAGTGAGAGTGAGGACACCGAGGCGATGGAGGACGAAGATTGTCAGGGTGAGCTGTACCTTTTATGACATCTTTCTGTGTCCAAAAGTGCTGTGTAAATGGTGTTTGCTCATTCCTGGGTGGGCCCTAATCAGTGGACAGTTACTAGCATTGCAATCTGAGACTGGAACTATTTTTATCCCCCGCCGCGTGGCGGAAGGGGGATATTGTTATCACCCGGGTCGTCCGTCCGGCTGTCCGTCCATCCGTCTGGCTGGCTGGGCGTCAACATTCATAGCTGTGAGTGCGATAACTCGTAAAAAGCCTGGTGTTGGCGCATTGGTTAGGGCAGCGGCTTGGGATCCAAAAGGTCCTGAGTTCAAGCCCCGTTGGGCCACTGAATTAATACACCAGGGGGTTGACTCAGCCTGTCATCCTTCCGAGGTCGGCGAAATGAGTACCAGTGTACTGGGCCAGTATATACCCTGGTTAAAATAGGTGTACCATATCCCTGTGTTGTAAGAGGCGACCAGGGTTGCGTCAGGAAGGGCAGCTGGCGTAAAACATGTGCCAAATCACTATGCGGATAATACGGATGATCCGCTGTGGCGACCCCGAACGGGAGAAGCCGAAAGAAGAGAGTGCGGTAACTCATAAACTGTTCACCATATCAATTTGAAATTTGGGTCCCACATGTTCCACCTGAAAAGGAAGAACCATATTGATTTTGGGCTTGGCCGGATCCAAGATGGCCGACTGGGGCGGCGTCAACATTTATAGCTGTGAGTGCGATAACTCATAAACTGTTCGCCATATCGATTTGAAATTTGGGTCACACATGTACCACCTGAAAAGGAAGAACCCTATTGATTTTGGGCGTGGCCGGATCCAAGATGGCCGACTGGGGCGGCCATCTTGAGAAAAATGTTTTTTCGCCATATCGATTTGAAATTTGGGTCACACATGTACCACCTGAAAAGGAAGAACCCTATTGATTTTGGGCGTGGCCTGATCCAAGATGGCCGACTGGGACGGCCATCTTGAAAAAAATGATTTTTGTAATAAATGGAAAACCGCTTATCTGATTTCAATTATTTTTCAATGGCGGGGGATTCCCCATCTCTGATGGTATATTATCTTGAATGTATTAATGGCATGTCTCGTTCAGATCTTGTGTTTCAGGTGTGGGGTCATTCGTTCGTTTCTCATGATGTATAATGGAGTCCTGTTGAAAGGAACAGCCATTGTAACAGATTTTATCATTTAGGATTGTAAGTGTATTGGGGTTGTGCCACATACATACATGACATGGCCACAAGTATGTGGACATCTGCTCGTCCAACATCTCATTCCAAAATCATGGGCATTAATATGGAGTTGGTCCCCTCTTTGCTGCTACAACAGCCCCCACTCTTCTGGGAAGGCTTTCCACTTGATGTTGGAATATTTCTGCGGGGACTTGTTTCCATTCAACCACAAAAGCATTTGTGAGGTCGGGCACTGATGTTGGGCGATTTAGGTTTGGCTCGCAGTCGGCATTCCAATTCATCCCAAAGGTGGTCGATGGGGTTGAGGTCACGGCTCTGTGCAGGCCAGTCAAGTTCTTCCACACCGATATAGGCAAACTATTTCTGTATAAACCTCGCTTTGTGCATGGGGGGCATTGTCATGCTGAAACAGGAAAGGACCTTCCCCAAACTGTTGCCACAAAGTTGGAAGCACAGAATCGTTGAGTCTAGAATGTCATTGTATGCTGTAGCGTTAAGATTTCCCTTCACTGGAACTAAGCAACCTAGTCCGAACCATGAAAAACAGCTTCGGACCATTATTCCTCCTCCACCAAATTTTACAGTTGGTACTATGAATTTGGGCAAGTGGCGTTCTTCTGGCATCCGCCAAATCCAGATTAGTCCGTCGGAATGCCAGATGGTGAAGCGTGATTCATCACTCCAGAGAACGCGTTTTCACTGGTCCAGAGTCCAATCTAAATCCATTGGGACCACACTCTTTGCAGAGCATTTGTGCTGCCTAAGCAGTCTCCTGGGCTATTGGATGCATTCCTGGACGGGTCGCCACTCCGATGCAGGATACTTGAATGGCTCAATCATCCCAGCAACCTGGTACTCATTTTCCCGACCTTGGAAGGATCACAGGCTGAGTCAACCCCAGAGTCCAATGGCGGTGAGCTTAACACCACTCTAGCCGACGCTTGGTATTGCGCATGGTGAGCTCTGGCTTGTGTGCGGCTGCTCAACTATGGAAACCCATTTTATGAAGCTCTCGTTGAACAGTGCTTGTGCTGACGTTGCTTCCAGAGTCAGTTTGGAACTCGGTCGTGAGTGTTGCAACTGAAGACAGACGATTTTCCACGCTACGCACTTCAGCACTTGGCAGTCCCATTCTGTAAGCTTGTGTGGCCTACCACTTTGCGACTGAGCTGTTGTTGCTCCTAGACGTTTCCACTTCACAATAACAGCACTTACAGTTGACCGGGGCAGCCCCAGCAGGGCAGAAATTTGATGAACTGACTTGTTGGAAAGGAGGCATCATGATGGTGCCATGTTGAAAGTCACTGAGCTCTTCATCACAGCCAATTCTACTGCCATTGTTTGTCTATGGAGATTGCAAGGCTGTGTGCTTGATTTTATACACCTGTCAGCAATCGGTGTGGCTGAAATAGCTGAATCCACTAATTAGAAGGGGTGTCCGCATACCTTTGGCCATGCAGTGTTTTTCATTCCTCTTTGTGTGTCCTCGGGGCACCCTTTACTTGTAGTGTTTACTCTGTGTGATGAGGATGTGGGAGGGGAGGGAGAGGAGCCTAGGTATGTGGGAGGGGAGGGAGAGGAGCCTAGCTAGGTATGTGGGAGGGGAGGGGGGGGTGATGAGCCTGGGTATATGGAAGTGTTGAGGATCATCGTTTATGGGGGGAGGGGATGAGGAGCCTGGGTATGTGCGAATGGGTTCGGGGAGGGTGAGAATCCGGGGCGTTTGGGAGGGGTGGGAGAGGAGCATATATATGTGTGAAGGAGGGGGGAGGAGTGAGGAGCCTCAGTATATGGGAGGGGTGGGTTGAGGAGCCTCGGTATATGGGAGGGGTGGGTTGAGGAGCCTTGGTATATGGGAGGGGTGGGTTGAGGATCCTTGGTATATGGGAGGGGTGGGTTGAGGAGCCTTGGTATATGGGACGGGTGGGTTGAGGAGCCTTGGTATATGGGAGGGGTGGGTTGAGGAGCCTTGGTATATGGGAGAGTGGGTTGAGGAGCCTTAGTATATGGGAGGGGTGGGTTGAGGAGCTTTAGTATATGGGAGGGGTGGGTTCAGAAGCCTTGGTATATGGGAGGGGTGGGTTGAGAAGCCTTGGTATATGGGAGGGGTGGGTTGAGGAGCCTTGGTGTATGGGAGGGGTGAGTTGAGGAGCCTTGGTATATGGGAGGGGTGGGTTGAGGAGCTTCGGTATAGAGGAGGGGTGAGTTGAGGAGCCTTGATATATGGGAGGGTGGGGTGGGGAGAGAATCCTGGCTACGTCGGAGGAGGGGGGCAGTTGACGATCTTTTCATTATAATGAGACTTTTCTGTATTTTAATGTTATTGGTGTTGGTCACAATGTTTTAACATTGTACCAGGACATGAATCTAGATTTGAATATTGTTTGTTTGCTGTCAAAGCACCAAGTTGTTGTGAAGCTTGCCAAAGGCCTGCCTGCTATCTAGCCCCAGGTGAACTATCCTTTAGTCCAGTCTCACCATAGCTCAGGTTGAGCACAAGCACAACCTTATCTCAAAACTAGTCTTACTTACAACTATATCTGAAGAACATAGCAAAATAATAGGTGAATTGTAAACATAAATTTGAGTAACCTGGGACACGGGCAGAAATATTGTGTGCATTTTTTTCATTCAGAGGACAAATGCCATGGAAAATCCGGAGAACAGGGGATGAAAGGTCAATGCAGTGACTGTAGGCTGGAAAGGAGCACGCAGCCAAGAAACACAAAGACAAAAACATGACAGGTTAGCGAACATAGTAGCGTCCGTACATTAACTAAAGGTTTGTTGGGAATGTGTTGTAGAGTAATACTGTAATTGCGTCGTCGTCGTAAAGAAGTCAAGTAAGGCCTCATCAACTTTGGTTGCCTTGTTATCGAAGGATGTGGCTACTTTGGGTAAGGCTCAGTGGAGATAGACAAGATCGGTTCAAAGGCTGACGACAGATCAGAGTGGGCAGGGCCGTTTTGATTGGCGGTATGACACGAGTACATAATTAAAATATTGTCGTGTCCAGGCTGGCTTAGACCGACGTTGGACGGATTGACCAAACTGGCTTTTTACTCCCTTAGACTGTGTTATGGCGGCTTTAAGCGTGTTTGCGGTTGTGAGGAGAAACACGAGAACCGTAGGTCTTTTAAAACTAACGGGTTCATTCCCAAAACAAATAACAAGGGAAGATTGACCAATGGAGGGATGTGATGGTGGGTAGAGGTGAGGAAGAAAGGGGGAACACAGAATCGATAATAAGTAATTATATACAATGAGAAATAAAACCTATAGACATCTAAGGCACCTCACTCTGGACTCAATCACAGATGGGGAAAGGGAACAATAACCAGGTGGCTTCAGCTGCTGGTCGACAAGCAGGTGATGATGAGGCGAGCAGGAGAGATGAAGGCACGCAGGCTGGTCAAGTAACGGGGCAAGGGAGGAACATGAGGAGGCAGGCAGGAAGGCACCACCAAACAGAACAACAGAGCAACAGTTTCCTCTCCAGTGCAATCCTCCTCTCCTCTCCTCAGCCGTGAATCTCCTCAAACTCTCAATTCTTCTTCCAGGCTCTCCTCAGAGTCACTAACCGGTGCAATTCAGACTCCTGCCCTCACTGTTTGGACTCACTATGCCCCTTGAGGCATCCATAGCTCTGTCCACCCCCTCTCCACCACCCCTTTCGTTGCCTGCAGAGCCCCAAGCCATCCTGTGGGTCATTACAAGGGGTTATATGTACAATTTCCTTAACCTTAACCCCTAATTAATTATTACGACGCACCATCCCCTGTATGGTGCACATTCAAACAAGAATCCTTAAGTTGACGTGTCCATTTCATTAAGATTGGCTAACTACTCAAACATGGACCATGCTACTCTATACACTTCTATCTGTTCTATGACAATGCCTAACTACCCCCCCCCCCACACCCCTACAAAAGTAATAATATTAAAGAGGATAAACAAAATAAATTGAGTAGTTTTCTTGTTTTTGAAGTGTAGGTGGATATAAATAAACGGCATGTCCAGAGGATGGAATACTTCAAGTACAGTTGGTATGGGGAATGGGTCGTGCTCATGACAAAGTCTATAAGTACCAGAGGAGGCAGGGATATTAAAGGATAAAGATGAGAATGGCACACTCGGCAGAGCGCATACCTCTGCCAGGCTGAACAGTTTACGTACTTGAATCTTGGTATGATACATAGCATGATATCCCACTGTTGGCCAGATCTGGATCCGGATCTTCATCAAAATCGAATCAATGTGTCCTTGTCACACACCCAACCTATTCACCAAGTTACGCCAAATCCGTCAATAACCTTTTGAGATATCCTGCTCACAGAAAGACAAACAAACAGGGGTGAAAACATAACCTCCGTTCACCTTTTGTGGCTGAGGTATTGACTGGGATCATGTACGGTTGTTACCCTTGCCGAAGGAGAGGGTATTGCATTCGGGTCTGTTTGTCTTTGTTTGTCTGTCTCTTTGTTTGTCCGCACAGAACTTTAGTGTTTCTCTCTCAACCGCTTGTCAGATTGAGACGAAATTTCACCATAGGAGCGACTACTCATGAAGAATGTTTTCATGATAATTATGATGTCATAAGTCACGTGGTGTGGCAGCCATGTTGGAAAAACCGAAAAACGTTGGACCTCTGTATATCTGAAACCGCACCAAGGAAAAAATTGAAACTGAGCACATGGCAAGTACTCCTCATGGGGAATGTGTGATTTTTTTTTTCTTTAATGATGTCATAGGTGCCTTCGTTATGATGTCATAATTGCATATGTAGAACACTACATCTGATCAGTATGAAAATTTTTGAGGGTCATCTAGGGATAAAATGGTCCACAGAAAAACGTTTTCATGATGTCATCTGTCAAGTGATTTGGCAGTCATATTCTTTAAAAATCTATATATTAATACTGAAGGACCAATTTTGTGCTCCTCCTCACGGTCGCGTCATATTTTTCTCGGTACTCTGACCTGAACTGAAAGAAACTTTGTACCTGTAAGAGTGCATCGCACATAGTGGCAATAGTCAATTTTCAACTCTGAAGCAGAATAAACACTTTTCGTTGAGACGGGGCGAGGAGTGAAGAGGCGGGGGCGGGGGATGAAGAGACGGGGGCAGGGAGTGAAGAGGCGGGGGGGCAAGGTAAGCAAATTTTTGGGTGGGAGTAAGCAAATTGAAAGCGGGAGACGGGGGGGGGGAATGGGGCGGGGGATGAGTGGGCGGGGGCTCGGGTGAATTAGGCAAGGTTGAGTGTGAGGGGGTGGACAGGGGGCGGGGAGTGAAGAGGCGGGGTGGGGCCGGGGTAATTAAATTTTTGGTTGGGGGTAAGCAAATTGAAGGCGGGGGGAATGGGGCAGGGGTGGGGGATGAGTAGGCGGGGGCAAGCACGCCCTGTCCAGTCCATGTCCCTCGAGTGTGGGTGAGCTGGTGAGGGTGGTTGAATGAACGGAATCCGTCTGTGACGGGGTTTCGGCTAGTATATATTAAAACCTTCAAAAAATCTTCTCTGAAGTGGCTGAACAGATGGAGACAAAACTTTACACATATGACCGCCTATCCATGAGGAACAAAAGGTTCACACATATGAAGTCATGGGTCACATGGGTTGGCAGCCATTTTTGATTTACCCGAAAACCAAGAAAATCTCCAGAATGGCTGGGCAGATCGAGGGGAAACTTCACACAAGTGTTCCCTAAGCCACAGGTGTACAAGTTTGTTAAAGAATAATTGATAATAATTGAATATGGAATAAATCGTGGTTTGGCAGCCATATTGGATTGAAGAAAAATATTAAATAATGTTTTCACTGGAACCACTTAATCAATCGACATGAAATTTCACAATTATTATCTAGTAGTGATGGGGAATACATGTTTTAAATTTCAACTTGATCGGACACATGGTCTGGCAGAGAATGTTTTTATTTGATCTGAGTTCCTTTTGTTTTTTTAACTGTTTTTTTCTTTTAAGTTCACTTGGCTGTGCCTGGATGGGTTTGAGGGTAGAGTAGTAGCAGCTGAAATGTGAATCCTATCCAGGTTCCTCCTGATAACTTCATCTCTGCTTTTTGCTTGTTTGGGTTCCTTCTGATGACTCCAATGCAGGATTGGACCTATTTGGTCTTCCCTTTGATTTGAATTGAATTTATTTTAATCCCATTCTAAATTCAATTGGAAAATATTTTAAAACGTTGTGGGTCAGAGTCAGGTGTCCAATCAAAGTTGGACGTCTTGATACCTGGTCATCATTGCCAGCAGTTATCAATTGGTAGTTCTAATTATGTGTCTTATTCATTACATAACTCACCAGTACACAAACGCTACACAAACACAAAATATACCATACAAAACAAGTGCTGGCGGCACCCTCTGATTGCTCTCTTTCTTGTTTTCATTTTATTTCTTTTGTTATTTGGTTTACCTCCAAATCAAGCACGCATAAGGCACACAGCTTACACAAGCATGCACAAGGCACTTCGCTACAGGAGGAGCTCATTTTCCCTATCATGCCTGCTATTTCACCACTACATGAATGATCTCACAGTTTATCAACTTAAATTGACTTGGGAGCAGATGAGAACAGTATGGAAGGCACAGTCATCATCAGGTTGATAAGCCTGGTGTTGGCTTAGTGGTTAGGGTGGCGGCTTGGGATCCTCGGGTCCTGAGTTCAAGCCCCGTTGGCCGCTGAATTAAAATACACCAGGAGGTTGACTCAGCCTGTCATCCTTCCGAGGTCGGCAAAATGAGCATCAGGGGTCTTTAAGGGGGACACTGCATCAGCGGCATAGCCACGTCCCAACCAATGATGCAACCAGCAGCCACAGGCTGCACTCGATATATATAGAGAGAGAGAGAGATAGAGATAGAGATAGAGATAGAGATAGAGATAGAGATAGAGATAGATATCAGGTTGATATACAGAAATAAAACTATTAATTTAAGTTAAAAACAAATTTCTTTTCTTTGACATATCTGGCCACATTGCACTGATGGTCATTCTACTGGGTTCTGTTTTCTCAGTCCATTTCGGCTTTTGTAATCTTTGAAGATTTATTTTATGTTTGTCCAATATGTTGTCCATTTAACCCCCCCCCCCACTCCCCTCCTGTTTTATATAATAAAATATTAAGAGTACCAGTGTGTGTCCACACAAACTGTGCATGGTTGTCCAAGTCCCATGTCTGTGTCTTGTCATACTGTCCAGGACCGGTGTTGGTGAAAGCTTTTACAAACGTACACAGCAATTGCACATTGCCATTTCTATGGGTAGTGGTCGATGACACGGTGCTTTTGGGATCTCTCCTTCCTGTGTTTGCTGTTGTCATCTCTTCTCGCTGATATATGATGCATTCTGTACTTCTGCCTCTGGGCCAAGTAATACACAAGCTTGGTGTGGAGAATTGCCTTTTCCAGTGTCCTTATTTCCTTGCATTCCTTTGTATTTTCTTGTTTCTGTGGTACAGACAGTGCTGGCAGCTGTGAAGATGTGGAAATAGAATCGGCCATGTATGGCAGCCATCCTGCAGAAAAACAGGAGGAAGATGAGAACTCAGGAGAAGGGCAAGGCAAGGAAGAGGAGTTAGAACAAGACATAGCTGGTGAAGACCTTGGGTCTGGACGGGCGAGGAGTTATGCAGACCGATCGGAAAGCAAGGTCTACAGCAGCACTTTACACAAATGTGAGGTGCGGAACGCTTGCATGCTACGATTGCCTATGAAATGAACGTACCACACGTACCACGCCCAAACGTTGACCCATGCTATCCTTGCATTGCTGGTGGAACTACAGGTTGTGGACAAAAAAAATGGAAACGCCAATGTAAAGTCACTTTATAGAGCATTGAGCCACCATGTGCGGCTAGTACGGACTGTATGCGCTGTGGCATAAAGCGCACCAGCATCTGGAATTCTGCAGGAGGGATGCGACACCATACTTCCATGAGAAAGTCAATCAACTCACACCTGTTTGATGGAGGTGGAAAACGCTGTCTCAGGTGTCATTTCAGAATATCCCATAAATGCTTGATTGGCTTCACATCTGCTGATTGAGAATGCCGTGACATATGGATAACATCAGTGTCATACTCATCAAACCATTGGGCAACCACCTGTGCTCTGTGGATGGGGGCATTGTCTTCTTGGAAGACACCCCTCCCGGCAGGAAAGAAATGCTGCATCGTGGGGTGAAGATGATCACTCAGTACCATTAAGTCGCAATTGGTATTGACCTACCCTTCTAAGGGAATGACTGCATCCAAACCATGCTAGGGAAATGTGCCCCACAACATTAAAGAGTCACCATAACCCTTTACTGTTGCAACTAAGCACTTAGGGTTGTGGAGTTCTTCAGGTTGACGCCACATGTGAACTTGTCTGTTTGTCGAGAACATGGTGCAGGATGATTCATCTTTCCATGTCACATTTATCCACTGCTCGATAGTCCATTGCCTTTGTTCTTTGCACCACTGTACTCGCAAATGTGCATTGCCAGGTGTAATGAGTGGTTTGTGCACTGCAACCCAACTGGTATCCTGCTCTGTGGAGTTATCGGCGGACTGTTTTTGATGAAACTGGCTGCTCGCACCTCACGTTGGTACTCTCAGTACCAGAGTAGAGTTCAGACATCAGATCGATCAGTTTTGGTGGCACTCCACGAAGACCAAGAATCCTCCAGAGGACATCCCGATTCACTGAATCGAACGCTTTACAGAGATCAACATAGGCTGCAAGCAGCCCCTGCCGAAACTCTCGTCTGCGTTCGGTGAGGACACGAAGTGCAAGGATACGGTCAATCGTTGACCTCTTTGGTGTAAAGCCTGACTGCTCTGGACGCTGGTGCTCAAGCAGATGGTGGCGAACCCTATCGAGAATTATCCGAGCAAAGACCTTGCCCGGCACTGAGAGCAGCGTCACCCCTCGGTAGTTGTTGCAGTCTTGGCGATCACCCTTCCCTTTCCAGAGAGGGACAACAAGGCCCCTCTTCCAGTCAGTTGGGATGATGCCTGTGTTCCAGGCAGAGCACAAAACTGCATGCAACGACACGAGTGCAGCATTTCCACCAGCCTTGAGAAGTTCGGCATGGATGCCACAGATCCCTGGAGCTTTGCCCCGTTTCAACTGGTTCACCGCAGCCCGTGTTTCCACAAGCGTAGGTGGACCACAGTTGATTCAAGGGTCAGCAACAGGGATTGTAACACCCTTGACGTCCAACTCGACAGTTGGGGGATCAGCCTGGTACAACCGCTCAAAGTAACCGGCCCAGCGGGCCTTCACTTCAGACTCCTCTGTCAAGAGCCTACCACTCTCTGCTCGAACTGCAGTGCTCCGAGGGATGGGCTTGGATGAACGTAATGCGCGAATTCCCCTGTAAGCGGGACGAGAATCACCTGTCCACAGGTGATGCTCTACCCCCTCACAGATTCCTCGCACATAGGCCTCCTTGTCCACCCTCAGTGCACGTACAGTTTTACGCCTCAGCTCCCTGAACAGCTCAGCTCTGCCATTCAGCCTGGCCCTGCGACTCTGGTCAATGGTATCCAGTGTCCCTTGAGAGACAAAATTCTTCTTTGCCCTGCGGTGAGCTCCAAGGCATCCACCGGCAACATCAAGGACGGTGGTCTTGAAGGCGCTCCACAACTCTTTAGGACCCCCCAAAGCACCCAGACTCCCCAAGTGTCCACTCAGCCTGTTCGCAAACTCCTCAGCTACTCTCTCATCCCTGAGCTTGGCAACATCCAGCCTCGGCTGGGATGGTACCATTCTCCAGGATTTAAGGTGCAGCTTTAGAGTTGCTACAACAAGCCTGTGGTCAGTATTAAGGAACTGAGCACTCCGGTAGACCCTGCAGTTCTGGATCATCCTCCAACGACCGTCAATAAGGACATGGTCAATCTCCTTTGCCACACCGCCAGCGTTGGAATACCAAGTCCAGCGATGAGCTTGTGGGTGCTGAAACCATGAACCAGCCACCCTAAGTCCATGACTTCTTGCAAAGTCAAGGAACTTAGTGCCATTCTGGTTCATAGTTCCTGACCCATGGGGACCAACACACACCTCATAACCATCCCTATCAGTTCCAGTCGATGCATTGAAATCCCTCAAGACTAGAAGTGTATCTCGTCTGGGGCACTGATCAACCACAGACTCGAGTGTGGCGTAGAATGCATCCTTCACGGTGAGATCACTCGCCTCAGTCGGAGCATAAACAGAGACCAGGGAAATGACACCTAAGGAGTGACGAATCCTTAATCTCATAATACGCTCGTTGACCGGTGTTACCTCAATTATCATTGGGGTCAGCTTATTGGACACAGCTACAGCAACTCCTTGGGTATGGTAACCATCAGAGCGACCAGACCAATAGTAGGTGTAACCACCCACCATTATCTCGCCGCAATCCGGTCTCCGAACCTCAGAGAGAGCTGCAATCCCGATGTCCAAACGCTTGAGCTCAGATGATAACAGAGACAGGTGATCATCCTCTCTTAGGGATAGGACATTCCAGGCACCCACCCGAAGGGACCGCCTCAGGTTAACCCAAGGAGACCGCCGTCTGGTGGACGACACCTCAGCACCACTCCGACACACTCTCCCGCAATCTGACCCAGGGATGTTACCCCGTGGTTTCCCTCCTATCAAAGATTGGGGGTCCCGAAGGCTTTGCCCCAATCCCGTCATCCGGTGAGCTGCCCTGCGAAGGGAAGCTGCACAGGAGGTACTCCCACAGAGTGGGTTTTCAGATTTTTTGGCGTTTTTGCGTTTTGCGGAATGAAGGGTTTTACGGTGGCCGGAGTGCAAATCCTGCCACCAACCTCCTAATAAGAAGTGAAGTGTGGTTGTGAAGTGTGGTGGTACCATCTCTGACTTATTTCCAGTTGTTACTGGAGTTCGTCAGGGATGTGTACTTGCCCCCACACTTTTCAGCACTTGTATGGACTGGATTCTAGGGAGGATGTCGGAGAGATCAAGTTGCGGTGCGTCATTTGGGAATGTTAAGATCTCGGACCTTGACTTTGCAGATGATGCAGTCATCTTTGCGGAGACTTTAGACATCCTCTTGGGGGCCCTCGAGGTGCTGAATGAGGAGTCGGAGCCGTTGGGATTACGGGTTTCTTGGGTCAAAACTAAGATCCAGGCTTTCGGTGACATCTTGGATGCTGCTGTCCTGTCTGTGTCTGTTTGTGGTGAGGATGTTGAGGTCGTGGAGAGATTCACTTACCTTGGCAGTGATATTCATGTCTCTGCTGGCTGCGAGTCAGAGGTCAATAGACGTCTGGGTCAGGCCTGGGGAGTCATGGATTCACTGGATCATGGGGTGTGGCGCTGCCGGTACCTGTGCGGGAGGACGAAAGTCCGAGTCTTCAGGTCCTTGGTACTTCCAGTCTTGCTCTATGGGTGCGAGACTTGGACTCTGACAAGGGTTTTGAGACGGAGACTTAATTCCTTTGGTACCAAGTCTCTTCGGAGAATCCTTCGCTATCGCTGGTCGGATTTTGTGTCCAACGAGCGGTTGCTGAGAGAGACTCGGATGAGATTTGTTACCTGCATAGTCCGTGAGCGTCAGTTGCGGCTGTATGGACATGTGGCTCGTTTTCCTGACTCTGATCCTGCTCACCAGATTCTCTCAGCGAGGGAGTCTCATGAGTGGAGGAGGCCAGTGGGTCGACCACGTGCCTCATGGTTGCAACAGGTTGACCATCATCTCAAGGAGATGGGGATGGGCCTGGCATCTGCCTGGGGGATGGCCAGACGGAGGCCCCTGGAGTACCGGCGGAAAGTGGACGCAGCGACGTGCTGTTCTGGCACATGCTCCCATACCTGACCTGACCTGATCTGCAGTTGCTCGCCTGTTTTGCCTTGCACTTCAAATTAATGCATGGATATCACGATCCTGGGGTATGCACTTCCATCCACTGTTGCCCTTTCTGATGATGTCTTTCGGAGTTCCATGCCGACATCACCTTCGACACTTGCTCGTGAAACATAAGCAAGTTGAGCTGTCTTCGTCACAGAAGCTTCTGCTAAATGCGCCCCACCAATCACCCCTCTTTCAAAGTCACTAAGGTCTCCTCTTGCAGCCACGCGAGCCATAACTATAGGCAACCAGGCCTGTGTAGCATTTTTAGCTTATCTGGAATTGGAATTCCAGATAAAGTGTTGTCATCTTGCACTGTCCGTCCGTCTCCGATTTCAACTTCCCCAGTCAAACTGCTGAGCCGATCTGGCTGAAATTAGGCAGCAACGTTTCGCTCCTGACTGGTAATGGTTATTGCAAATCTCGTTCAGGTCACATGGCTTGAAGTCGGTCAAAATGGCCAACTTAGTAAATTTCTTCAAAAATCTTCTTCGCCAGACCCACCAGTCAGAATGCTGCTAAATTTGGGTGACAACATTAAGCCAGGGTGGGGATGTGAAATTGCAGAGATCGTGCTGATCATGTGATCCGAAGTGTGTCAAAATGGCCATCTTAGTCAATTTTAGGAAAATCATGTAAATTCCTTCAAAAATCTTCTCCAGATCCACCAGTCAGAATGCTACCAAATTTAGGTTTCAACATGAGGACAGGGTCCAGATGTTAAATTGAGGAGGCCATGCCGATCATGTGACCGGAAGTGTGTCAAAATGGCGGACTTAGTAAATTTTTTGGAAAAATCACGTAAATTCCTTCAAAAATCTTCTTATCCAGACTCGCCAGTCAGAATGCTACCAAATTTGGGTTGCAATATAAGGCCAGGGCCCAGATAAGCTGCAGGTCCAGTGGTGCTTTTTTATACATGACCCTAAGCATTCTGGGATGTTATTTGCTTAATTAACACATGGCCACACCTGTGTTGAAGCCGTTGCTTGAAATATACTTGGCGTCCCTCATTTACCCCAAGTGTTTCCATTTTTTTTGTATACAATCTGATGAAGCTGGGAACGAATGATGGCGATGATTACATGAGAACCCGATAGATGAAATAGGGGGGTATGATGGAGCAATGGCAAAAAGATGTGAACATGTAGAAGAGGTGATCATTGTGTTTCGTTTTTTCACAGGAGTGTGGAAAAGAGTTCACACACACGGGCAACTACAAGCGCCATGTGCGTATCCACACCGGAGAGAGGCCGTACATGTGCACCGAGTGCCACCGTGCTTTCTCCGATCCGGCTGCGTGCAAGGCGCACTTAAAAACTCACAGGTTTGTCACTGCTCAATATGCTCACCGAACTGTGCTCCAGGATCCAAACAAAAGTTTCCTTCCAAACTGATTGTGAACCTCGCACTTTCCATGATATCTGTCCTTATTCCACTATATTCAAGGCTGTGAACGATGCTGGTATTACCAGCTATCTACAGTCTCTAATCGCACCTCAATAATCATTATACAAGTTGTCCTTGTCTCCATCCCTCACCTTATCATATGGTTGCTTTTCTGCCCTCCACTACATCTATGTTAACCAACTCCATTCTGTTGCCACCACCCCCACCTCCCTCTGGCTTTGTAGTCCAGTGAAGCCACATGTGTGCTCAACATGTGGGAAGAGCTATCGTTTGGTCAGCCTGCTTAACCAGCATTGTAAACGGCACTCTGGTTTGTACATTCTTCACACAAACGACACTTGCATTACTGTACACGAGTTATTGACAAGAACGAGGAAGGCGTGCTAGACAAGGGAAGACGGGGTTTTTTTGAAGTGTGGTGCAGAAGGAATAACAGCATGTGGTGAGAAGCTGCGAGTGGTTGAGGTGTGAGGAATGTGGTGAGAAGCTGCATGTGGTTGAGGTGTGAAGGAAGACCAGGGTGTGGACTAAGATGTAGAAAAAGAACAGGGTTTGGTGGAACAGTGGATGGAATCAACAGGACGTTGATCGAGGTATGCTAACCACCGTGGGGAGCAAGGAGAAGCTGACGTTTCGGGTGTTAACCCTTCGTCGGAGCGAAGATGCGGTGGAAGACGTGTGGAGAACGAAGGCCAGATTGTGGTTAAGGAGGTGTGATGGAAGAGTGGTGGTGTGTGGTGGATTCGATCGTGGAGGGTAGATCGTATAAGAAACCTGTAATCATTGCCATGTGGTGACTATTCCAGGAGAACTGGCATTTCCATGTGGAAATTGTGGAAAGGTATTCTCCTCGTCGGGCAATCTGAAACGTCACGAATTGGTGCACACTGGGGAGAGACCGTACCCTTGCACATACTGCAGCCGCACCTTCTCTGACCCGACGGCACGCACTCGACACTTGGAAACGCACGATCGGGACAAGATCCACAGATGTGATTACTGTGGAAAGCTCTTCAACCAGGTGCACGCACGCTTCGAATATGGCACACAACATACACACACCACGTGATTATTTACGGAACACATGGTGGCAGCTCACCTAGTTTTGTGTTTACCTGACCAATTTTCACATGACTCACTCAGCTGGCACACTCGATGGAAACATTTGTATCCACAATCTGATGAACGTTTCTGCACACAAATGTAATTATTTTTGTGTGCAGATGGGTAACCTGAGAGCTCACCTCAAGATGCACCAACATGACAGCCCACTCAAGTGCTCGGTGTGCGGAAAACTCTTCACCACCTCGGGTTAGTCGCCATGTCCTGGTTGCCAGTACACAAGCTCATGTGGCAAAGTGGAATTTCCCTACTTACCTCAAAATTCATTAACGATGGAGTTCAAACAGACAGAGACAGAGGTGGAAAAAAAAACTCGATTTGACGGCATGGGGTGCTGAGGGTTTGTGAGTGGTGAAGAGAGTGATCTTGAGTGACACGACATCTGCAACCTGATTTGTGAGAAGGACAACAAGTAGATTGTGTTCGATCTTCGGGAAATCCAGGCACGTATGTGTGCTTTTATATACACACAGCTATGTCACTGTTGTTGGACTGAAATTTTCTTAATCACGTGACATTTATTTGTGTGCAGCCTGTGGCTGCTTGGCTGAATCATTTTCTGGGGGTGTGCCGCTGATGCAGTGCCCCGTTACCAGTAAGCTGGTACTCATTTTACCGACCTCGTTCGGATGACAGGTTGAGTCAACTGACCTGGTGTTAATTCAATAGTAAAAACAGGGGCTTGAACTCAAGACCCGAAGATCTTAAGCCAGCCACCTTGACCATCAAGCCAACACCAGGCTTATCATGTGACTGTCTTGCACGGAAGTTTGACTTTCCATGAAATTTTTTGACAAACTAAAGCATTTTAATTTTGGGAGCACTCGTCATGCCTCTAATTTATGTCCTCACCATGATGGTGTCCTCAACCTCAGTTATGGCGTGCGTGCGTGTGTGCATACACAAATGTTTTTTCCCTTTATCCTTTTTGTAATTGATTTCCCGTCACTCAAATACCCGTTATTGGTTGTTCAATGTTAGGCCATGAGTTTTAACTGCATGGTTACAGTTTTTACGGTTCCTGGTTACCTGTGCATTTGTATATTCGCAGGAAATCTGAAGCGTCATTTGCGCACTCACAGTGGTGAGAGGCCGTACGTGTGCGCTCATTGCCAGCGTCCATTCTCAGATCAAGGGGCATTGCAGAGGCATATCCGGATCCACACAGGTACGAAGTTTTTGGCCTGTGCCAATTTTAAAATGGGCAAAAACATTTTTGAGGGTCTTCTTCTCAGTGTGTTGGATCACTCTGCCTTGAGTGTGATGTATGTACCGCATGTGTATTTGATGCGTATTACCTGTGTCATGTGATGCTTGCGATGCGATTTCAGTCATTAGCTAATTCATATTTGACCGGAATTCGATAAAGGAATTCCACCTCCTGCTTGCATCATTTATTTGTGTGTAGTTGCATTGCTGATGCAGTGCCCCCTGTAGAATGTATAATTTGTTCTGATTGCTGGCAACAATCGCCCGCTCTGTGTGATAGACGTCATCAGGTCTTCACTATTCACCATGTGATGCTGTATGATAGGTCCCTGGCTTAATGTCCACCCTAGAGGTGGCAAGGTGTTTTATTCTCACTGATGCAACACCATACATGTAAAACACAGTGCTACAGTTTATAGTCAGGTTGTGATTCGTGTTTTGGTTGCAGGTGAGAAGCCATGTGTGTGCCGTCAGTGTGGCAAGAGCTTCACACAGGCAAGCTCACTGATCGCACACGCGCGACAACACACGGGAGAGAGACCATATGTCTGCGACCGCTGCGGGAAGAGGTAACTCTCGAAACTACTTACCACTATTCTCAGCCACCCGAGGCATCAAATGTGGTCCATGAAGTCTGACATGTAGTACCCATTAACCACACCGCCGAGAAGTACAAAGCAGTACTACGTGTTTTGCAGGTTCACACAGTCCAGTCAGCTGGCTAATCACATTCGCCATCACGACAACATTCGGCCGCACACGTGTGCCGTGTGCCTGAAAGCCTTTGTTAACGCCGGTGATCTATCAAAGCATCTCATCATCCACACAGGCACGTCACCTGCCCCTCATTTCTGTTTGCTTTTCCTTTTAGGAAATGAATTGTCAGGTTCAGATTGTTTGGAGATCATAGGAGACAGAGACAGAGACAGAGACAGAGACGGAGACGTTTCCACTGCATAAGATTACTAATCTGGATCCTAAACGTACTTTGGTCAAACATTGCAAATACGGTACTTGTAAATGTATTAGATTTCATCACAACGTCAAAAACATGAGTACTTGAATAGAGCAAGGGTAACACACCTGTGGTTCTCTCTGGACTTGATTAGTGCAATGCACTTCTTTACCGCAGTCGAGATTGGGAGCATTACGACGATTTAAAACACGGCCGTCCGTTCAGTCGATATCATCGTATCAATCTGACGATGTAGAATCGAACTTGCCCGACATTGCACAACGTATCACTTCAAGCTCCCGTTCTAACGTGTGAAGCCATTGAAAATTGAGCTGCTACACGTTACCAATACGATTTGCTCTAAAGGCCGACACATTCACTTCAATCACAAAATATTAATGGTTTTCGTGTTCCCTTTGATTACTGCTGACTATTGGCATCATGGCATGCTGATCGTTTGCACAACCATGGGAAGCCGTCTTCACACACTCCACCTCAACCACCTTGCTTAGCATCTTGTTACCTGTTAAAGTGAGACTTTGTCTTATTATTGTGGTATGTGGAATTTAATAAATAACTAATCAATGCTCGTTTATAGTACAGTAGATTAAAGAAAAATCGTTCAGTTTGTGAAAAAAGTGTGAAAATTGGCATGCATGTTCATTTTTATATGTTCTTTCATATAAGAGCAGGACACACCTGATCAGAATACATTTACGGCCGCCATCTTGAATTTTAAAACGGCCACCACCAAAAATAATATTTTACGATATCTCAGTCACCAAGAGACCTGGCAAAATGAATAGAGAGTCTAATCCAATGTTTTCACACACAAGGAATCCAATAAACACACTTAAAATGCTCTATTGTCAGTATTTCTGCTTTAAAATGACATATACACTGTCCCAAGTGTAGTTCATCTGGTCGAGATACAGTTTTGACTTCACTCTGTCTGATAACATGTTCCTGCACAATGGCAAAGTTCAGTGCACGCGAGAGATGCACAGAAACATTTGCATGGTGGGCTGCATGCCTTTTTGCAGCCGCATTTGATCAGCTCTGTGCAGGATTTGTCCGCCTCGGCAAGTGCTGTCCAGAAAGGTATCCACTGTTCAATGGCGTTCTTCGTCCATCCCCAGTCGCATGGGCTTGGAAACTGCTGCTTAGATATCAGCGCTTGGCCCCAGATGTGTCCTGCCTGGTATGTCGACCTCTTTATATGTTCCGTGAGAGCTGCCTTTGTGGGGGGTAGGCGATCTATTTGTCTTCCTTTCACGAACAGAAGCTTCCTTGCCTGATTCACCTCGGTGCATTCACTGGTTCTATCATAAAGACGAATGACGAACCTTTCCAGTTGACACACATTCTCATCTGAGACTGATGAAAGCTCTTGGGATAAACTCAAGAAAGTGTCCGTTATATCGGGGAAATTGGTCCAGGTGTCCCAAGCGGTTTTCTTCCCAATACCACTGAATGACGACGACGTGTCACAGCCAGTGAAGGCATGGAAAAACAGAAGAGCTTTGGCTTTATTTTCACCAAGACTGTTTGCAATCGTGTGAGCCGGTATTAACCTGTAGTGTTTCTTGACTCCATATGCAGCCCATAGTCGTCAAGGGATAAAGTGTGAAATATGGCCATTGCAAGGACAACAACGTCAGTGTCGATTGACCTGATCAGGATTCTGTGATGGCTATTTTGTGCACAATGGAGAGCACGCAAGAATAATCTCGTATCGGCTTCTTCATGGTTGCATGGAGCTAGAGAAGATTCTCTGTTGCACTCTTGGGAAGAGATGACATTGATATCTTGTGTGCTATATGGCTTCTTCTCTTGTGTAGATAACTTAGCGACGCACTGTGACAGCTCACTCTTATTTTGGTCCACGCGAAGAAAGCTCTGCCAGTTCTGCGGAATTGGCGTAGAATTTGTGACAATAATGCGGCTCCTTGTTCCCCTCCTCTTTCTCGTTGAACTCTTCAAACTGTTGTCAATATACCGATCCCATATAACATCCAGACGTTTTGTGTTTTGCAGATTTCTCAGCACATAAGGCAAGAACACATTTTCAGCATAGTCTCCGAATGTTGAGCAGGACTTAGGAAGCAACATATTGACTATAACAGATCCATCGAGAATCTTGGCATCTACCTCTGTTGGACCACACTCAGAAGCCGTACTAGTAGCCAGCTTGTCGAAACATCTAATAAGGTGTGATTTAGTACACTGCCTCAGTTCTCCCATGTCTGAAAGAGAAGGTGGTGATCCCTGGTTTTCATGACTGAAGCATTCATCCATGTCCCCTTCTCGGGACTGACAAGATAGATACATTCTGCCAAACAACTCACAGTTGCTTTTCAGAGTCCTAATTTGGTGTGATGTTCTGGAGTGATTTGAGGCTGAAGTCTTGTGGAAGGGAGCCATGTTGTTATTTGGTGTGATGTCTGAAATTGGTTTTACTCACTGCTCCAAGCGTTCAGCAGCATATGTGTCATATTTTGACTGCCCATTTGCTTCCACATTCCTCAGCCGAAAGGAATGGTGTTCTGTGTATTTTGTGGAAGTAATTCCAAATGAACTCTCAAACTCGTCGATGATTCGAGCCACTTCATGACCAGCTGTAATCCACTTGATCAAAGCAGAAGGATTATATTATCAGTGATTCCAATCACACCGCCATCTCCTTTGATGTGATCATTCATCTGTTTGTGGGCTTGGTCCATAGCCATAGTAGAGAAAGTGTGAGGTGATCTCTGCACCACAAAGTTACCCTTCTCAAATTGCTCATGAACTGATGGCACTTGCTGACAAAGCTGTACCATGTCCTTGATATGGATAGGGAACCATCTTGCATAATTTGTATGATCCAAAGGAAACATCCATGGAACAATTTGTCCAAGGCACTGAACGTACAACTCAAAGTTTGCTTCACGCAGAGAACGCACAAATTACAAGAGTAGAAGTTCAAGATCCAGAACCAAAGCCCAGTATTGGAATTGAGGAACCTTACTGCAATTGACTTGATGCCAAGTTTCAAAATCCATCGTGTCATCATCTGGCCCAAGTGATTTGGCATATGTGATGTACGCAGATTTCCGAAGGAGGTGCAAAGCTGCTGCCGTTACTTGGTGTACATAGCGAGACCTGGTGACATGCGAACCCTTCAACATATCATCAGCTCGACCAGAGGTTGTGACTTCAGACTGCACAAGAACTGCTGTCCATCCGCTACCACTGAGGAAATCTCCAAGTAATTTCAACATATTCATCTCTATGTGGAGATCTCCCATTACTAACCACGAATTTATCCTCGCCAATATGGTCCGGCCATGCCCACTGGATTTGTTTCGCAATGGAATATAATGGCTGATCCATGGTTATCACAGGTATTTGATCAGGGTGCAAATGCTGAATCGTCCTAGCCACGAGACGCATAGCATGTTCTATCATAGCTGGCGTATGTGCTGGTTCTGTGAACAAAGGCATCAACGCAATGGGTGACACTGGTCTGATCTCAGCTGATTGCCTATTGGCATGGTAAGCTGCCCATGAGACAAAGTCTTTGGTATCAAGTTCCGTCTTGTTTGATACAAGTTCTAACATTGCACTCAACCAGCCGTCTTCTTTCTCTCTGGATGCGGACATGACGCTTGATTCAGCTTTTACTTGACCTGCAACAACTGGTGCGTACAAGTCAGTTTGTGACAGACCTGCTGGTGCTACTTCTGAATATTCTACCGGCAAAAGAGACACTACCAATTAAATTGGAGAAAGCAATTTCCACACGCTCATAGCATTTGGATATCAAACATCGAGCAAACACTTAAGTATTTAGTTGTTTATGAAAGGGTCTCATTTTGATTTTAAAGCAGAAAGACTGAAAATGGAGCATTATAAGTGTGTTTATTGGATTCCTTGTGTGTGGAAACGTTGGATTAGACTCTTTATTCAAGTGCTTAGGCCTCTTGGTGACCAAGAGATGGTAAAAATAGTTTTCAGTGGTGGCCATTTTGAAATTCAAGATGGTGGCCGTAATTGTTGTCTGATCATGTGTGTCCTGCTCTTATATGAAAGAGCATATAAAAGTAGTCATGTGTACCAGTTTTCACACATTTTTCACATTTTGAATGATTCTGGTGAAATGTTGACTTAATCTACTGTACTATTATAGATTAATAGTGTGAGGCTGTGGATAGATTGTAGTTTGGTCAAGCCTGGTGGTGAGATTAGTCGTGTGAGGCTGTACGTGTACATTGACTGTATATTCTGAGGGTACGAGTGAGCACCTCACCACAATCTCACAGATGTGATTATAAGGAAAGATAACCTTGTGACATAATCGATGAGGAATGTAGAATGAATAGATGACGTAACATTTACTCTCGCTACTGGTGAACAAAGCAAAACTAATTTAACTATATCGATTGCTCATTCAAACAGTGCAGGCCATTACAGCGTGCGATACTTTTAAATGTTTGTCGATTAAAAAATTTCATTCACATCAACTACTCAACTGTACCTCAGGCTGGAGGGGAATTGAGTGTCTTGTTAGTGTTGAACAGTTTCCATGATGAACCACTTTTTTGATTGTGTGAGCAATCCCATCACTTTGCTCTTGTTATGGTGTTATCATCTCTAATGCTTCCTGACATCTCAATGCAGTTTTATAATGCTGTGAACACTGGAGTCTCGATATAAACCCACAAATCCCATCACCCTACAGCCTCTGTCCTGGTCTCATCGACCTTACCTTTCGAGGTAGCTCGGAGATTACGCTTTTTTGTGTGCCATTCACCGGGTCTCTTCTTTCCTGTTATGGAAGCATAATCACCTGTGTACTTGTCCTCTGTTTAAAAGAGTGATGTAAATGCGTTGTTAGATATTTTCTAAGCACACATAAAAGGGTATTTGTTATTAATTGATCTGGGCAGTGTTAAAGGTTTCCTCCAATCATAAACCAGCATCGTTGGTTCAATATTGCTGTCCTGACACTTCACTAGTTGAACTGAAGTTCACCAGACATTTCACCATCCAACTTGGCATCGAAGAGATGACCCGCAACCACGCTGCCGGTAATGATGACATCCTCTGTGAGCATGTCAAGCACCAGTAGTTCTCCAGTAGTTACGAGACATGCTCAACACCTGCTTGACTATCAGCAAGATCTCAAAGCTGTGGGGACATGCAAAAATAGTGGCTATTCCGAAGCCTGGAAACAATTCCACCAACACCAAGAGCTTCTGGCCTATCTTCCTGCTCTGTCACACATACAAACTATTCAAGAGACTCATTCTAAATTGACTAGGCCCCTTTGTGGACCAGCCTCTCATCCCCGAGAAAGCAGGCGGCTTCAGACCTGGAAGGTCCTGCACAAGCCAGCTCCTGAATCTCACCCAATTCATTGAGGATGGTTGTCAGAAACTTGGTTCTCAAGTCCGGTTCGGGGATTGGCACACGTGGACGGCTGGGTGGCAAGCTCTCCTCCCAGTTCTTCTGAAGCTACGTTTCCCAGACCATTTATGTTGTTTTGCTGTTTCGTTTTTGCTTCAGTTTTGTTATCCGTGTTTTTCATCAACTTTTCTGTCCCAAATCGTGTCCTGTTGTGTTGAATCGTTTGGTTCGTATCTCGATCTCGGTCGGGCCTACCTGTGATAGTTAGGTGTTTGTGCCCTCCGCCTTCTGCCTCGTTCTCGCTTCCTTGTTCTAGTTGTTGCTTCTGGACTGTCAGCTTAGTCCTTTTTAGGTCATTTCCAATGACCTAATAATATTGGTGAGAGAAAGGGTAACATGGGTCCGTCCGTCCGTCCGTTCACAATGAAGTTGAAGCGGAAGATCTGGTCATTAGTGATCCTGATAAAGGTCGATGAGACGTACACGATGGTATGACTTTCAAGGTCATCGAAGGTCAAGGTCAAGGTCACGAGGCCTTTGAAGTTGCGAAAATGACGATTTTCAAATTCTATCTCCTCCGCCATTTCTCAAGAGATCTTGAATTTGATTGCAGCATATGAATCTATGGGACAAAATCTAAATTTTGATCGGGCCGGATTTTCGATATTCGCTTTCGTTTTCATGTCACGTGGCTTCAAAGTTGGCAAAAAATGCGAAAATGACGATTTCCATGCGAAAATAACGATTTTCAAAATCTATCTCCTCCTACATTTCTCAAGCAATCTTGAATTTGATTGTGGCATATGAATCTATGGGACAATATCGAAATTTGGTCAGGCCGGATTTTCGAATTTCACTTTCGTTTTTGCGTCACGTGACTTCAAACTTTGCAAAAACTGCCCTACCTTCAGGAGGCTATATATTCTCTACTGGGCATGGTAAAAGTTAGTGAATGGTGTCATTGCATAGCAGCTGACCTTGTATATTATATTTATACATTTTCCGCCGAAGGTGCAAAAGTTTCAAAACCCGAAATGTAAACGTCGGCATTTATTTTCAAAATATAATTTCGTGCACGCGCGCCAAAATGCCGAGTCATCTTTCACCAAACTGCGCAGTGGAGAGAAATAATACAAGTTCTCAATGTTCAGCTATGACCGAAGACTACTGCGCAGTTCTACTGCGCAGTAGTCTTCGGTCATAGCTGAACATTGAGAACTTGTATTATTTCTCGCAGAGATGACCGTCACTCCCGCACGGGGGTAATTTTTACCTCCGCCACTGAAGGTGAAGGAGGTTATGTTTTCATAACCTTTCTGTCTGTTACTTGGCCAAAATTTTTTTTTTTGACAAGTACAGTATGTTGATCGCCTCCGTTTGTTTGTGTGTTTGTCTGTCTGTCTGTCTCTCTGTCCGCTGGCCTCCAGCCCAAACCACCCAATCAACCGTTCTAAAATTTTCAGAGATTAATGTCACTGATGCTGCGACGGTCACGCATTGAAGTTTCATAAAATTTGATTAACCACAAAGGTCTACATCGGCCAATTTGAGCCAAATTGTCTAAAATCCTCAAATTTCATCCGATTGACTTGAAATTTTAACATTATCTGCATATCAGGTTATTGAATTCAACTACCTATTACTTTTGAGGTTATCATAGGTCAAAAGGTCAACATAGGGTATAAGGTCAACCCAAAATAGGCCAAATTTTTTAATTGTTTCTAAAATTGTCAATATTCATCCGATTGACTTGAAATTTGAAGAGCATTTGCATATCAGGTAACCAAATTCAACCACCTATTAGTTTTGAGGTAAATATAGGCTAAAATGTCAACATAGACCAAAAGGTCAACATAGGCCAAATTTCTAAAATCCTCAATTTTCATCCGATTGATTTGAAAGTTGAAGGGCATTTTCATGTCAGGTCACTGAATTCAAACACCTTTTAATTTTGAGGTGAACTAAACATAGGCCAAAAGGTCAATTTGGGCCAAATTTTCTAAACCCTCAATTTTCATCCGATTGAATTGGAATTTGAAAAGGATTTTCATATCAGGTCACTGAATTCAACCACCTATTATTTTTGTGGTTACCAGAGGTGAAAAGGTCAACATAGACCAGATTTCTAAAATTATCAATTTTAATCCAATTAACTTGAAATTTGAAGATCATTTGCATATCAGGTCACTGAATTCAACCACATTAATTTTGAGGTAAACATAGGCCAAAAGGTCAAAATAGGCCAAAAGGTCAATTTGAGCCAAATTTTCTAAATCCTCAATTTTCATCCGATTGAATTGAAATTTGAAAAGGATTTTCATATCAGGTCACTGAATTCAACCACCTATTATTTTTGTGGTTACCAGAGGTGAAAAGGTAAACATAGACCAGATTTCTAAAATTATCAATTTTAATCCAATTAACTTGAAATTTGAAGAGCATTTGCATATCAGGTCACTGAATTCAACCACCTATTCATTTTGAGGTAAACGTAGGCCAAAAGGTCAAAATAGGCAAAAAGGCCAATTTGGGCCAAATTTTCTAAAATCCTCAATTTTCATCCGATTGACTTGAAATTTCAACAGGATTTTCATTTGAGCTCACTGAATACAACCACCAATTATTTTGAAGTCAGCACACGTAAAAAGGTCAATATAGGCCAAATGGTCAGCAACTTAGGAGCACATTCTAAAATCCTCAATTTTTATATGATTGACTTGAAATTTGAACAGCATTTGCATATCAGGTCAATGAATTCAACCCCAAATTAATTTTAAGGTCAAAAGGTCAACACAGGCTTAATCTATCTATAATTCCAGCAGTGTGTGTGTGTGTGTGTGTGTGTGTGTGTGTGTGTGTGTGTGTGTGTGTGTGTGTGTGTGTGTGTGACCGCTGTTTCTCGACAACCGCTGGTCCGATCGAATTGAAACTTGCCAGGTATATTGCTGGGGACCTGAGGATGTGCCTTTTCAAGGTTTGATATTAATCGGACAAGTGCTTCCCAAGTTATGGCCATTTATTTACCAAACCAATGACAAGACACGTTGTTGCGTGGGCGTGGCCAATGGGGAAGGGAAGCTCAGCCGCGTTCCCCATTACGGGTTACAACGTACGGACTTCCGGAGAGTGATGACTTCGTGTATTCTAATAATTTCTCGATTTCTTATGCGCATTTATAGATAAACACAATGCCGCAAGTTATGATCGTTTTCATATGAGACGGTGCATAAATTTTGGTAACATCAGAGTGCTGGTATGCTCCGAACCAGGAAGTATTTTTTTTCTCTCTTCTCTTCTCTTTTTGTTTTTCCTTGTGATGACATTGCGAAAAGGCAAAATACGTTGGCGCTAATTGAATAATTGGCCATTAAAACTTACATTGCGAATAATCGTAACTATGATGTGCGAACTTCCGCGCCACGCACGTACGGGCACGTGAGAGCGAAGAAACGGCTTGTGTGGTTGTTGTTTGTTGCTCGCGGTTTGAATATTTATTTATAAATTTATTTATTTATTTATTTTTACGGGCACGAACTAGCTTCTAAAATTCATAGATAAGGGCCCAAACTATATACACATTATACAGTCATGCGCCACTTAATGACGGGGTTACGTTCTGAGAAATGCATCGTTAACCGACGTCGTCCTTGTGCGAACATCATATATATATTTTTTTTTCGTTTTCGTTTTCGAACATCGTACTTAAACAAACCTAGACACCTAGGCTATATGGTGTAGCCTATTGCTCCTCGGATGCAAACCTGTACAGCATGTTACTGTACTGAATACTGTCGGCAATTGTAACACACATCCAAGAGAGACAGAAGATATGTTAGTTTTACCTTTGTGTGCTGTTCATGACGGCCATGGGTGTTGTTAGCAGCAGCTTACAATCTCCTCTCGCATCGATTATAGAAAGGTGAATAAATAGCGTTTGGATTTTATAAATACGTAATCATTGCATCGATGTTATAATTTACAAATGAAGAAACGAGCACCTGTCAATTGTGATATATATTTTCAGAACAGTGCGATTGTTTTAACAATAAACATGAAAAGCTTCACCAAAAATCAATTTGCGTTTTAATTTCGACTAACAACAACGATTTATTCACGGAATTCTTCAATTCAAAGGTAATTTACTTGCTCGAAGGTAAACGTGCAAACATTGGTTCAGTTTGAAAGCCGATTTCCTTGAATCCCGATTTAGCACGACCCTGCTTTTTTCGCGATGACATTTTATGGACCTCAACGATCATATTCTAACAGGGCCACACTGCTTTGGCAGTTCCGCTCGACTGCACCCAAACCAAAGTTGGTAGTCGGTAGATGGAACCCTACCGCAGTCGGTAGAGTGACCCGGTTCGAGCAAGACATGCTGAGGGCGTGGTTCCCCGGTAGACGACACCGCATAGTTAATTAGGTAAATTGATTCTCGACAAAAAGACTCTACGCTACGCAGTTTGAGATATTGGCATCCACGGTCAGTTAAGCGACCCGCCGCCTCACGGAACTATCCGGAGCGACGGCCTACAATTCCGGGGAGTCTGGTGGGAGAAGACGTAACCTCCCCCACCTCGTGGTCGTTCTCGCCACCGGTCCCCGGCCCGCAAATTAAGAGACCACTGCAAAATTATGTTTTTCTGGTTTTACTATTTATAGGTATGTGTTTGAGTAAAATGAACATTTTTGTTTTATTCTATAAACTACTGACAACATTTCTCCCAAATTCCGAATAAAAAATGTTGTCATTTAGAGCATTTATTTGCAGAAAATGACAACTGATCAAAATAACAACAAAGATTCAGTGTTTTCAGACCTCAAATAATACAAACAAAACAAGTTTTAAATACAAATAATACAAACAAGTTCATATTCATTTTTAAACAACACAATACTAATGTTTTAACTGAGGAAGAGTTCAGAAATCAATATTTTGTGGAATAACCCTGATTTTCAATCACAGCTTTCATGCGTCTTGGCATGCTCTCCACCAGTCTTTCACACAGCTGTTGGGTGACTTTATGCCACTCCTGGCGCAAAAATTCAAGCAGCTCGGCTTTGTTCGATGGCTTGTGACCATCCATCTTCCTCTTGATCACATTCCAGAGGTTTTCAATGGGGTTCAGGTCTGGAGATTGGGCTGACCATGACAGGGTCTTGATCTGATGGTCCTCCATCCACACCTTGATTGACCTGGCTCTGTGGCATGGAGCATTGTCCTGCTGGAAAAGCAATCCTCAGAGTTGGGGAACATTGTCAGAGCAGAAGGAAGCAAGTGTTCTTCCAGGACAACCTTGTACGTGGCTTGATTCATGAGTCCTTCACAAAGACAAATCTGCCCGATTCCAGCCTTGCCGAAGCACCCCCAGATCATCACCGATCCTTCACCAAATTTCACAGTTGGTGCGAGACACTTTGGCTTGTAGGCCTCTCCAGGTCTCCATCTAACTATTAGACGACCAGGTGTTTGGCAAAGCTGAAAATTGGACTCATCAGAGAAGACGACCTTACTCCAGTCCTCCAGGGTCCAATCCTTATGGTCTTTTGCAAACCTCAGCCTGGCTCTTCTTTGCTTCTCATTGATGAAGGGCTTTTTTCTAGCTTTGCACAACTTCAGCCCTGCCCCAAGGAGCCTGCTTCGAACCGTCCTCGCCGTGCATTTCACTCCAGCTGCTGTTTTCCATTCTTTTTGTCGGTCACTTGATGTCATCCTACGGTTGCTGAGTGACATTCGAATGAGTTTGTGGTCATCCCAGTCAGTGGAAAGTCGTTTTCGCCCTCTGCCAGTCTGTAGCTTTGTTGTTCCCATTTCTACTGCTTGAGCTTGTTCTTATGAACCGCTGTCTTTGAAATTTTAAGGATGGAAGCAACGTGACGCTCACTGTATCCCTCTGCCAGTAAAGCCAGAATTGAACCCTTCTTTTCCTCACTCAAAACTTTTCTTTTCAACTCTTTTGGCATGGTCAATAGTTATTTTTTTTATTCCAATTACTTTTGAGGTACCACTAGCACTGTTTTTGCCATCCAGCTGGTCCTATTGCAAGAGGATAGTGATGACTGCAGCAGTGGTTTTTATACTTTTCCTTGTTAAATAAGATTCGGTTCAGGTGATCACCTAATCAGTACCTCACTAAGTAGAATGAGGTGTGCCTGTGTTGGAATTCAACAGACACTGGAATGGAATGGCTGCCATACATGTGGAGATGCTGATTAAAAATTTTTTTGGAGTGGTCTCTTATTTTTTTCCAGAGCTGTATATATATATACATATATATATATATATATATATATATATATATATATATATATATATATATATATATATATATATATATATATATACATATATATATATATATATACATATATATATATATATATATATATATATATATATATATATATATATATATATATATATATGTATATATATATATATATATATATATATATATATATATATATATATTTATATATATATAGTGGGGAGAACAAGTATTTGATACCCTGCCGATTTTGCAGGTTTTCCCACTTACAAAGCACGTAGAGGTCTGTAATTTTTATCATAGGTGCACTTCAACTGTGAAAGACGGAATCTAAAAAAGAAATCTTGAAAATCACATTGTATGATTTTTAAATAATTAATTTGCATTTTATTGCATGAAATAAGTATTTGATACATCAGACAAACAGAATTTAATATTTGCTACAGAAACCTTTGTTTGCAATTTCAGAGATCAGTCCTTTCCTGTACTTCTTAACCAGGTTTGCACAGACTGCAGCAGGGATTTTGGCCCACTCCTGCATACAGATCTTCTCCAGATCCTTCAGGTTTCAGGGCTGTCGCTGGGCAACACAGACTTTCACCTCCCTTCAAAGATTTTCTCTTGGATTCAGGTCTGGAGACTGGCGAGGCCACTTCAGGACCTTGAGATGCTTCCACCGGAGCCACTCCTTAGTTGCCCTGGCTGTGTGTTTCGGGTCGTTGTCATGCTGGAAGACCCCAGCCACGCCCCATCGAAAATGCTCTTGTTGAGGGAAGGAGGTTGTTGGCTAAGATCTCGTGATACATGGCCCCATCCATCCCCCCCTCAATACGGTGCAGTCGTCCTGTCCCCTTTGCAGAAAAGCATCCCCAAAGAATGATGTTTCACCCCCATGCTTCACGGTTGGGATGGTGTTCTTGGGGTTGTACTCATCCTTCTTCTTCCTCCAAACACGGCGAGTGGAGTTTAAACCAAAAAGCTCTATTTTGGTCTCATCAGACCACATGACATTCTCCCATTCCTCCTCTGGATCATCCAGATGGTCATTGGCAAACTTCAGATGGGCCTGGACATGCGCTGGCTTGAGCAGAGGGACTTTGCATGTGCTGCATGATTTTAATCCATGACGGCGTAGTGTGTTACTGATGGTTAATTTTGATACTGTGGTCCCAGCTCTCTTCAGGTCATTGACCAGGTCCTGCCGTGTAGTTCTGGGCTGATCCCTCACCTTTCTCATGATCATTGAGGCTCCACGAGGTGAGATCTTGCATGGAGCCCCAGACCGAGGGAGATTGACTGTTATCTTGAACTTCTTCCATTTTCTAATAATTGCGCCAACAGTTGTTGCCTTCTCACCAAGCTGCTTGCCTATTGTCCTGTCGCCCATCCCAGCCTTGTGCAAGTCTACAATTTTGTCCCTGATGTCCTTTGACAGCTCTCTGGTCTTGCCCATTGTGGAGAGGTTGGAGTCTGATTGATTGAATGTGGACAGCTGTCTTTTTTGCAGATAACGAGTTCAAACAGGTGCAGTTAATACAGGTAATGAGTGGAGAATGGGAGGGCTTCTTAAAGACAAAACGAACAGGTCTCTGAGAGCCGGAATTCTTACTGGTTGGTAGGTGATCAAATACTTATTTCATGCAATAAAATGCAAATTAATTATTTTAAAATCATGCAATGTGATTTTCAGCATTTTTGTTTTGGATTCCGTCTTTCACAGTTGACGTGTACCTATGATAAAAATTACAGACTTCTACGTGCTTTGGAAGTGGGAAAACCTGCAAAATCGGCAGTGTATCAAATACTTGTTCTCCCCACTGTATATATATATATATATATATATATATATATATATATATATATATATATATATATATATATATATATATATATATATATATATATATATATATATATATATATATATATATATATACATATATACATCACCGTATCTCAAAAAGTTGTGGACAAATTATGACAAAATAAGTGGGTGAGTTGGATAGGTGGCAAGAATAAGCGGATTAGATTTTGGTTCGGATACAGCCCATCAGTGGGATACAAAATGTGAACTGTTCCACCTGGCAGAGGTATGAGCTCTACTGAGTGCTGTTCTACTTTGTGCTGTTTTGTCAAGTTGTCCCTTGGTGAGTGATTTTTTGGGGTTTGTTTGTTTGTCTGTGTGCAGGATATCTCAAAAAGTTGTGACGGATTCGGACGAAACTTGGTGGACACGTTGGGTGTGTGGCAAGGATGAATTTATTCGATTTTGGTGAAGATCGGATTCCGGAAATGGATACGAGAGTTTTTTTTAAATTCTAAAGTGATTCTTCACCATTGATAGATGGTGCCAAAAACGATATATCGCAGGATATTTAAAAAAAAATGTATTGGGCCCGATATGTTCTCTTGGATCAGGCATTATGTGGCGGAGGTATGTGCTCTACCGAGTGCCCTTCTAGTTTCCTTGTGTTTCCTTGAGAAAGGGCTGATAACTGGTGCTCCCTTTGTTGACCTGACTGCGGCACACAAAACAGACAATCATTGGATTCCTGTACAGACATTATTCCAGATAACAAAATATGCAAGACTGACAGATCTGATTCAAAACATGCTAGCCAGTAGACATTTCTTTGTGGACCTCAGGGGTAATCACAACAGATTGCAAAGACAGAATAATGATCTACCTCAAGGCAGTGTTGTTGCTCCCTTACTGTTTAATGTCTAAACAAATGATTAACCCATACATCCAAACACTAGGAGTTTCCTGTATGCTGATGATCTCTGCATTGCATCCAAGGATCAATCCTTTGAAAAAGTTGTGCAGTCCCTCATTGATGCACGAGCTGTATTAAGCAACTATTACAGTAAAATTACACCATCAACCACTTGTTGGCTAATCCAAGGAAGATGCAAATCGGTGCCTTTCATCTTAAGAACGGGGATTCCACCCAAAAGCTGAATGTCTGCTGGGATGGGAGAAGATCGATTCGCAACCCCCCAGGCCAATATACCTTGGAGTCACCCTGGACCGCACCCTCAGCTCCAAAGATCATGTCTTTAAAGACAAAAGTGAAGGTAGGAGCCAGAAATATCTTGAGGAAGTTGACCAAATTGAAATGGAGAACAGACAAAGTGACCATTCGAAGTACTACACTCACCCGTGCTATTCAGCGGTGAAATGTGCTTGTCCTGTTTGGGGCCGTTCCTGACATGCGAAGAAGATTGATCCACCCATCAATATGACCTGCAAAGCTATTTCTGGTTGCTTTTAACCAACATATATGGGTGACCTCTATTTGCAATGTGGTATTGCTTCACCATCAATCAGAAGAGGCGGGCAGTCTCTTCACAAATAGAAAGAACCAAGCAGGAATGTGATTCTCATCACACACTCTTTCAACACAAGCCAACACCCAAGAGGTTGAAGTCCAGGAATAGTTTCCTTCATGCTGGTCAGTCCCTGGATGGTAACCCCCACAGCTTGCAGGATAGATGCTTGGTCAACACACCTGCAATCAAGACCTCACAAGCTGTCACTCGACCGTGAGGAGTCCCTGCCAAAAGGAGCCAGTGAGACATGGCCAACCTGGTTGTGTTTCAATAGCCTCAGAGCTATGGTCGGATGCTGTAGAGCCCTCTGCAGAAGTTAGGATATTATCAAAATGGCCCAACCGATTGTGACTGTGGAGAGGGTCTTCAAACAATGGAGCATCTCCTAGATTTCCCTCTCTTATCAGAGCCTTGCACACCAGAACACCTGAAGGCTCTCAACTCCTGTGCCGGAGCCAGTGTTTTGCAGTGGTTGGGAAAAGTGTCGCGACACGAAAAAGAAGACTGGTTGAAGAAGTTCGCTCGGCCAAGTCAACCAATGTAGTGGAAACTGAATAAAAAGGCATGTCTATTGATTTGTTGGACATTCCCATTAAGGTTTACAAATTATGTACTTGTGACATTTGATTTTTGTTTGGTGAAATATACATGCTATTGCATGGTCAGTATTGTGATTTAATTGCTGTGTACCGGTACTGCCAGTTGTAGCTGTTGTTCATTTTGATATAAACCATTCTCATTTGTGTCGTTTTCACTTTGTTCTAATGATTACTTGGTTGTTGCGCAGGTGAGAAACCGTACTTATGCGACACCTGCGGCCGTGGGTTTAACCGCGTGGATAACCTACGCTCGCACGTCAGAACCGTCCACCAGGGCGGGACCGGCATGCGAGATAACAATGGAGAAGATGTCCAGGCAGACGGAGAAGAAGGGACGGGAGAGGCTGCGGCTTGGCGGGACGGACGGGTGGAAGACCGTGGCGATGTCGAGAGGGTGAGCAGAATAGAGGCCTCTGGAAAAACAAAAGCCCAGGAAGATTTTGAACTCCAGACAGATGCCGTGACCACCGATGGAGAGGGTAACGTGGTTGCCATTGCAACAGAGGCAGTGGCTGCTTTGGCTGCTGAAGGTGTCTCTATGGTGGCGCAGTTTACAGGTGGGTAACATGCAGGTCGTGCTAACTGAGCTCTATCACGTTGGGTAGCAAGGGATAAAAGGGCTGTGTTAGTTGCATTTAAAGGCAGACGGTCTCCGGTCATTCCTAAACATGATCTCTCGAACCTCCTGAGATCAAAGCAAATAAATTGTTTCCCTTGCTTGAAGAGTAAACCTAATGATTGGTCGGTCAGCAATATGCCTAACTTTTCAAAGGAAGGTTTTTGCATCAGAGAAATGCATGATGAATTAAATAAAATGTCTTAAACAATACGTATTTGTATTTATCAAATTCTCTTGCACATGTAGTGAATGTCACTACCAAGAAATGAACCACAAGAACATGTACGCTGTTCACACACACACACACACACACACACACACACACACACACACACACACACACACACACACACACACACACACACACACACACACACACACACACACACACACACACACACACACACACACACACACATACACACACACACCCGATGGCTGTTAATCTTAGCCTAATGGTTACAATCTTCTCGCTCTCATTTTGCACGTCACACAGGTCTCCTGTATGATCCCGTCCCTCCGTACAGGTCTCCTGTATGATCCCGTCCCTCTGTACAGGTCTCTTGTATGATCCCGTCCCTCTGTACAGGTCTCCTGTATGATCCCGTCCCTCTGTACAGGTCTCCTGTATGATCCCGTCCCTCTGTACAGGTCTCCTGTATGATCCCGTCCCTCCGTCCAGGTCTCCTGTATGATCCCGTCCCTCCGTACAGGTCTCCTGTATGTTCCTGCCTCTTCGTACAGGTCTCCTGTATGATCCCGTCCCTCCGTGCAGGTCTCCTGTATGATCCCGTCCCTCCGTGCAGGTCTCCTGTATGATCCCGTCCCTCCGTACAGGTCTCCTGTATGATCCCGTCCCTCCGTACAGGTCTCCTGTATGATCCCGTCCCTCCGTACAGGTCTCCTGTATGATCCCGTCCCTCCGTACAGGTCTCCTGTATGATCCCGTCCCTCCGTACAGGTCTCCTGTATGTTCCTGCCCCTCCATACAGGTCTCCTGTCCCTCCTCCCGTCTGATTATTATAAAAGTGTGCCCACTCACGATGCTTGTATCTTCATTTCGTTTGTTTCCTTTTGTATTTTGCATGAATTTGCTTCTGTTGCTTCCACTTTTCTGAATGAAAGTTTTAATACTAAACATGAATTTCCAACACCTTTCCGAAATTCAAATAACAACCCGATCCCATGCTCCTTGCTCTAAGTCTAGTCCATGTGTTTTTGTTTATGCCTCCACGATGAAGTTGCCCGAGGCATTATATTTTCAGGTTGTCAGTCTGGCTGTCTGTCCGTGATAGGGTTTCGTTATCACGATAGTAAAGACCCAGTCACACCTTGACGTTTTAGCCAACGTATGCTGATTTTTGAATATTTTTTCTAAAACGCTGGCACATGTTGAAAACGTTATTGGTAAGTTTTGATAACATTGAGAGCACGCTGAAAAACACTGCCATACGTCGTTGTCCGCTGGCTTTAAACGTTGTACTTTTCAGTTGTCCTCAAATTTTTGCATGCTTGAAATTTCACGACGTGTGCCGGCGTATGACTCACACGTTCCGCTACGCTGGCCACAAGTTGTATGCACGGTCTGCGATCATTGGCAGACGTCAAGACATGCTACTTGTAAGTTAATCATAAGTTGAGACACGCCGAGGTAATGTTTAGCGTACCCGAAACTTATTTCTAACCTATGATTAACGTGTTGTTGGCACGTTACGCGATCGTTGCCACACGTCGACAGACGCTACTTTTAAGTTACTCATAGGCTGAAAGACGTCAGTATAATGGATCGTCCTTGCGTCAGCGTCCACGGCCACGGCCAGGACACTTATTTGCAGCGTTCTTCAAACTTTTCTTCGGCATGACGAGGATGTTCACACTTCGATGTCTAGCTTGGCTATGATTCCAATTGTCCATCGGCAGCGTCTATTTAAAATAGTCGAGTTTGAGCGTTTTAACACGTTCAGAAGAAACGCTTCAAATTTCCAAACCCCAGCGTCAAAAAACAAAGGCGAGTGACAGCAATTTAAATCGTTCATTGTAAACAATGAAAATAGTTGAGTGGTACCGTTTAAAAGTCGTTGAGTGTAAAAAAAATCCAATTGTTGAGCGCAAGCGTCTACTTTCAATAGTGGGGTTTGAGCGACTTAGCACGTTCAATAGAAACGATTAAAATTTCCGAGCGCCAGCGTCAAAAAACAAAGGCGAGTGACAGCAATTTAAATTGTTCATTGTAAACAATGAAAATAGCTGAGTGGTACCGTTTAAAAGTCGTTGAGTGTAAAAAAAATCCAATTGTTGAGCGCAAGCGTCTACTTTCAATAGTGGAGATGCAGCCATTTAAATCGTTGAGTGGCAGCCTATGAATAGCAAACCCCACGTCACCGGCAAAGATAAACTGCCGCACGATATGGATAAGTTAGGCTATCGTTGGGCATAGTTTGTGAACGCCGGCTACACGATAATTATTCGTTGGTATACCGTATCTATAAGTTATCAAAGCGCTCTATGCACATTATTAGTTCATTGTGCATTTGTCCAACCCGTTATGAATAGACCTAAATCGTAAAAACAAGCCATAGCTCATTGTTGAAAAAGCCCCATAAAAAATTAGCCGCGAAGAACTTCGAACAATGGTGCAAAGATGTCTCCTACCCGTGGACACACGGACGCAAGGAGGATCCATCATAACCCACACCCTCCCCTCACACTCACCTACTACTGCCAACATGAACAAACTACTACTAATACTAATACTGATACTGATACTGTTACTGCTGACATGGACATCGACTCAAAAAGGACTCAAACACTGTTGGGTTCTCTTTTATGAACACCATTTTTATATACCAATTCCCAAAATCTTTTATACGTCTTTTATTTTATATATATACGGAACACGTCTTTATATGGCAGTTGTAAGTTAGAAACACGTTCATTTATTTTTTTTGTCGACCGGAAGACGTCATTGGAATACGTCTACATACGTCGATGTGTGTTGGGACTACGTAAAGAATTGGTTCAAAGCACGTCAATCATAAGTTAGAAATAAGTTTCGCGTAAAAAAGACATTACCGCGACGTGTTTCGACTTATAAGTAGCTTATAAGTAGCCTTTGTGGACGTGTGTAAGCGTGCGCATATCGTGTGTACAACTTATCCCCATCGCATGCGGAACGTGTGTCATACGCCAAGTACGTCGTAAAATTTTGAACATGTTTAAAATTTCTTGACGTATGATAGCGTACTTTAGCTTTCTACTCACGTATACCAAACTTACTCATACCGTATTTGACGTGCCCCAATGTTTTAGACACATTTTTCTTAGGTCGGCATACGCTGGCAAGATCGCCAAGGTGTGACTGCGATGTTGACACTTCCATTTCTACGGCAGTTATGATTCGAATCGTTGTGCGTCAGCCTTTTAATAGGCTACGCCACGACATCGTCGGCGATGCGTGCAACGCGCTATGCCTGAGTTAGACTATCGTTGGGCATAGGTTGTGTCGGCTGACAACAGGTTCAGCATTCGTTGGTATAAGTTATCTATAACACAACGAAACGTTCTGTGTCCGTTAGTAATGCGTTATACATAAGACCAAGTCGCTATGAATACGTCCGAATCTTTAAAAAAAAAACATCAAAAGTTCAACGTTAGCCAGCGTTTTACATAAATTTTAATACGTTGCCATCGCTGGCTAAAACATCAAGGTGTGACTGGGCCTTAAGAACGGCTGAGGGATCCAAGTTAAACTTGGTACAAGTATGTATAATGATTTAGAGATGAACCGATTAGATTTTGGGATCAAAAGGTCAAAGGTCAGAGGTCACGTGAGGTAAAAATTATGTTACCGTGCTAACTTGTGAACCAGTGATGGGATTTTGACCAAGCATGGTACAAGTATGCAGTTCAATGCAAAGATGAACTGATTAGATGGTGGCATCAAGAGATCAAAGGTCAGAATCCACGAGAGGGTTTTTATTTCTGCAATAACTTGACAACGGCTGAAGGGATTGAAGTCTAACTTGGTATAATTATGTGTAATGATGTATGACATTAAACTGATTCGATTATGGGGTCAAGAGGTCAAAGGTTATGTCAGGTAGAGATGGAAGCAGACCGCTCTGATCGGATTATCCCAGCGATGCTGATGAGAATACATGTTGAAGAGTTGTCTGTACTATGCGAGTCGAGGGTACGTTGTGATTTCGGTGGTGTACGGGCTATGGAGTCGGGCTCAAGGGGACGGTGTGGGCACAGCTGCTCTTGAGTTGGATCAAATGTTTGTCAGTACGTTTTGAGTGTGGAATGATAAGCAGAACAGGATTTGATTCATGTTACTCTGGGGGAGTTGTGGAAGGTTTGGTCGAATGGATGGATCATGGAATGTGGTTCGTTGACTATTTTATTGTTGTTCTGTTGTTGCGAAGCTGTGGTGATGATGTGATTGTGAATTTTTTCTTTCTTTCTCCAAGACGTGTTTGAGCGTCGGTGGCACTTTTTGAGAAGACGTTGCACGAAGTTGCGAGTGAGGTGTTTCTGCGTTTGGGAGGAAGTGAGTGATTGAATAAGTGGTGGCGTGAGTGTTCTGCTGTCTGGCTAGTATCGATGGTGTTTGAGGGGGAAGTATTTTAGTTTCTGGATGAAGGAGATGTATCTCAGGGAGTTGGTATATACAGCCTGGGATGATCGTGAGTGCTTTGTTTTGCATTTGAAGTTTTAACACATTTGTTTTGGGTGTGGTGGAAGTGCTGCTTGGGATGGAATAGTAGTAGGTAGTGGTTCAGCTAAGCTTAATAAACCGTGGTGAGTCATTGTTTTTGTTGAGCAAAATTTGTTGTAGTGGTTTTAGTGATTTTTGTATTTTTTGATAAACTTGTGCTATTTGTCGTGTGTGTTTACTGAAAGTCACGTGAGGGTTGAATGTGATTCCGAGCATTTTGTGGTTTTTATTTCGGGGAAGTTAGTTTGTTGTACATTGGGATCGTATTCACGCTTTATCGGGGTTATAAGAGTGATCGTTGATTTCGTCGGCGAGACGTCGATTCTGCGAAGTGTGAGCCAGGGTTGTAATTATCCCGCACGTGTGAAGCAACCGGTTCGTTTCTGGCTGTCTGTGCGTGTGTGTACAAACGTCAGTTTATCGTCGAGGAATTACTGATTTCAATTGAATGTTATATTTTGAACGTGAACCGGGAAACGAACCTGTCATTTAACAGTAGTTTGGCTCCGAATTTGTTCTGATCCACACACATGTGCAGGGAGGAGTGAGATATTTTTGCTCTGTCTGCCTGTCTGGTAGTCAAACAAAATTGAAAAACATTTAAGGACGTCACAAAGGACACAAACAACTGGCATGAAGAACGAATGCAACGTGTGAGATCGGGTGGCGTAAAAGATGCTGCATAAAAGATGCTGCGTAAAAGAAGCGGTAAACTTCCGGAATGTTTTTTTTTCTTCGAAGTGTTTGAAATCTTTAATGTATTTCAACTAATTGAATTATATACTTGAACACTAGCCTCTGACACAAATCGCCTTTTCGTCACTTTCAAAACCCTTCGGTTTAGCAATTCCATGGACAAAATATTACGGCATTTGACGGGATCGCAACCCATGAAATTTGCCATTCGTACACCCGGCCCATATTCTTGTTGTGTTCTATTTTTCCTCGAGTAATCTTATTACCTCCGCCACTGAAGGTGGAAGGAAGTCGTTTTCACCCCTGTCTGTTTGTCTGTCTGCTTGTCTGTGTACATGATATCTCGAAGTTCTGGATGGATTCGGATGAAACTTGGTAGACACCTTGGGTGTGTGACACCGATGAACTGATTCGATCTCGGTGAGGATCCGAATCCAGACCCGGAAATGATAATTTTTAAATCTTTTAAAGTGATTCTTCACCATTGAGAGATAGGGCCAAAACGATATATAGCATGATATCTCAAAAAGTTGTGGACGAATTATGACAAAACCTGATGGATGAGTCGGGTAGGTGACAAGAACAAGCCGATTAGATTTTGATTCGGGTTCACATTTAGATCTGCCCTATCGGTGGGATAAAAAAATGTAAACTGTTCAGCCTGGCGGAGGTATGTACTCGAGTACCGTTCTAGTTTTATGTATTTCTTTTTTTTGTCATCTCTTCATGGTTGGGGGCATGGTCATCACTATGCAGTTCTGTTCTGAACTCAAATTCCTTGATTGACATTAAAAAGAATAAGAGCAGAGACAATCCCCATTATCGGTTGGCATCCATTCCTCCTTCGGAAATGTCCCGCTGAGTATGGTGAGAAAAGTGGTGCCATTGTTGTGATGTCACTGGTACTGAGAGTATCCTGGGAAGTTTCAACACTCCCCCCAAGCTCAGTGGCTGTGTTTGTGTCGTCTAACAGTCTTGTGTTGTGTCACGTATGTTTGTTCGTCCATGTGTGTGTTTGGCAGCTCCACTACACGCTTTGGATCATGTAAATAAAAAAACAATCCTCAGAGTTTGCATTTGATAGATAAGGCCTGCTACCAGGTAAATTGATGACTTCTGGGATCGGTCATCCTGTTACATTGCAGTGGGTGTTTACACGTCATGGCTAGACTTCAGTGCTGACATACATTGAGGTAAACCATGGGTGGTTTGCCAAGTGGAAATTGTATTTGTCTGTTTGAGAATTACTAGTGTGTGTGTGTGTGTGTATGTGTGTGTGTGTGTGTGTGTGTGTGTGTGTGTGTGTGTGTGTGTGTGTGTGTGTGTGTGTGTTTTCACATGACCAGTGCTTCCGATGGAGGGCAGTGTAGCTGAGGAGATGGAAATGCTCAAAACCGAGATTTCGAGAGCAGCAGAACAGATGCACGAAACAGGTAATGTTTACAGGTGGGATATCATCATAAAGCTGATACAATAATGATGAACATCCCTTCATGCACTGGTTCAACTCTGACATCCTGAGCTGAACTCAGAGACGTAATACAGTACTTGTACTTAGATTAAAAAAAAATTCTCATATTAAATGGAAAGACTGTTCTTTGTGCTTGCTTTCCCAACCCTGAACCAAACTGGCAGATATTAATAATAGAATAAAAAAACCAGGACGTGTTTCTATATGTATACTGAACACAAAGTGTAGGCTCATGGAAGAGTGAGGTGACAGAAGATAAAAGGTAATGAACTGACAGTGGTGCAGTGCCACTGCAGTTGGACACAACAATTAAGGGGCTGAATGAAAAAGAGAGAGAATGAACGAACACTGTAACCCCCAAGTTGGGGGGGGGTTGATGGGGGTAGACATATCGTGAAGAGGGGTGATTTGAGATGGTGGTGCCCTATCTGCTTGAAGTCCTGGAGGAAACGGTATGATTGAACCATTTCAGGAATAACTGTGAGAAAAGAGGAACAAATGAAATGTGTGGAGGTGGGGGAGGGGTGGGTGGTACAGAATGAGTTGAAAACTGCTGGTTGTACTCAGGATGTGCAACATACACCTTCCTTAACCTTCAGTCACAACATGAAAATGTACCCTCCGTTGTTGTTATCATGATGGCCTATTTTTATTCCATACAGACCCCACGGCTTGCATCGTGTACGTGTGTGACTCGTGTGGACAAAAGTTCAGCGATGCCGCCGGGCTGGCCGGTCACGTCGGTGCTCATAATGTACAGGCCCTGGTCATGGTCCATGAAGAAACGGACGAGTGGCAAGGTGTAGTGTGATGCCCCTCTCTCCGGACCTGGTGCCTTCGTGACATGTTAATTCCCTTTTCTATTGTCGTTTGTCGATTAGCGAGTGTACCGTGTACACCATGTCATGCTATGTACAACATATTTAAATTATATTTTCACAAAGGAGAAATAAAACCATGAGTATTTGTTTATTAACCTGATTGCGAATGTTCAGAGATTTTGCAATTGACCCAAGGTGCAGGTGAAATGAAAAAATGAAAAGAAGATTATAATGGTTTAATAAAACCAAACCGTACAGGTAATGTATTATCAAGTATGCCCTGTGGTTCATTATGACTTGGTAATTGTAAAGGCCATTCCAGGGGCATAAGGAAAGCAGGGCTATTTGGCGTCGAATTGCAACAACTGCATGCTTTGTACTACATAAGGCTTCCGGTACACCACAATGATGGGACTCGGTGTTGATGCAACGCGGGTTTGCATTGCCAACACAAAAGCATTCTAGTTCCAGTAAAAGCTAGCAAGCCCCATTGGTGGCACAGAGTTGTCGATAAACAGGAGAAAAGGGTTCACTATCCTGCCAGAAACAAACAAAAGGTGCAAAGGCGCTGACGTTTTGGCTGTGAACCCTTCGTCTCAGCAAGAGGGAGATGTAATAACGGTTATGATCATCCCATGCCGTGAACGACGAATTTGAACTAATACATATTCCCAGCACAGGACGGTAAAACCGTTAACTCCAACCAATAACTTTTGAGTGCTCGCCCAACCGTTGTAATACTCGTTCCTTCAGACCACAACTTCATTCTAAGGAACAAATGACCCCAGGTCGCCAACAATGTCGGACCCACTCCGGTAAGACACCTCTGCAGCTGTCCCGACACTTAGTCAGGTTGTGTCTGGCGTCGTCAGCTACTTGGAACTCCATCAACCTCACACACCATTTTGACTATCTCCCCAAATATCATTTATTGTATCTCATGCTCTCTCTGCAACAGGCTTTACATTGGCAAAACTGGTCACAAAGTCATCTACCAATTTCACAAATTACAAGTCGTACTAAAATCCTGGGGCAATTAACTCATATGTAAGGATGGGCTGTTCGCTCTTGACTTGTGATCCACATTTAATCACACTATCATTTGAGAAGAGTTTGTTTGTTTGTGTGTTTGAATCATCTGCACTTCTCAACCACTGGACAGAATGAGTTGAAAACTGGTGGTTGTACTCAGAATGTGCAAGCAAAGGTTTGAGATGATAAAATAATTAATAATCCCAGGGGTTCAGGGTATATGGGGAACATCGAAATTCCCTCGATGTTAATGTGTATTGTATAGTGCCACCTGGTAGGGACGGGGTATCACGAGTCAAACTCAAATACACTGTCTGTAAGCATGGGTTGTTCACTTTTTATTTTCTTTATGCGGGATCTAAGGCTCGTGGTGGAGCTGCCACATGTACTTGGACATTTAGACGAATACAAGGAGACACAACACAGGACTATTAGATGAGACAAACACGGTGACTGAGATTGGGGGAAGTGCCACCACTTCCTGGGGCACTCTGGGTACCGGCAATGCCACAACAATGGCGCTGCCGCACTCGACAGGCCATTTCCTGAACAGGAATTTCTTCCTCCCCATGGCTGCCAACATATGGGGATTGTCTGTGTTCTTATCCTTTTAAATGCTGAATGTCAAGCAAGGAAGCAGCAAATACTATTTTTAAAGTTTTTGTTATGACTCAATCGGTGTTTGAGAATTGGGGTCAACCCCTCACCCTGAACCCCCGGGGACTTTGTTTTTTGACCACCTAAAACTTTCCCAGGCATACCCTCCCCCATAGTTTTCAACTCATTCCGTCAAGTGCTTCAGCAGTGCAGAGAAATCTCTCTCTCTCTCTCTCTCTCTCTCTCTCTCTCTCTCTCTCTCTCTCTCTCTCTCTCTCTCTCTCTCTCTCTCTCTCTCTCTCTCTCTCTCTCTCTCTCTCTCTCTCTCTCTCTCTCTCTCTCTCTCTCTCTCTCTCTCTCTCTCTCTCTCTCTCTCTCTCTCTCTCTCTCTCTCTCTCTCTCTCTCTCTCTCTCTCTCTCTCTCTCTCTCTCTCTCTCTCTCTCTCTCTCTCTCTCTCTCTCTCTCTCTCTCTCTCTCTCTCTCTCTCTCTCTCTCTCTCTCTCTCTCTCTCTCTCTCTCTCTCTCTCTCTCTCTCTCTCTCTCTCTCTCTCTCTCTCTCTCTCTCTCTCTCTCTCTCTCTCTCTCTCTCTCTCTCTCTCTCTCTCTCTCTCTCTCTCTCTCTCTCTCTCTCTCTCTCTCTCTCTCTCTCTTTTTTCTCTCTCTTTTTTTCTCTCTCTTTTTTTCTCTCTCTTTTTTTCTCTCTTTTTTTCTCTCTCTTTTTTTCTCTCTCTTTTTCTCTC